>NC_136483.1:33381831-33426831 GCF_053919585.1 Euprymna scolopes | reverse complement strand
TTATACTTTTTTATAATCCTTTCCAAATTGTCACTACAGCTATAACTTAATTTTAATGTATTTTTATTAAATATTTTATGTAATATATTATTTGGTGGGAAATGCTTATTAATAAGTTGTAAAAATTTTGCACCAAGTTTTGTTTTCAACATAATGTTAAAGGGGGGTGTGAACCAAATAATTTTCCTACCACGATTTCTAGATCCATTTGTGCTAGTGTTATTTACTTTATATTTTATCTCTATGTCCTTATACCCACTATTTTTAAGTGCTGTATTATAAATAGCTTTGCAATCATTGAAAGTTACTTCATTAGATGAATTGGTACTTATTCTACTTTCAATAGATAACGGTATATGTTTAATAATGGATGGTGGATGGTTAGACTGCGGGTGTATATAAATAGGATTAGCATTATCCTTCATATATGGTTTATAAGTATTCAAATCCAGATCTAAAGTAACGTCAAGGAAATCAACCTGTATTAAGTTAGCATTAACTTCTACTTTTAGGCCAAAATTTTTCATGTCCTTATGGATTGCTCTCCTAATCTGATCGAGGATAACCCTATGAACTTCATGCTGAATTCAATATAAATTTTTACGTAGTGTCAATTTTTACGGTAAAAACCTACAACTTAGGAAAGTGTAACAAGCGGATGGGCCATGAAACATAACTAGACGTGTGGAATTTGATAGAAAAAGTGAATTTATATAGTAAATGTGTTCATGTCTGTTTCTACTTTAGATGGATCATTTGGTGGCACGGTACATGTATACATGTATATATGTATATGTCTATATTTGTGTGAGTTTGTATGTATAAGTGTATTTTATGTATGCATGTATGTTTGTATGTTTATATATATATATATATCTGCATCTATATATCTGTGTGTATGTTTGTATGTGGATGTATCTCTGTGTCTATTGTATGTAGATGTATGTATATACATGTATATTTCTGAACTATTAGAATAGGCTGCCTCGTATAGAATTATTGTAACAATATAGATTACAAAAATGTATGGATGCCCGAATGTTGTTTATATATATGTTATATATGTATGTATGTGTGGGTATGTATATATATGTATGTATCTGTGTATGTCTGTTGTGTGTGTGTGTTTATATGTATATATGTGTATATGTATATATATGTGTGTATTTGTGTATGTATATATATGTGTGTGTGTGTGTATATATATATGTGTATGTATGTATATATATATGTGTGTAGTCGGGTAGCATAATATTGCATATACGAAGAGGTTACCACGCTACATAAGTAAAGAAAAATACTATTATTTGTCTCTGTATGTATGTAATGTGTGTGTGTATATATGCGCGGATGTAGATAAATGTAGACATTTATAAGTGTATTGATACACGCATATAGGTACATGTGGGGTTTAGATAACTTTCGGGTTTTATATTTATTCATATTTTGTTGGTTTATTTGTTTTAATTTAATTTTATTTTTATTTTTATTTTTATTCTTATTTATTTATTTATTTTTATTTTTTTATTGTTTTATTTTTTATTTTTTTATTTTTTATTTTTGTTTTTGTTTTGTTTTATTTACCTTAATGTAATTTTTACTTTATTTCTACAACAAAGAGCGTTCAGCATGGATTCGCTTTTGAATATATGTATTAATGTGTGTATGTGTGTGTTGGCGGTGTCTGTGTATGTGTGTGTTATATGTGTGTTGCATGTATGTGTGGGTGGAGGTAGATTAAAAGGCACCGGTCAGTACTTGGTTGACCATAGCTAAGGTTATTAACTTACAGACTCTAAGACAAGAAAACTAAACTCTCAAGTACCCGATGCCATAAAAAGCCAAAAGTTAGGTTGGATGGGGGAAGGGGAAAAGAAAAAAGATGTTTATTATCTTCAAAGACCTCACTCATCCTTTTACCGTTTTTTTTTTTTTTTTTTTTTGACTCCCACCCAGGTTGTATTTTAACTTGATAAACGAAATAGAAAAATGTATTTGGTGGAAATGTCACTTTTGAAGGTAATTCTTGGCCTGAAGACGTAATCCCCCAACGTGGGTGATTACAGAAACATGTATGCACATATGTAGCCATTAATGTTTTGTATAAATAAAATTAATATACCTGCTCTGTTCACTCATTGAGCACTATTTTGGTAGACATATGTTGTTTCATTGGATGTACTTCTAGGAAACTAAACTCTACTGGCTATATATATATATATGTATATATATATATGTATATGTATATATATATATATGTATATGTATATATATATATGTATATGTATATATATATATATATGTATATGTATATATATATATATATGTATGCATATATATATATATGTATATGTATATATATATATATGTATATATATATATATATATATATATATGTATATATATATTTTTTTTTTCTTACACAGTGATCACCACTTATCAAGGCCCGGAAGCCACTCAGGGATAAGGGTTATTGCAAGTACATTACGTTAGTGTTGAGATTTGATGAAGTGTTTAATTAAGGGGGCGGTTCATTAGGAATTTGTTAACATTGGACTTGAAGACATCCAAGTTGTAGTCCGGAGGGAAGCAGGCAGACGGAACAGAGTTCCACAGGCGTGCAGTTCTAAGAAAGAAGCTTTGTTCATGGAATCCGCGTTTTGATTTAGGCACAGATATAGAGTGGGGGAAATTTTTCACCGTGGATTCAGCTAGACGGGTGTTTTTCGTGAAAGATTGGCGAGGGGGGACCAGAGATTGGAGTTCAGACGAGCACCTGCCATGCAAATAACGATAAAACAAGGATAGGCTCGCAACGTCTCTTCTGTGGGAGAGAGGCTGCAGGGTAGAGAAAAGGGCATCCCCCACTAAGCCACAAAGTCTATTTTGTACTCTGTCAAGGCAGGATAGGCTGTTTTTAGCAGCTCCTGCCCAGATATGGCAACAGTATTCCATCCTTGGATGTACTTGGCTTTTATATAGATAGAGAATTGCATCAGTAGTGAGATATCTTCTGGAGCGGTAGAAGGATCCCACCATCTTTCCAGCGACCTTGGCAACAGACTTGATGTACGTGTTCCATTTCAGATCAGGAGTAAAGGTCAAACCCAGAAGCTTGTCAAAATACGGAGCCTCACCCAGACGAGAGCCATCCACCACAATTGATGCCAGATGGGGATCAGAGCGTTGATGATGTAAGGATAGGAGTTTGGTTTTGGATGCATTAAAGGTAACCAGCCACATCTTCCCCCACTGAACCACGCGCTCGAGATCAGAGGAGAAAGAATCAGAGAGAACTTTGTCATTTACAGCCTTTGATGTGTTGCCGTAGATGGTCGTGTCATCAGCATAGATGTCAACGAATGATTTAAGTATGTGTTTAGGGAGGTCATTGATGTAGATCAGGAAGAGAGTTGGGCCCAGGATTGACCCCTGAGGGACTCCAGCATTTATATTGCAGGCCTCCGATTTTTGTCCATCTACCACTACTCTTATGAGCCTATCGGAGAGAAATGATTTAATGATTGAGAAAACATTTCCAGTTATACCGTAGCTGGAAATCTTGTGAAGTAGACCCTTATGCCATACCTTGTCGAAGGCCTTTGATATGTCAAGAGCAATTGCCCTAGAAAGGAAGCCTTTGTCAAGAGATTCACTAATCCTGTGGGATATAACCGTCAGCACATCTGCGGTAGATCTTGCAGAGCGGAAACCATATTGTGTGTCACTAAGAAGGTTATTCCTGCTGAGGTGGTTGACTATTTCTCTATTTAATATGGATTCCAGCAACTTACTCATAACACACAGGAGACATAGATCTGTACTGAGAGGGAGATGACTTATCACCTGAATTCTTAAATACAGGGCAAACTTATGAGGTCTTCCAGGGAGTCGGAAAACACTTCTCCTTAAGGCAGCGCTTAAATAGTTTCGTAAGTATGGGAGCAAGTTCTGGTTGAAGCTTTTTTAACACTATACTGTATACCGATACTCTATGTACTTAATATATATATGTATATATGCATATATATATATATATATACATATATATACATATATATATATACATATATATATATATACATATATATATATATATACATATATATATATACATATATATATATATATACATATATATATACATATATATATACATATATATATATATACATACATATATATATACATACATATATATATATACATATATATATATATATACATATATATATACATACATATATATATATACATATATATATATATACATACATATATATATACATATATATATATACATATATATATATATACATACATATATATATACATATATATATATACATATATATATATACATATATATGCAGTGGAATTGGACTCCACAGTCACCAGCGAGTCCATCAGGCGTAATCTATCTGGGACTGTTAGGCATGGTGCAACGTCATCGTCGTCAGCGACGGACTACTGAAGAAGAAGAAGATATATATATATATATATATATATATATATATATATATATATATATATATATATATATATATATATATATAAATATATATGCAGTGGGAATTGGATTTTAAGTCAGTTTTGAACACAGTTCCTTCAGTTTCATATGTTGTCTGCTCACAAGTTCTTTTGTTTTATTTTTCCCAGGCATTATCTACTTCTCTGTAACCCCCTGGAACGTTTCTTCATTTCAACATGTGGACAGCAATTTAAGAAAATTAGGTACCTGTGGTGATGTAGCCTTTACAAACCTCTCAATAGCATTACTTTGCCTCTGTTGGGCAATAACTATTAATTTTGTCTGATCATTCACTAGTAGCAGGTCCTGAATCTCAACAGTAGAATTCATTGAACCAACCAAACAGTCCTTTTTGTGCCAATGTTAGAAGTTGTTTTTTCCTTCAGATCTGCAACCATCTTTAAACTATTTTCACAACTTTATACTCCAGAAAGGCAACTGCACAAAATTTTGTTGTCTTTTTTTTCTGCTACTGCAAAACTGTTCCATTGCTTCTCAAGCACTGCAATAAATCCCAGGAATGTGTTAGACTTGATTTACTTCAGATTTTCATTTTTAAGAAAAAGAAAATGTGTCATGGTGGTTTGTACACCAATTTTTCAACCTGCGGCAAACTCCTTTCGTTAGAACATTGGTTATCAGAATATTTAACTTCAACATCACTTCTGGCACTAGTGTATTATCAGTTTTTACAACGAGAAAGTCACAGGTACATTCAACTTCATGAGATTTGTTGGTCTTCTTTGTCTTTTCTTCAACTTTGGTTCGCTTTAGTTCTTGATTCCTTTTGGATCGGATGGTGTCGCCTCTTTGACGGTCATCTCTTTCGCCCCGGTCAAAACGATCACTGCCAATTCGACCAATTGACATTTTCCTGATGAACCTTCATTGAAATTTTGTGGAACTTTTCTTGCATTCTATTCCCTCCTCCACTGAGGAAGATTTCTGCTGATCAAATTCGTTCTTTCTTTATGTTCTCTTTCAGCTTTCTTTTTGATATACTGCCGACGTTTTCGACCAGTCATAGATATTGACTTTTCCATTTTGAATTGAGGTGATAAATCAGTAAAAAATTTTTCTTTTTTTTTTTGTGTGTAATTTTTGCTTTGGTTTTCACATTTTAAAAATCATTTTCACAGACATCGTTATTCACAATTCCGAGATGTTATGTGTTTCGGTTTCCACCAGTTTTTGGAAATGAGGAATGATGATGTTTTCCATCCAAACATGGTCTACAGAAGTTGATATCCTCTTTTGTGTTACTGTGTGAGCAAGCAATTGCTGCATGGGCTGCTTCCTTTATTTTATTGCAGTTCATGTTCCCAACTTTCGAAACTGTAGCTACTATTTTCTGATTGCCCAAAATTTAACAACTTGTCTCGGTAAATGTGCAGGTTTTCCCAAATTTAGTAGCTCTCGACACACTTAATAATGTGTAACATAATTTGAAAACGTATCGAGTCTCATACAGCTTGTATCTTTGGTATTTTTCTTTTGGTACACTTACATTTAATTCTATTGTTCCTCCTCCATATGCTAAAACCAACACAAAGTCAAGTATCTGCAGAATGTCTTCTTGGTTCCTCCTCTTCTCTTTTCTCTCTCCCAACAATCGAACACAGCATATAATAACAAAACTCTAAAGCACGTCTGACAGCACTGACTTCTGCCAACAGTCTGCCCCTCCTCTTAACAACACAGGCTTTTTATATCGCAAAATCGTTCACCTCTATTTGCATATTCTTCTAACTCACGTGATGACTACTCTATAAATAAGAGTCTTGACCGTTTCTTTTCTTTCTTTTTATTTATTTTCGGTGACCGACTCGCACGTGGTCTATCCAGGTAAGTCACGCATTTCTCTACACTCCCCCCTGATCTCATGATCACAAACAGGACATGCGGGCAATCGTCGTTGGCGGGTACTCCTTCGAAGAATTGGGGGCAGCACTTCCTCATTGCTGTTTTCTTCATTACCACCATCATTACTACCAGTCTGTTCCATTATCCCGTCTCGTGGTTCCATAGGCGGTGTCTCACAATCAGGGCAGGGGGGCAGTATCCGTCTTTGTCGGGTACTTCTCCGAAGAATCGGAGGCGTCATCTCCTCGGTATGCTCCATCATCCCTTCTCGCGGGGTTTCGCAATCACGGGGGGTGGGCAGTATTCGTCTCTGTCGAGTATTTCGATGAGGCATTACTTCCTTGTGTCCATCGCTCTCCTCACTATTGTCATCAGTATGTCCCATCATTCCCTCGTCTGGTTCTGTTGGTGGTGTTTCTATGCTCACCTGAAGGGGCAGTAAGTGATCAGGATCATCTCTGAACGGTGTGTGATCCTCCTCATCGTTCTCAGAATCAGAAGAGGTATAACAAGGGCGGATATCTTTTACGTGACGTGGTATGCCACCAATCAACATGGTCTGAGGACTTATGATTTCGTCTATTTTTCCCCGGAAAAATTTCGTAGTGCACCCAGCATTCGGGGGTTTTATCCAAACAAGGTCTCCCACCTGATATGGTGTATTGACAACACTCACCACTGATGGTATGGCATCAACTCCTTTCACACGCTGTTCATATTGGTAAATCCCATTGGCTGGTGCAGTTGCTGGTGTTGCATTGTCCTTGGGTGTTATATTATACCAGTACACAGCTTCTGGAATAGAGCACTGCGTCCTGGCTGCAATTCTTTTGATGGTGCGGTGACACCGTTCTGCTATACCATTACCCTCGGGATAATATGCACACCGATAATGCATTTTAATCCCCCATTCGTGCACGAATTTCTGAAATTCTTGACATCGAAATGTGGCGGCATTATCAGTCAGAATTTCAATCGGGGCACCACGTTCAAAAAAGACGGCTCTCAACTGTTGTATAATGCTGGCTGCATCCTGTCGTGTCAACAGGCGCCATATTGTGAAACGCGTCGGGCCACAATCCGTCATGGTCAAAAAATGTTTGTCCCCATAATGTGTTATGTCCATCCCTACTCGCTGCCAGTTGCCCTCCACCTCGAGCTTTCCTTTTTGCCATTGGGATGGTGCCGGATCAATTCTCTGACACTCTTCACACGAACGTATGGCTGCTTTCACTGATGCTTTTGTAGTTGCAAGGCATACTCTTCGGACAAAATATGCAGTCCTCTGAATTCCAGGATGTCCAATCTGCTGGTGTATCATACGGATCTGGTCAGGTGTTAATTGATCCGTTACAGTCGCGCATGTTTGTTGTTGAAGATCGGATCCCTGCCTCATTGCATCGATCCACCTCTTTGGTACTCGAGTCAAGCTATCAGCCAAATTCTGCATCGACGAGACTAACGTAATGTCTACCTGCAAGCTGTATTCGTCAACTAGACGCTTAATTATTGCTAGTCTCCTTCGTACTAGCATTTCACTTGCAGCTCTAGTCTTAACTCGAGCCTTTCCAGTCAAGGTGTCGGTTAACCAATGGTAAACACACAATGAGTCAGTGTGGAGATGCACAACATTAGTCTGCCATTGCAATGCGAGATTAAGACCTTTTAACGTGGCATCAAGTTCTGCCAAATTTATATGTTGGGCATCATTTTTTGGACGAAGCCAGCATGCATCTTCCACAACAACACCTAGTTGCTCCAACACGACACCTGTAGCCAACGAACTTGCATCAACCCATGCATTTAGTTCGTTTCCAGACACTTGCCACTCACTCCGGGCAGGGTCATTCCTATGCACTCTGGACAACATTTCAGCCATCATTTCTTGGAGAGAATCATCATCCGCAACATCGTCCCATCCTTTTGTTACTGTAGTCACTAGTCTTTTCACCACTCCTGTTGCCGATCGGAGCCATCCACAGACAGGTAGATGTCCTACCAATTTACCACAGATAGAAAACACAGTACGTCTTGTTAATACATTGGGTAACTTTGGAAGTGGGCTCCCTCGTTTCCATCGCAATGTATTGCCCTCCTCCCAGACCTCGAGGCCTAGCACGGGCACTCCATCCTTTAGGCGCTTAGGGTCTTTGCTTATTAACCCAAACGCTTTCAGTTTTATTCGAACTGCATCCGCAGACATTATGTCCTCATTAACATAGATGTCATCTATGTAGGCTGAAGCAGCTTTTGCTGTGGTCTCATCCTGCATCAAAACAGTTTTAATAATGGTTGTCATAATCAAGGGTGCTACGTTTAGGCCAAAACCCAAACGTGTCAAACAATATAGTTTTCCCTTGAGTAGTACTGTCTGAAACGGCCATAATGACTCATGGACACGTATCTGCAGGTAGGCCCTCTTTAGATCCAGAAGTGCTACATTGCTCCCTTTTTGACGCCACTCTCTCAGTTTAGCAGCGCACACATCTGCGTTTCCGGTAAACGCATCAACATGCCGATTCAACTCTCGGTAATCCATTTTGACCGTTTCTTTTCTTTCTTTTTATTTATTTTCGGTGACCGACCCGCACGTGGTCTATCCAGGTAAGTCACGCATTTCTCGACTGAGAATCCATCAACAAGAGTTATTTTTTCAGCCACATCCAATTTTCCGAAATTAATAAATTTCTTCATATTATAACACGTGATATGTAGCATCAGAATCCAAAATCCAATTTGTAATTTTATTTTTAGACAATGCATTATGTGAGAAAATAACGACAACGTTTGAATTACCCTGCATTTTCTTAGTGAAGAATGCTTTCTCTTTTGGATAATTCCTCTTGAAATTCTCTTCAGTATCTTCACCAAGCAGTCGACAATCACGGTTAATGTATCCGGTTTTTCCACAATATTAATACTTGGGTCCCTTTTTGCTGACATGGTGCTTTGATGTCATGGCTTTCACTTCTGCATTACTATCTCCCCTTTCTTTAATTTTGGATTCTTCACGTAACCGTCGCTCAGTTAGAAACTTCTTGATTAGCTTCGAGTGCTGTCACCAACATGTTATAGGAATTTGGAAGTGTAGCTAAGAGATGTACAACTCTATCTTCTTTGTGTATCAGGTCACTAATAACTGCCAACTCATCAAATATCTCAACCATCTTTTTGATGTGTTCATTAACAGAGTCATCTTGTTTTAAATCAAGGGAATATAATATTCTCTGTAACACTAATTGGCGCTTCTCAACTAGTGGGACGAAATTTCGAAAATCATAAAACTGAATTTCACATGAAAACAATGGTATCTACATATTCCTCATATTTTTAAGATGATTATATTAAAAAAATTACGAAAATCGATAAGGGAGAAAATTATTTATTTAAGAAAATAAAAATAGAATTTGATGAAAACGATCATAAAACACAGGAGAATTCAAAGAGGAGGTAATTTTTCGTTTTGATTTAAACAAGATGGCGGAAATTTTCACCTGCTAACAGGATTAAAGTTGTTTTGTTTAATAATTCAGTAATAATCAGGTAATTTCGACTGCATAATTTGGAAGCTACCATTGTAACTTATTTGAATTGACAAAAAATCAGTTGAAAGTATTGTTTTGTTTTTGTTTTGGTTTTTATCTAAAACCTCCATTTATTGACTACAAAATCTGGTCCGAATTCTGTAGAATCGCCCGCTAATTTGTTAGCCCACGTTTTCTTTTGAAATTGATCAGCCAATTTCTTCCAAACGATCATGGGATCAGTCGGATCTCCAATTAAATATAACAATGGCGTTTTTACTGAAAGAATAATTGTGGCTAACGCACAGTCTCTTCTTAACATATGCATTCTGTGTGTTTGTACATCAAGGCTCTGTTGTGGAATAGATTCCGTCCCATTCACAATTCACCAGAGACCATCCTTAATCCAGGTCATCTTACATTAAATTTTCCATTTGGAGTAGTTCATTTTATCAAGTAATGGAACGAGAACATTAAGCTTTGCATCCATAATTATTTTTATAAACAGCAAAAACTTATTTTTTATTCGTTACAAACGAAAATTCCAGATGATCAAAAATAATGTTCAAATGTATTAAAATTCTTTTTTTTTTTTGTAATCGTCGATATGTCGTTTCTGCAGCCCATGACCTATGTTAGTTTAATTAATAACCTTTGTTAGGTTAATTAATAACGTTAGTTAAATTAATTACAAAATAAATGAAGAAAAACATACCTTTGTTCTTTAAATAATTTAATTGTGACGGTATCGACGATCTGACAAAAGAAACAAATGAATTAACTAACACTTAACATTTTCTCAACACACACAGAGGTGCGTCTGTTTATTTTTACGTTTGTGCATGAAAAGAGTTATACATCAAAGAGGAAGACACATTGCATTACGTGCCTTTTATATAAAAACAGTCAAAAAGAGACAACTCAAAGTGCTTTCTTTAAAATCCATATCATCAGTTAACAGATAAAGGGAGGCAACTCCAAGCCGTTTACACCACTAAAAATAAAGATCAAAGAGAGACAACTCTTCAGTATTTAAAAATCCATGAACATTGATATTTTCAATTGGTGCAATCAGGTGGCCGCTGGCAAACCCTGGGCATGGCAACAGGACTCAGCGCTAGCGCACAAGTCCAAAGAGACCCAGGTTTGGCTTTAGAAGGAGTGCTATGACTTTGCACCCTTATCTCAATGCCCCCCTCCTTCCACGACCTAAACCCACTAGACTACTTCGTTTGGTCATACTTTGAGAACATCAACATGACTTCCCAACATCAAAGCCAGCTTTCTACACCGTAAAAAGACACTTGTAGGGAATGATCAGATGCCGATTCCAATTACGATACCCCTAAAAGTTCTGATTTTTCCGATTCCCGATTCTGATTTTGATTAATCTTCTCAACACTAATAATCAGATCTTTCTTAGCAAAAAAAGAAAAAAAATCCAGTCTGTTATCAATGGCCACGACTACATCAATTATCAATATAGTTATGCCATGGGGGCTGATACTTGATCCTATATTATTCCTGATCTTCATAAACAATCTGCCTGATGCAATTGTATCTGAGATGCGTGCATTTACTGATGACACCCTATTCTGCTCTTAGCATGAGAGCAAATTAAATACTCTCACAAACAATGTAATGGCTGAACTTTTAGAAAATTGCCTCCAGTCTGATCAAATTCAGTAATATACTGAAACAGCTGTTTACAGAGTACTAACATACCCATATCGCAGTATAAAAACTTATGGTATGTAGCTATACAGAAACTTTGTGTTTTATTCCCAAGGGAAAACACCAGGCTTATTGCCTTGGGAATCAAACAGAAATGTTCCTTGCTGATCCATTCGTGCAGAATAAAAATAGGAGGCATTATTTTTTTGAACACCACTTGTATGTTTATAATTCTCGTTGTTTTGTTTGCATTTCTTACGTGTAAGAGCATGCATAAGTAATACAATATGCTTATAGAATTATGTAAACAAAAAAAAAATGAACAAAAAAGTTATATTCAATCATTTTAAAACCAGTTTTATCGACTTGATATTATGTATCCTCTCTTGCAATAACACTGTTTTGTTGTCTTTGTAAACTTCTGCAGGATTTTCAATGACTAACTTTATTGATTTGGAGAGATCGCTCGCCATATTTTTTGATTGTCAAACAAGTTTTAATAGCATAATATAAAATACGACAAATAAGATATAATATATAATACTAGCGGGGGTACCCGGCGTTGCCCGAGTGTTTGTTTCCGGGACGGGGGGGGGGGTTAAAAAATGTTATGGTAGGTAAGTAGGAAGGATCAAACCCGGAGTCATGAGTAAAAGTAGGAAAATAAAGTGTGAAAAAAAAAACAAAACATCTGCAACGTTAACAGTTCGGCCACCAAGAAAAGTCCATTCCAGTTGTTTAGGAAAAAAAAAACAAAAAAATACACGACTACGGTAGGTCGGCGCGAACGTGAAAATATAATGTGAATTGTCCAGCACGCTAACCACTACGCCACAGAGCACTGCAGCTTAGTTTAGTGATTTTAAATAACTTCACATGAAAGAACTACGAAGCCAAACCGGTGTTCTCTTTTCAACTGTTCCTTGTGAACGATCCCCAAACGGTGTTAAGTGGTGGCAGGGGGAGGAGGAATTAATTAGAGAGAAAATATTTTACCACTTCCATTGATCTTAACCGATTTTGGCCGTGACTTCTCAGCAGAAAAAGTATAGAAATCTAAGATTATCGAGGAATTTGAGAAATAATAAGCCTATAACACACCTCAGATATTGTTCTGCCGTTTGTGCATATTATATTTGCATGAAATATCTTGATTTTTAATCCTATTAAGGTCAAAATCCGACGTGAAAAAATGAGTTCATTTTATTTATATAGAGAAGATTATAAAAACACACACACATATATATATATCAAATAGAAAACGTATATAAAACAGGAAACTAACCAATATATATATATATATATATATATATATATATATATATTTTTTTTTTTATTTTTTTTTTTTTATTAAATTTTCACCCCAAACAAGGCACATTGCCACTTTGGTGTAGGGGGCTACTATCAGGGGAAACATCTACTGGGGTACTATGTAGGGATTAGGGCAGCGAGATATTGGTTCACGTTGCACTTGAACTTATGCATGTCAGTACAGTTGGGGAAGCAGTGACCCGGAATGGAATTCCAAAGTCTAGCAGTTCTGGGGAAGAAACTACTGGAGTAGAAGGATCTTTTACATCTAGGGATCTCTACAGTGTGGGGGTGGGATTTTGCAGCTTGTCGGGTCTGTCGAGGGTGTTCACGTCGTGGGGGCACAAGTGCTTGCAGTTCTTCAGAGCATTCACCATTATAATACTTGTAGAACAGGCAGAGGGATGCAACGTTTCGACGATGGGACAGAGGCTGAAGTTTTGATGCTAGTTTAGGGCCTATCAGATTTGTGACTCTCTTTTGAACCCTGTCAAGGAGCGAGAGACTAGTAGCCGATGCACCGGCCCAAATATGACAGCAATACTCCATACATGGGCGAATAGTGGCCTTATAGAGGTACAGGATACTTTCGGGTGTTAAAAGTTTTCTAGCACGGTAGAGAGAGCCCACCTTCCTTGCAGCGGCCCTGGCAATGCCCTCGATGTAACTGTTCCAACTCATGTTTCCAGTGAACGTTAGGCCAAGGAGCTTGAGAGACGTACTCTCAGATAAAGAGTCGTTGGCCATTGCTATAGGTGGTAGAGAAGGTTTCTTGTAATTATTGAATGAAACCAGTTTTGTCTTGGTGGCATTGAACGTGACCATCCATTTTTGTCCCCATTCCACTACTGATTGGAGGTCATCCTCTAGTGTTTCTGCCATTACTTTAGATATATGTTCGTTTGTTTTCCTGTCGTGCCTGCTATAGAGTGTGGTGTCATCAGCATATATCCCCATCTCAGAGGCAATCTTGTCGGGGAGGTCATTTATGAATATCAGGAACAGCAGAGGTCCCAGGATAGATCCTTGGGGCACTCCCGCATTTATATCATATTGTTTAGATGTACGACCGTCGAGGACAACCTGGATTTTTCTCTTATCTAAGAAGGATTTAATTACGTTAAGTATTCTACCAGTGATACCGTAAGATCTAATCTTCCTGAGGAGACCCTCATGCCATACCCTGTCAAAAGCCTTAGATATATCTAGAGCTACCGCTCTTCCCTCTCCCGCTTTGTCCAGTGAATGGTATATGCGTTCAGAGATTACAGTGAGGATGTCTGCCGTGGAAGGTGCTTGTCTAAATCCATATTGACGGTCGGTCAGAAGTTTAGCATCTGTAAGGTGCTGGACTAGAGCATGGTTAATTAAGGTCTCAAATATTTTGGCAAAAAGTGGGAGGAGGCTAATAGGGCGATAATTTAATGGGTCAGTTCTTTCGCCAGAATTCTTGAATACTGGTACTACAGAAGCAGTTTTCCAACAGCTCGGAAAGCAAGATATATATATATATATATATATATATATATATATATATATATATATATATATATATATATATATATATATATATATATATATATATATATCTTTTAACAAATATTGTTAAAAGATATATATATATATATATATATATATATATATATATATATATATATATATATCTTTAAACAAATATTGTTAAAGAGCTTTTGTTTAGTTATACCATACTTTTTTTCAATTTTTCAGATGATGTTTTTTGTGCATAGATCGAAAGTATTCGAGCTATGCACAAAAACATCAGAAAAATTTTAATATTAAAAAATGTATAACTAAACAAAAGCTCTCTGTTGTCTTTAACACTGTTTGTTTAAAGCTACTTAAATATAAACGGTTCATATATATATATATATATATATATATATATATATATATATATATATATATATATATATATATATTTGATCATGGTTTAGAATGTATTCCCTTGCTCGGTATTAAACAGGTAGGGGTATTTTCCACATTTGAAATTCTCAATACTCAAGCAGAGAGACTATCATCAGTGTTTGAAATTTCACAATGACTTCGCCCATCTTATTAGAGGTTCAATAATGGCTAATATAATTAAAGAATGAATAATAATAATAATAATAATAATAATAATAATAATAATAATAATAATAAATGAATAAATAAAAAATAAGAAAATAAATAAAGATATTAGCAAAGTTGACATTTAGCAAACTGACACTAATTTAAACGTCATTTATTGTCTAGACAAGTCACTTCCACTATATTAGGTGGGCGCACACACAACTTCATTTCTCCACTTCTTCCAACATATGCTTTCTTGTTCCTAGCATGAGTAATTCAAACTAGTCACAGATTTGTCAAGTTATACTAATATTCAGGCAGACATTGCTGAATAGCATGGAGTTTTTCTACTTAATCGTCTTTTTTTGTAATTTCTCCATTTTTCATATGGTCGTTCTAATATCTCGGTTGAATTTTTTTTTTTTTGCAAGTACTTTCACCTGATTTTCTTCAGTCGTCTTCAGGCAATTTTTGATTACTGTTTCGTTTAAAATCTGGGTCCTTTTATATACTTCAGTTAAAATTACATTTAAATTACTTAAAATAGTGAAACATCTCATGGGTAAGAAAAAAATGTTTTTAACATGTTAAGAAGGTGGCTAAAATAAATGTAATATGGTTTAAATGCGTGATTTACAAAATGCTATGGAAGTTACAGTTTTTTTTATATATATATAATTGATTTATAAATTTACATTACAGTACATATATAGGTATACATATCTAACTATGTTTGAGTTGTGTGTGCACCTGATATATATATATATATAAATATATATATATATATATATATATATATATATATATATATATATATTTGAAATTGGTATATTTAGGCAACATTTTTTCATTCAAGCAAATATTATTAAATGCAATGGAGACACTTTGATTTATGATTCATTTTTTTAATTTTTCGATTTTCCGTATAATCTTTTTTGTATCAAAGTCAAAAATAAAAGTTCCATAGTTGTTGCTGTCATGAGCACTTTCGATTCGTCCATGCATCATCATCAGGTGTTGAAGTAAAAGTCCGAAGGAGCGAAAATGAGAATTAAAAGTGAAAACTAAAATATAATCAAACAATTAAAAAAAGAATCATAAAGCAAAGTGTCTCCGTTGCATTTAATAATATTTGCTTGAATATATATATATATATATATATATATATATATATATATATATATATATATATATATATATATATATATATATATATATGTATAGTAATTGTACAGTTTAATCAAGACATTAAAAAATGAAAATATCGAAAAAAAGTTATATTGTAGGTATCCGTTTTGATATGAAGATCTTCGAAAAAAAATTTCACTTAATCTGATTGAGACTTAATTTGATTGAGTAGTGTTTTTTTTTTTTTACAGTGAAAAAACACGTTTTTATGAGAGAGCGTTGAAGGCAAAAATCTTGAATTTGTTGTAAATTTTTGTTTGAATTTTAGAAACGACACGGAAGATAACTCCATGTAAAGCGCCGACACTCCCTCCCCATCTTTAATAACTAGCTTTTCTTCCTAAAAATCGAATTTTTGCTCGGTATTATAACAAATTGTTTTTTCGCTGTAAAATAAAAAGTACTTGATAAAATTAAGTGAAATTTTTTTTTCGGAGAATTTCATTCCATAACGGATACCTACCATTTAAACTTTTTTCGATATTTTTATTTTTCAATGTCTTGACTAAACTGTACAAATACCATATATATATATATATATATCGTTAGCACACAATTCCAATACCACATATATATTTATATAACATTCATATTATTTTATTGATTGTATGGTACGTCTTACATGTGTTTTGTTGAATGGTATAGCTTGACCAAACAATTAATCAGTGACCCATATAATCTATAAGAAAAGTACACTTTTTTAAATAAAAAGGACAAAGGTGAAAGAGGAAATAGAGTTCTTTGAAAGTCATAAGAGTAAAATAAAAAATTTTAACTTACTTATAATTTTTTTAAAGATCTTTTCAGAAAAAAAAAACACTTTAAACACAAGGAAAAAAATTGATGCGTTTATGCTGCTATCTTTTTATTATATCTTAACTATATTTCTAAGCAACCTAATTTATTCCGAGTTAACTCCCTTAGACCCATGTTTTTTTTTTCTCTTATGCATTACTATAAATTAAATAAGTTATTTAATTTATAATCTAAAATCCCTTTCAGAATTTTCGAATATATTTACTACCACATTAACGATTCCACTACCTTTTATAAATTTCCAACTAATACTAATCTCAAATGGAAGAATTAATCAATGTTCAGTTAATGAAACATGAAAACATGAAAAGATATCATCACATCTCCAAAAGTCAAACGTTAGTCCTATTTTACCTTAGAGCAAATTCTTGGCTATAGTAATATTAATATGTTAATTTAAACTATTAAGCCACACACATTAGCGTAGTGTTTTAATTACGTTTTATACAAAAATTGTTATATTATTTTTTAAATTGTTATGTAATTAATTTATTTTATCTTATGTTAAAGTACTTTATTAATTTGTTATTTCTTATTTTTTCCTAATCTATAATTTATTCAACTCAAAAAATAAAGGGGAGGTAGAATTTATTGTGAAAAATATCAGGAAGTTTTAAATTTCAAAAGAGACCAAATAAAAACCTATGAGAAACTTACAACAATCTACATGTTTCTAAATTCAGTAAAGTATAATTTATTATTATCATTTTATTAACTAAGCTCCAGCCCCTGTCCCATCGCCGCAATGTTGCATCACTGTGCCTGTTTTACAAATATTTTAATGGAATGTGTTCTTATGAATTCGTTTCATTTGTACCCCCTCGACGTACATATCACCGACAAACCCGCTTAGCAATAAGATCGCACCCCTTCACTGTTATTGTCCCTAAGTGCCGGAGGGCTTTCTATTCTAATAGTTTCTTCCCTTGAACAGCTAGACTTTGGAATTCCCTTCCTGCTTCCTGCTTTCCTGGCTGTACTGATATGCAGAAGTTTAAATGGCCCCAAGTAGTAGCCCCTTACGTCCAAGTGGGGATATGCTTTGTAAGGGGTGAACATGTGTAAAAAAAAAAAAAAAAAATTAAATCTACAGAAGTTAATAATCCATAAAATTTATAGGATTCAATTAGCCACAATGATATTCATATATACATGCCTATGTATGTATCTTATAATTTATTATGTTTTCATTTAGTTATCTCCATATCATAAACCTACACCAAATTACCAAATGCATCCTAAATGTTCAATGAATATAAATAGAGACTTTTTAAACTTATTAAAAACGTTTAAAAAATGCTTCTGAAAACTTATAAACTACAATTATCATTAATAAGTGAATATAGAAGTGTAGTTACTGTACAAAATCTTAATTTCCTATAATTAGCTTCGAGGCCAAGAATCTGATTTAAATTATAACTTAGAATTAAACTCACCAGATACCTAAAATTGTAAGCCAATACACTAAGTATATTTTTTATTAAGTCTACTAGGATGAATCATATGTACAAAATTTGCATACACCTAAGAAAAAATTACCTCAAATCTCATATTCAATGAATTCGAGTCGATTATATAAGTAGTGTTTATTTTTTTTGTGTAACTTAAATCTTTACCCTTTTATGTAATTTATTTGATTCACCATTTATTAATTCTTAAAACTTACACATTCATTATTGTCTACAGATAAATACAAGCATAAAACCCTCAATATTATATATATCATTATCTTTTTTTTTTTTTTTTTTTTTTACACAGTGATCACCACTTATCAAGGCCCGGAAGCCACTCAGGGATAAGGGTTATTGCAAGTACAGTACGTTAGTGTGGAGATTTGATGAAGTGTTTACTTAAGGGGGCGGTTCATTAGAAATTTGTTAACATTGGACTTGAAGACATCCAAGTTGTAGTCCGGTGGGAAACAGGCAGACAGAACAGAGTTCCACAGGCGTGCAGTTCTAAGAAAGAAGCTTTGTTCATGGAATCCGCGTTTTGATTTAGGCACAGATATAGAGTGGGGGAAATTTTCCACAGTGGATTCAGCTAGACGGGTGTTTTTCGTGAAAGATTGGCGAGGGGGGACCAGAGATTGGAGTTCAGACGAGCACCTGCCATGGAAATAACGATAAAACAAGGATAGGCTCGCAACGTCTCTTCTGTGGGAGAGAGGCTGCAGGGTAGAGAAAAGGGCATCCCCCACTAAGCCACGAAGTCTATTTTGTACTCTGTCAAGGCAGGATAGGCTGTTTTTAGCAGCTCCTGCCCAGATATGGCAACAGTATTCCATCCTTGGACGTACTTGGCTTTTATATAGATAGAGAATTGTATCAGTAGTGAGATATCTTCTGGAGCGGTAGAAGGATCCCACCATCTTTCCAGCGACCTTGGAAACAGACTTGATGTACGTGTTCCATTTTAGATCAGGAGTAAAGGTCAAACCCAGAAGCTTGTCAAAACGCGAGGTCTCACCCAGACGAGAGCCATCCATCACAATTGATGCCAGATGGGGATCAGAGCGTTGATGATGTAAGGATAGGATTTTGGTTTTGGATGCATTAAAGGTAACCAGCCACATCTTCCCCCACTGAACCACGCGCTCGAGATCAGAGGAGAGAGAATCAGAGAGAACTTTGTCATTTACAGTCTTTGATGTGTTGCCGTAGATGGTCGTGTCATCAGCATAGATGTCAACGAATGATTTAAGTATGTGTTTAGGGAGGTCATTGATGTAGATCAGGAAGAGAGTTGGGCCTAGGATTGACCCCTGAGGGACTCCAGCATTTATATTGCAGGCCTCCAATTTTTGTCCATCTACCACTACTCTTATGAGCCTATCGGAGAGAAATGATTGAATGATTGAGAAAACATTTCCAGTTATACCGTAGCTGGAAATCTTGTCAAGTAGACCCTTATGCCATACCTTGTCGAAGGCCTTTGATATGTCAAGAGCAATTGCCCTAGAAAGGAAGCCTTTGTCAAGAGATTCACTAATCCTGTGGGATATAACCGTCAGCACATCTGCGGTAGATCTTGCAGAGCGGAAACCATATTGTGTGTCACTAAGAAGGTTATTCCTGCTGAGGTGGTTGACTATTTCTCTATTTAATATGGATTTCAGCAACTTACTCATAACACAGAGAAGACTTATTGGTCTGTACTGAGAGGGAGATGACTTATCACCTGAATTCTTAAATACAGGGCAAACTAATGAGGTCTTCCAGGGAGTCGGAAAGCACTTCTCCTTAAGGCAGCGCTTAAACAGTTTTGTAAGTATGGGAGCAAGTTCTGGTTGAAGCTTTTTTAACACTATAATTGGGATGCCATCAGGGCCAGTTGCTTTACTGGAATCTAGGTTCTTGATTAGCTTGGCAACCTCATGCACGGATATTTGTATGTTACCTAGCTTGTTCTGTGTTATAGGAGGAAATATGGGGAGTTGATGGCCTTCGTCGCATAGGGTAGAATTAGCTGCAAAGTTCTTTGCAAATAGTTTGGCCTTGTCTGACGCTGACGAGATGACCTCTGGTCCATTGATAATGGTTGGGATAGAACGCACACTTCTGTTCAGGATTCTATTTGTTATTTGCCAAAACTGGTGGGAACCAAGCTGCTGATCAGCTACCTTGGATTTAACAGACTGGGCATATAGCTCTCTTGCATTTTTTATTACTCTTTTAGAGTGGTTGCTGGCAGTCCTGAAAGCAGCTTTAGTCTCAGTGCATCTATTACATTGGTAGCTATGGAAAAAGTGATTTCTGTGCGCGATAGCAGCAGCACATTCTGGGGAGAACCATGACTGGCTGTTAGGTTTTTGTTGGAATTTTTTAGATGGTATGAATTGGTCTATGCCAACAATTAACCATTCGGTCAGATCCGATACTATAGAGGACACTTCCTTTTTAAACATGGAGTGCAGAGGTAAATCAGATATGAATGTACGGAAGCTATCCCAGTCAGCCATAGAGTATCGGTATATAGTACGGTGAAGGGGTACATCTGGGGGCTTCTTACATTTCGTTTTTATCTTAACTGATATGACGGAGTGGTCGGAGGATCCTAGAGGAGAATGAATGGAACATGAACATAGCTCAGGGGAAGTTGAGAGAAAAAGGTCTAGGAGGCTTGCATATTGACCGGGTGTATCGGGCACACGGGTGGGTTTACGAACAATTTGAGTGAGGTCATAAGCAATGGAAAAATCATGACAAAACCTCCCATCTAGATCCAATATATGAATTATAGTTGAGATTATTATTCTATATTTTCCATAGGTTTGAAATAGACTTGCATATATCTCATTCGATGTATGCAATCTTGAATTATTTCCTGTTTTTTTTATTTAAAAAAATTATAATTGGACTTATGTGAAATGATTCCAGGGTACACAAATTACATTTTTTTCTTATTAGGAATGTATTTATCTACCTTACCTAGAATTAACCATTTTAGTTTCTAATTAATCTTACTTATAACTAAATTCTTAACATAAGTGAGAAGTTTATCTGTTTCTACATTTAGTTCAATTTTAAATGGGCACACGATTTCTATATCTCTCCTTGAATGTAGTGCTTACAGTGTATTACAGATATAAGACTTAGTCATTTGCAGTAATTACTTCACATTTTTATACTAAACTTGCAATTAAACAGTTTCCATTTAATGGGCAATAATTCTTATTTCTACAGTTACAGTTATTTTCGGTCTTGCTATTGGTATCACTTGGTTCAAGTGTCACTTGTGGTTGGCATGCTTTTTATATTTTAATGATTTTAATGTTATTATATCCTATTATGGAAGAGCTATGTTTTTTATAGTTGAGAAAGATAGTTTAACTGTATTCTTATTAAAGAGTTACCTAATACTAGTGTACACTCTCATCAAAAAATGCAGGTAAAAAATTGTTTCGTCAGTGTTAGCACGTATTATTTATTTAAATATATGACTAAAATATTCATGTAAAATTACAGAATTATGTTAGTAATTTTTTTATATATAATCATAATTTTCATATATAATTATAAGCTTTTTATATAATCATAATTTTTATATATAATTATAATTATCATTTCTGCTGAAATTAAAGGAAAAAGAAAACTACAGTTGAGTTTCTATTATGAAGGAGAGGATTTCTTTTGAAATTTATGAGACTTCATTCGAGTTGGGAGGCTAATGCAAAGCACTTTTGGGTAACGGAATGGGAGAATATCTATCTATATATATAAAAATGGAATGTCTGGTTTATTCAAAATCGATAAACTAGAAATTTACAATCACGTTTTCTGTGAAATTTTATAACAGTGAATCTTTATCATTTAACTGTGTTTTTAAATATTAAAAAGTAAATATTACCTTATTAAAAAAAGCAAAAAAACTTTTATTCGTCAGGGAAAAGATGACGAAAAATAACGATTCTGACTATAACACACTTTTTTTAAAAAATCGTTAAAATAGTAACACAGAAATTAATATTAAATACGATTTTGACTTTTAAATAAAATAAAAATATTTTTCGTAATGCGGAACTATTTTCGCCATTTTATTTCCGGTAGAAATAAGCGGTCCATGAGTTGATGATTTCTGAATTACAATATTTCATTATCTGTTTAATCGATAAGTATAAAAAAAACATTCCCTATTTTTTAAATTTAAATTCATTGTGGCGATCCTTACGATACAATCATACCATTTTGAAATGACAAAAAATAACGATTCTGACTACACGTGCGTATAAAAAAACCCATTTTTTTTTAACAATCGTTAAAAACGTAAAACACAAACTGATACATTTAAGAAATAAAGCATAAGTAAAAAAAATGTTTTTGTTTTTTTTCGAGACACCTTATGGTATTTTTTTAGATTAGGTCCACCCCCACAATTTTCTTTTATAGGTTTTTGACTATGTTGAATACGGGAATCGCCTTGAAATTTTGCAGTAATAAGTAGTTATCGAGATATAAAAAGTTGTATTATGCATTGTATTCTTTGGCAGCCATCTTTGTTACGCACATAGATTTGTTTATGGTGCGCACGCGCGTAAAAAAAGATGTTCGCCAAAGAATACAATGCATAATACAACCTTTTATATCTCGATAACTACATATTTCTGCAAAATTTCAATGCCATTTCCGTATTCAGCATGGTCGAAAACCTATAAAAGTCGTCATTTAGAAGAACATTGTGGAGGTGGACCTAATCTAAAAATTTACCCAACTTATTTTAACAAACTTCAAAGTACACTTTTTTTTCGAGATGTTTTTATGAATGCTTTTCCTTTATTAAAACCGTGGTACACATACTTTGTGATTTAAACTAACAATTGTTGTTACATTTAAGAAATAAAGCATAAGTAAAAAAATTTTTTTGTTTCTTTTTTTTCGATAAAACTTATTTTGGGTTTGTTTTACTGTACACAGATTTGAAAACGTCAAAAAACAAATATATAATGAATAAATGTTATCAAAGGCAAGATATGTTACTTTTCTACCCAACTGGATAATTTTTTAGTGTTTTTATTTAATGTAACATGTTTATTCAGTTCGACAAACATACAGTGTTTACCAATGTGTTAGAAAATGCAAAATGGCGCCAAACTCTCTGCTGAACATGGTACGTTTGGGAAAATGAGTTAAAAATAAAAAATATACAAAATACAGTTAGAAACTAGCGCAATATGTTACCGTGACATACGCTGACATATATTCGGTGGGGTTTTAGCAGTATGTGGTATAGTTTTTTATTTTTAACTCATTTTCTCAAACTTACTGTGTTTAGCAGAGAGTTTGGCGCCATTTGGAATTTTCCAACACATCGGTAAACACTGGATGTTTTTCGAGCTTAATAAACATTTTACATTAAATAAAAACAGAAAAAAATTATCCAGTTAGGTTGAAAATTAACTTATCTTGCCTTTGATAACATTTATTTGTTATATATTTGTTTTTTGACAACTTTTTCGAATCTCTGTGTACAGTAATACAAAGCCCTTATTTTAACAAATTAGAAAGTATGCTTTTTTTCCCAAGTTGTTTTATATAAGAAAATATGAATGCTTTTCCTATATTAAAACCGTGGTAGCGTTGTGCTTTAAACTAACAATTGATTTAAAAAAAAAAAAAATAAATAAATTTTTACTTTAGCTCCACCTCCACAATTTTTAACATAGGTGGGTAGGCGTTCTTTATTCTGCAAGCCGTTCTTACCATGGGGAGGATGGAGGTATTTATTCTGAAAGCCATTCTTAACATGGGAATATTGAGGGTGTTTATTCCTAAAGCTGTTCTTAACATGGGGAGATTGTATGTTTTCATTCCAAAAGCCGTTCTTAATATTGGGAGGTTGGGGTGTTTATTCATGGCCGCCAGTGAATTATAGTGCATAGCACAGGTCTTTATATCTTGAAAATTATTTGCCTCTGCAAATTGTAAATATGCATTTCTTATTCAGCATCGTCGAAAACCTTTAACAGTTAACTTTAAAAACAAATCGTGGAGGGGGACCTAATGTAACAAAATACCAAAAAAAAAAAAACAACAAAAAAGACAAACACCATGAAATTTACGTTCAATAAAAGTGTAAAACAGGAATTGTTATATTTAAGAAATAAAGCATAAGTAAAAAAAATGTTTTGTTTTTGTTTTGTTTTTCGATAAAACTTATTCTAACAAACTTGAAAGTATGCTTTTTTTTTTGGAGTTGTTTTTATATAAGAAAATATGAATGCTTTTCCTTTATTAAAACCGTTGTACACATAACGTTGTGCTTTAAACTAACAATTTATTAAAAAAAAAAGGTAAATTTTTACTTTAGGTCCACCTTCACAATTTTTAACGTGGGTGGTTAGGCGTTATTTATTCTGAAAGCCGTTCTTATTGGGGGTGTATATTCATAGCCGCCAGTGAATTATAGTGCATAGCACAGATCTTTATATCTCAAAAACTACTTTCCTCTGCAAACTGTAAATAAGATCTTCTTATTCAACATCGTCGAAAACGTTTAAAAGTAATAATTTTAAAACAAATTGTGTAGGTGGACCTTTAAGGCAGGATAAGTTACTTTTCTACCTAACTGGGTATATATATATATATTTTTTTTTTTTGGTTTGTATTACTGTACACATAGATTCGAAAAAGTTGCCAAAAAGATGTATAACAAATATTATCAAAGGCAAAATAAGTTACTTTTCTACCAAACTGGCTTATCCAGTTAGGTAGAAAAGTAACTTATCTTGCCTTAGATAACATTTGTTATATATTTATTTTTCAACAACTTTTTCGGATCTGTGTTCAGTAATACAAACCCGTTTGATTTAATGTAACGTTTAGTCAACTCGAAAACCAGTGTTTATCAGTGTATTTGAAAAATCCAAATGGTGGCGGACACTGTTGTTTACGTTGTTTTGGAAAATGAGTTAAAACTAATAAACTATACAATATACTGTAAGAAATCCACCAAATATGTCAGCCTATGTCACGCTCACATATATTCGGCAGGTTTCTTACACTGTTATGTATATTTTTTTATTTTTTTTATTTTCCCAAACTTAACATATTCAACAGAGTCCACGACCATTTGGCTTTTTCAAATACATTGATAAACACTGTGTGCTTTTCCGAGCTGATTAAACCTTTTACATTAAATAAAAACAAACAAATTACCCAGTTATGTAGAAATGTAACATATCTTACCTTTGCTTGCATTTATTTGTTTTTGGACAACTTTTCAAATCTGTGTATAGTAACCCCCCCCCCCACACCAAAATATTAATTGAAAAGTAAGATTTTTAATTACAAAAAACCACACAAAAAAAAAATCGATTAACCATTCCAACATTTTAGCAACATGCGGCTTAATCCATTGACTGCTGGTCGAGCCCAAGCCATTATTGATCGAAACTCCTAAGGATCCTGGTCAGATTCTGCAAGAGTACCGGTTTTTTCCCCCATTTTTGTATTTTTTTTTTTTTACACTTTTGGAGTGAATTGCTGTACTAACAGTATGAGAAACATGCATTTTCTCTTTTTATTAGATTTTTCCATTACACCAAATTGAGCCACAGCAACGCGTGGCAGAGTACAGCTAGTACATTTATAAATATACATATAAGTACACATTAGTCTTTATTATAGAGTGGAGCATATATATATATATATATATACTTTTTATTTGCTTTACATAAGCATTAATATGTCCCTACATAATCATCAGTATGTTTTGGTCAGCCAGTTAAAATTAACTAGAGACCTCTTCAGGCGATAAATGCTTATACAAAAGTTTAGTCTGTAATGAAAATTATTCAGGGATTCACAATCACAAAAACAATTTTACTAGGGGGTCACAACACGTGTCATTAGGAATAAAAACGATAACAGTCTTTAATATATATGAAGAAGATGTAATATATATATATATATATATATATATATATATATATATATATATATATATATATATATATATATATTATGCACTCTCCCGTCAATTCGCTCCCCGTGAATTAATGCACCTCCAGATACCAACTTGGAAATTTCTAAGATTCGGTGCGGTACATACAGCGCCTAGCCCTCCCAAATGGTCTCCCGTCTGGTACTGGACAGATTCAACGTTACTTAACTTCGGTGATCTGGTGATAACTGGTGTGTCAACGTGATTGTGCCTGTGTATCTCTCTCTCTCTCTCTATATATATATATATATATGTGCATATATATATATGGAGAGAGAGAGAGAGAAAGAGAGATACGCAGAGGAGGAATATAATATTGATATATTTTATTGAATAATTTCTGATGCATTCATAATCTTTTTATGTAATATTGCAAGTGGATTTTCCTGCACTGCAACTTCTTGAGTTGCTCATGACTAAACTCATAAAAAGTATTATCACGCAACAGATTAAATCCGTATGAAAAATATACAATAAAAAAGCAAACAATAGATATCTATATTATACTTATTGCATTCCCAAAGAATTGGCCCGATCTGAATTACACTTGATTTCAAATGTAAGTTCATTTTGTCATAGCAACCTTTGAAGTCATTTAGAAAAACAGGAAAATAAACACTTCTACTTTGGCATTAAATATAATTTGGTTTTACACCCCCTCCTCTCTCTATTTACCCTTCTATATTGTACCTACTTTTAATTACTATTACCATTTTATCCTATTCCTTCATTCTCTATATCTAAATGTCATTAAGCCTATTTTTTTTTATATTAACCTTTTGTATAATTCTGACTCTTATCCTCTTCTTATAAGAAGCATTTAGCTTCGAAATGCTATGGCCTAAAGAGGTATTTTTCTTAATTTTCCCCTTAACTTTTCCTAATTCTTCTGATATAATACAGTTATGTATAACTTTTATTACTCATCTACATATATGCACCCAGTTGAGATGGTGGCCTGACATTATTGAATTTCGGAAGAAATCGCAGTTGAAACATGTATGCACATATGTAGCCAATAATCTCTATTATTATATAAAAAGAACTGTGTGTGTGTGTGTGTTTGTTCCTTGTTGACTCGAAAATGGCTTAGCTGATTTTTTATGAAATTTCACACAAAGGTACTTTATGCGCCTGACAGTGTTCTTAGATAGGTTTTGTATTGGAATGTCTTCGATAAGTATCAATAATCAATAATCAAAATAATCCAATGAAAGAAGGAACAGGCGATTTTGACCAAAGTTAACACCTTACACAGCCTAATATCACAAGTGTATTTGAGAAGTTTTATTGCCACACAAGCCGGAAGGCCCGACATATAAATTCAACAGTAAGTTCCTTGTTATGACAGGAGTGTGTTTGAAATGAATGCTTCTGTTTAAAGCACAATTGCACGATGATACTTGACTTTTTCATTTTAAAAACTTAAATTCAAGCCATTATCACAACACAAGCAGTAAGGTCAGGTATATAAAATCGATAGAATGTTCTTTGATATGACAAAGGCGCGTTCAAAATGAATGTTTCTGTTTAGAGCACAATTGCACCATGATACTTGACTTTTTCATTTTAAACTTTAATTCAAGCCATTATATATATAAAAAAAATAATTTTATAAAATAAACAGTAGGTTCTCTACAGTGCAATATAGACTACAATTCACTGCGGTGGGGCATGTGAAACTTTCTCCCGGTGCACCATGATGGGTTCCCAACTAGAGCAGGCAATCAATCGATTTGATTGAAAAATGGACGATTTCACCAATTTTGATGACAATAAAAACATGGGAGTGTGAAACATTCGTTGATCATTATTCAATCCCGGGCAACGTCGGGTCTCCCTGCTAATGATAGTACAAATTAGTAGAAATTCATACTATAATACCATTGTACTTGTTATTGAGCGCTTTATGGGGAAACAGGGGAAAGTTTATTGTCACCCTCGTCACTGTACCTTTGCTTGTCTATGCTAATCCTAGGTAAAGTTCTCATTCACCATAATGCCGCAAACACTGGGGGTCGTTCTACTTAAGATTCCCTGAATCAATTTGTGTTTTTGTTTTTTTAATAATAAATAAATAATAACATGGATATGTTTATATAATACTAGCCTTGGTGCCCAGCGTTGTCCGGGTGTTTGGAGGTGTGTGTTGAGCAAAAAAAAAAAAAAAAAAAAAAAAAGTGGTAGTCCGTACCGCAAAGGAGGAAGAGAATGTGAAAAAAAAAGTGATGCGTTAGCTGTTGCGCGCATCGCCAAACCGAGAGTGATGCAGGTTTAAATTAAGGTTAGTCAATCGAAAAGAGGGGATGACTTTCGAAAATATTGGCGAAAAAAGCGACCTCTCCCTGTAGAAAAGTGCCCAGTTGAGGGTGAAGGAATTAATGTTTTTAGCCAATTTTTCGCTATTTGTCATTTGAAGGGTCGAGCTTCAAAACAATACCAATCTCGTGAAAATTCGTCACCTCTGTCAAAAGTTTTAGGTAGACATACAAAAAAACTTACATACATTTAAACAGACAGGTGAGATTTATATTATAGACTAGCGGGGGATACCTGGCGTTGCCCGGGTGTTTTGAGGTGTGTGTGGTTTAATGAAAACCTAAGAATAAGCGAAGTAAAAAAAAACAGAAAAACGAATGTGAAAAACACATGAAAAATGGCTTAAACAACCCTGCTTCAATATTGAAATTTAAAAAATCGAAAAAAAAAAAAAAAAAAAGATCTCACACCATGATTTGAACCCAAAACGTTTCGATAATGAGGCCACGCTCTAAGCAACTGAGCTAAGCAACTTTTTGAAATATTTAAAGTAAATCAGGTTATGACGTCGTATGACGCATGCGTAGAAGCGAACTCATCATGAGGACGGTTTTTGCTGACCCCCCCCCCTGTAGAAAGCTAATAATTTCAGGGTGAAGGAATTAACGTTTTTGGCCAATTTTTCGATATTTGTCAGGCGAAGGTTGGAAGTTTAAAATGATACCGATCTGGCGAAAATACGTGACCCGTGTGGAAAGTTTTTGCGAGACATACAAACACACATACATACATACAAACAAATACACATACACATATTTTCGCTTTTATATTTATAGATACACTAGCGGGGGTACCCAGCGTTGCCCGGGTGTTTGTAGGTGGATGAATGGGGGGGGGTAAGTAATAACCCTGAAACGATGTTAAACAAATCGGAAAAAAAACGCTGTGTGTATAGGGGGGGGGTAAACTAAAGATTAAGCGAAGTAAAAAAAAACAAAAAACGTTGCCTGGGTGTTTAAAGATGTAAAAGAAAAAAAATAGTTTCGGTCAGGAGGCGGGATTGAACCCGGAAGCCTTTACGCCAACCACTTAACCGGCTAGGCCAGGAGTAAAAGGAATTGATTAGAGTGTTAAAATAAGGGTTATAAAGCAAGTGAAAGAGGTTTGATTGACAGATAGCCACTAAATGAGGTAATCGCGGGAGTGTTATGAGATGACGTAGCAGTATTTTATTTAATGCGGGACAGCTTTTTGGGGTTTGTTTACTTTGTTTCAATGCGAGGGAGTTTTCGCTTTTCCAAGATGATACTGGGGGGGGGGGACCGGCTCCCCAAATGAAAGGGGATTAGTAATTGTTTAATATAAGGAGCTTAGCCCCACATTGATCAAAGCTGATTGCTTGTGGATGTTCCCGGTGCGATGCCGAGAACAGCTTATTGTATTTATTGTATTTATTTGTTTCCCCACCAAAGCAAATTAGGCACAAGGCCGTTTTTAATGTGGGGTAAAAACCAGCTCCCCTAAAAGTAGGCAAAAAGGGGGCACTCTGGTTACCAAAACTAATAATTGTCCCAGTATACAGGGTTTCCCCTCTATTGACTGGTACAAATTATCTTAAGTGCAGCATCTGCAGAACAGATACTACACTGGCCCGAAGGCAAAGAAACAGCTTATTAGGTTTTGATTAGTTTCGCTTTTTATATGAAAAAGCCGAATCAACACGTGAGAAGCCAAAATAGTAATAATTTTGTAAAATTCACTGTAAGTAAATCTAGACGCTACACGTATTCCCAAATCCTAGATATTATTATCTAGGGAGTATATAAACAGTTCTAAGCGATCATAACCCCCCCCCCGGAGTGTGTGCGGAAAAAGCCTTTGTGAAACATACACGAAATGGTCACACACATTTTGCCTTTTATATATATATAGAAGAAGATAGAAGAAGATTATGGGTAAAAGTAAAATTTTATAACAAATGTCATTGGATCGTTATTTCATTGGCTCAGGGTGGAGGAATAAAGATACAAAAAATAAACAACAAATGTTAGTGTTATATCATACCAAACCAACATATATTGTATATATGTTTATATCAATGTCGTGTGATTGTGTGTGACGTGTTACTTTATATCTATTGTGGAGTTCTTCAGTATCGGAACCATATGTTATGCCTTAACAGTCTATTTATTTTCCGTGATCAGTCTACATGTTCTTATGCGGGTATGTGTGTGTCATACATGCATTTTCGACATACCTTACTTCTAATTGTTGGTCCTGTGTCTTTTGATCCACTTGAAAATTTCATCTGGTCTTGGATGGAAGCTGGGACCTGTGGATGAAGGCATTTCAACTCTAAGATTATGATTATAGTTTTTTATTACTTCCCAGGTGTCGATCGCAGAAGAATGGAAAGTGAATAGTTTTGCCTGTGGGTTTCTCTTAGTCTCCATTTTGAGACATGTCAGCACCCTCACAGTGGGAGTTGGGGGACAACCGTTTACTCATCCGTTCTGCTTGATGTCTGAATTCCAACTTCAACTCTATGTCCAGCCAACTAGAACACGTGACAGACAGACACGTCCATCTGGTCAACTATTTTTAGAGCTTCCGCTGCAACTTGTTCAGTTTACAGTTTTGACAACTTTATCAAAACATTCTTCCAGTTAGATAGACCGATAGATAGATAGATAGATAGATAAATACAAAGATAGATAGATAGATCGATAGATAGATAAATAACAGCTAATTAATCTTCTGTTCCTTAACTATATAAAATTAGTAGGACCCTCCCAACCCTCTGTTGTCCGCTTGTCCCCCTTCCCCCGGCCACCAAAAACAAACAGGCTGATCTCTAAATGGGGCTGAATTCTAGATGAGATCCAAGAAAAATGAGGTTGGGAGAGTTGGGGAGGTATAGCGTTGTTCCAAGATGAGGTCAATTATGGGGATGGCCGGGGAGGGGAGGCAAAAAAAATGGGAGTGTGGGCATCTTGGAGGTTACCTATCGGGGTGGGGGAGGGTAGGGGGGGGCCTTCACTCGGCTAGCTAAGAAACCTAATGTATACACTGATACTACATTTTATTTTTTCTGTTCTCACTTAGCAGAAACAAGAAGGAAAAAAAAAAAAGAATTATTTTAGAATTTAGAGTAAGGGATTAGTTTAGTAAATAAATTTAATGTAAAATGATCCCCATTTCCTGGTCATTCTATTTTTTTAGGGTTGTTCATTAAATTTTGACATAAGAGGTATTGAGACGTCGGAAAATCTTTTTAATCGGTTTTCAGCCAGAAATTGGGGTCAAAGTTTTTACAAATTTGGCCTCTGCGGTCTCTACCAAATTACTCAGCCAATTTTTGGTCTAAACATTTTAAATTTTACATAAAGTGTATTCAGACATGCAGCAATTAATCAATTTTTGGGCGAAATTTTAGTTGCCAAGAGGTCAAAGTTAAAGGAGTTGACCATTGCAGACTCTATCAAACTCCTCTTCCAAGTTTGAGTCTAAACACATGAAATTTTAGATGTAGGTTACCTGGACATGAGTCAAACTTTTTAATAGATATATGCATTTATACAAAGTTATGAACAGTGCATAGGGCCCGAGCAAAGCCTGCCTGAACTGCTAGTTCATAATAAAATACATTTTCAATTTTTTCAATTATTTTCAAATATGCATTTTTATGTTGGTAGGCAAATGTTCACTGTCATTTACTTAGTCTGTGTATTTGTGTCTTGTCGGTAGAATGAAAACAAACTAACTGCTCAAACGATTTCAATAACTAAGAATCAATTTATTATTAATCTTTGATTTTATTGCCTTCTATCTCCATCCCATCCACTTTTTATGTTCTTAGAATTTTGTTTACTACCTATCAACAGATATGAAACTCAAAATCCGAAAAGAACCTATGCCAAAGAGCGAGCTTGTACAAAGCGATGAAAAGTTAAAAATTCACTAATTCATTTATATCCAAAAGTCTTTGTAAACGTTCTAATTTTATTACACACTTTTTTGGAGGGCACTTCTGCAGTATACGAACGGCGGCCATTTTTTTTATGTGTTTCACTAAACTCTCGCCAGGTGGGGCTTTTCGGTCTAAGAACAGAGAATGATAACTCATACTTTTTGGGAAATTCTTTGGAAACTATCTTAAAAAAATGCAATGTTGCTTCACAAGTGAAGAGAAAACGCCAAAAAGAAAAAAAAAAAGAAAAGAAATATAAATATGCATATATATATATTTATATCACACATAGCAACATGGTCCTGAACAAGTTTGTCCATGCAAACCCGAACACCTCCAATGATTCAGCATGATACGATCCTGAATGATACCGTTGACTCAACACGACGCGACATGATCTCGAACAACACTGTCGAATCAACACGACATGATCTCGAACAACACTGTCGAATCAACACGACATGATCCCGAACAACACCGTCGAATCAACACAACATGATCTCAAACAACACCGTTGAATCAACACAACATGATCCCGAACAACAATGTCGAATCAACACGACATGATCTCGAACAACACCATTGAATCAACACGACATGATCTCAAACAACACCATCAATCAACACGACACAATCTCAAATAATACCATCGAATTGACATGCCATGACACAATCACTAATGCAGTAACACGCGATACGCTACCAGAGCAGTCTTTTTCAGCTGCCCCCCCCCCCCCGAATAACTTATCAGCTTGTTTTTTATAGCCATTGGGCGAAACTCAATCGTTGCTGTGGTAGGATAATTTTAGTTCATTAGTAGATTTTTGATTTGCAATCGAAAGGTCCCGGTTTCGCTTTTTGCTGCAGGTATGCCTGACTCATACACTAATATACAATTCTTGTGCGCTTTCACACACTCCTCCCTGAACTTGAGATCACACAAATGACAATGTTGGGCATACCTTTTTCTCCTGAGATTTCCCCTTAATGGTACAGGCTCAGGAACTTCCTCAGTGGTACCTTCGTCTGTCACATCATTAAACTCTTCCTGCTCTGGATCCTTGGGTGCATCATCTGAGAAGCTTTCTTCATCTGGTTGTTCGTATATCAGTGGGGCTTCTAATGAGATAATTTCATCACTGTTTATGCAGTTATGTCGGCACACTGAGTACACATTCTTTATGTGACGTGGTGTTCCATCAACTGAGATTGAGTGTTGGCTATTGATTTTTGTCACCGTTCCTATGTCGAACTGCGTCGTGCATCTTCCCTGCGGATTCTCCACCCAAACCGCATCTTCCTCCTTGTACAGATTAGCAACATCACTTCATCGATACCCTTGACACGGATCCTATAAGTGTATAGTACATTCTCAGGTGCCGTCAAGGCCATCTTGTCGTCTTTAGGCGTGACGTTGTGCCAGTACGCTACCTCTAAGATCGTGCACTATGTTCTTGCCGCAATGCGCTTTATTATGGGACCTCTCGATTATTCTGTTCTCAGAGGGCATGTAGGTGCATCAAAATCGAATGTGCACGCCCCACATCTGTGTAAACTCAGCAAGTGGAAATGTATTATTTTGTTTAAGCAAAAAACATTTGTACATATGCATTTCTATTTAATTTCGAATTCACCAACATCTTTAAAACAGGAAACTATTCAAATATTCCTTTCAATACATGCCAAGTGTATTTGTGGACTTTATAAAAAAAAAACACTGTTGAACAACAACAAACGAACTTGTCCCGCTATCAGCACCACCACGTGGCGTAAGAGAAAAAAAAATCTTGATAGGGGCGAGTTTTCGCCGAAATATATTGATAAACATTCTTTTAAAGTATTAATTCTTTGCGTTGGATAGCTTTCCAAACATATTTTACATACGTTTTTCTATTTAATATATATATATATATATATATATATATATATAACCCATGGACGAACGTTCTTGAACTCTTCAAGTGTGAAGACGCAAGGATGGACTCATAAGAATCATATGTAAACATTTCTTCATCTCATCTTTTTCCCCTGCTACAATCACCGTACATACAGACTTCTTAATACTTTGAAGAAAGCCGAATGAACGGCTGAAAATGTTTTTTAGAGAAGTTTTTGTGTTCATATAGGTCAAAAGATATTAAATAAATAGAGAAAATATAAACATTAATATATATATATATATATATATATGGGCGAGTGTGTGCGTTAGTGTTTTTGTTTACTTTAGGTTGCCATTAAAGTAAACACACGATCTGAGTTATTCTCAAATGCTTCTTTTTACCACATTATAAAATTTTCTTTTTAAGATAATTTCTGAATTTTTTTCTGATGAGTATATGTGGGGAAAAATTCAATGTTAACATACATGTATTGATTGTTCAACGAAACAGATCTGTAAAAATATGCCGAAGTTTGATATGTTGAAAGAATGATTAAGATAAATTCTACAACTTGGAATATAGCGAAATGATTATATATATATATATATATATATATATATATATATATATATATATATATATATATATATATATATATATATAGGCAAGAAACAATTGTAAATGGTTTATATAGATAAATGGATTAATATAGATAGTTTATATAGAAGACGATTCCAATGCAGGGAAAGATGAAATACAGAACTTTCATCTTTGATTAAATAAAGCTAAGAAATATGTTTTTAAATGATTATAATATTTTTTAGATAGTTTGATTTCAATTTTAGGATTTGTGATAACGTATATGTTGCAGTGCATGGGAATTAATCCACTGCTGACAAATTGATACTTATTCCAGTTTAATTGAATTTTATTTGCAAGTATTTTACATTGACATCGTGGGGTCTGCGCTCAAACCACACAACCTTAAACAACAAGTAATTCAGTAGTTAATAAGCTGGAGTTCTTAATCTCCGGAGTTAAATCTACTTTTCTAGCCGACTTGATCAGTTAGTTCTAAAATATTTTTGAAACAAAAATGTGATAATTACATAAATTATTATGTCCAAATCGTAGTTCAGTTGATCTTTTGTGAGGAGTCGTCACTTATTTTGTTGTTTGTGGACGTTAGAAAGAAAGAAAAAGGATAAAACTAATGTTTGATCTATAATATGAGTTACTGGGAAACATGGATTTTGAAAAAATGTAAACGGATGTGGTTAGATAATTTATAGAAGATGACTAGCTTGGGTGCCCGGCGTTGCCCGGGTGTTCGGAGGTGTGTGTTGAGAAAAAAAAAATGGTAGTAGGCAGGCAGGCTCGAATCCCTATCGCGAAGGAGGAAAAGAATTTGAAAAAAAAAACAACAAAAAAAAACGTGACGTCTTTGTTGTTGCATCCATCACGAAACCGGAAGTGACCAATGTTTAAATTAAGGCTAGTCAATCGAAATATCGGCGAAAAAAAGTCACCCCTCTTTGTAGAAATGTGCCCAGTTGAGGGTAAAGAAATGAATGTTTTTAGCCAATCTTTTGATATTTGTCGTCCGAAGGGTCGAGCTTCAAAACGATACCGATTTCGTGAAAATCCGTCGCCTCTGTCGACGAACGTTTTTGCGAGACATGCATACATACATACATACATACATACATGATGATTGCAACGTCTTGTCAGACGAGTGCCACTCCCTCAGACACTTAAAGTCCATGAGCCCAAATGCCGAGGGAGTATCTATACAAAGATGATGTTACAGTTTTAGCTTTGTACGACAGCTAAATCTCTCTCTTGGTTCAAAATGTTGAAATCCAGCAACAAGCAAGAGCAAGATAGCCAGCAACAAATTAAACTGCAGACCAGCTTAATGCGGGTACTGGTCTCCCGCTTTATGGTTTTTAAATCAGAGATTTACTTCTCCTAGAAAGGTTGCCTTCACCACTTACGGAAGTCCTCTTCACCCCAACGCATATATACATACACACAAATATACACGGTGCTAGTTGGCCGTTGACTGAAAAAGATATCAATTGCCCTTTGAAAGGTCTTATTTTTAATCCTTCAGGGAGACTAGCCGCCCTCCTCACCAAACAAGTCTGGTGGGGGAACCAGTTTAGTCGCCGGTGACCCAACCATGAGGCAGGTAGTATTGGGTTACATGGTTCCAGTAGCATATGACATGACCTGACACATACATACTGGTGAGATTTATATTATAGATTACAATACGAGGATGTCAGTTGATGGTGTAGTTCGTAATGCATAATAGGCATCACTTATTTTGTTGTTTGTGGAGGTTAGTCAAAAGAAAGAAAAAAGACGAATAAGAATATTATTTAATCTATAATGTGAGTTACTGGGAAAGATGGATTTTGAACAAAAATGTAAAAGGGTGTGACTAGATAATTTATAGAAGACAATTATAATGCAAGGAAGTCACTTGATGGTGCAGTTCGTAATGCATAATATTTTGCGTAAATTTCATTCATCATATGAGTGATTAGCTCTCTTTTTAAAAAGTTCGAATAAACGATTTAATTTACTGAAAGGCATTCTGCTAGATCCAATCATATTAGTAAATAATTTCTAAAGTTTTCTTGCAAATATTATGTGATAAATTCCATCTTCCTGCAAGAGAAGTAATATTTGGGATGGTGGATTTTCAAGGACAGAGCTGGACTAAACGCCATTCATACAAATATGGGTTCAAGTCATTCCTATGTTGCCGGAATGATGCCAAAGATGACGACTATCAAATTAACTACTGAGTCAAGCTTTTACATGCAACGTGTAGAATTTTTGAGATGTTGACTGATAATTTGTAGAGATTTACTTGTTTCCCACCTCAGCAAGATATGACACAAGGTCGAAAGATGCGGGTGTTCAAGTCAGCATTCCTAAAGGAGGAACTCTCTAACCTAGCAAAAATTGCTTGGACAACTCTGTCGGCGTTCTCCTGTAGGGGCACCTCAGACAGTATGCAATAAACTTTCTCCGCGGGTTGAAAGGCCTGGAAGGGTGGACCGCCTAGGTACTATCCAGGCGACGAACCTGGGCCACGTAAATGGCCTCTTACTTGTTGGGCTGATTGTCAAGAATGAATTCTTGTCTGGTGCTTCTACCAAGTCTCCAAGCAACCGAATCAGCAAGAAAACTCATATCCTCCAACATTAAAAACTGACTGATAATTTGTATTATTTCGATTATTCTCACTAATGTTTTCATAATGGGTGTTAATAGCACGATGTTTCATCCCCAACCTTCTTCAAGTGCATCTTGTTGAACTCGGGAATATGTATGCCATTTTAAATGGAAGCTTTTATTTAATAAACGGGGGTAGCTTGCTCTTGTTCGTCAGCCATGACCGGAGAGCAGTCTTAAATATTTTATGTTGGCGATACTATTAATACAATTACGAATTACTTAATATTTCTACCTGATCATGGCTAATGGAAGAAAAACAAACTACTCTCTTGGATTAAATAAAATGTTCCATTCGAAATGCCGTACAGATTTCTACAATACATATTTGAAGAAGGTCATAGATTACATCAGCCGAAACGTTGTGAGAATATAGGATGTAGGTCGGTAGGTCACCAATTTATAATAGGGATCAATTTATAGGACCGAGGTTGCATGTGTCGCAATTTTATTGAAGTTGAAAGTAGGAGTGTATCTGCGGGAGCATTAAAGGTAAATTTAACGAGATCGCCGACTAATAGAAAGGTTTCACCAATCCACATCCTTACATAAAGAAATAAAAATGAAATCCGGGAAAATAGCTACACGAAACCACTGTATTAACATGAAATAAAAAACATATATTTATTTATTTGTTTGTTTGTGTGTGCCGTGGTTTGTCTCAGCCTACAAGCAATCCACTCAGGCAAGTTAGGTACCAAAATGAAGCTTATGACCCAGCGGATGTTTTAGTGATATTTATGTCCATGTTTTGTGTATGGAGATGCAAAAAAAAAAAAAAAAAAAAATTTACTACACAACATTTTATTTACTGTATTTTTCCGGTACAAGGACTCAAGTTTGCCCAGCTGGGCAAACCTGGGTTCTTGTTACTTTAAATGGTTTCAACATAAATGCTTTCTTTTAAATTGTTTAAAAGAAAAATTGAAGTCCTCGCTCAATGTGATAAGTTTCCACGAGGGTAATAAAGTTCATGTCTGTCGCGCACGCAAAATCATGACGGGTGTTCGTACGTCTCCCAGGACGTAGTTTACTCGAACACATGTTAACACTTGGGAAATTGAAGAGAAAAATTGATTTGATTTTTTGGCGGGAAAATCTTTACATACATGCCTTCTCAAATGTTCCAGCATGTTTACTGTATTTATACGCGAAGGAGCGTACCATATTTCCTTTTGTTTTATGTGTGCGGTGGTCGCATCTTGACGTCATATTCCTACGCGTTCTTCATACGCGTAGGTATATCAAAGCGGTGATCGCTGTGAAATGTTCCTGCCGGGTATTTGTTCTGGCTGGGCATAGCGGTTACTACAAGATTAACATTCAAATGAGAATAATATAAATATTATGTAAGTATTAATGTTTGACCAAATAATGAAATGGTTCTCTTTTCATTTTGGTTGGGTTCATTTAAAGAAAAATCACATTTCTGCTCTGACTGTTCTAACAAATGGTAAATAACAATATGAATAAGAATAATTGACCTTTTTCGCTCACGTCATTGCTGCACGCAACTTTAATGGTGACGTTATTTTGTTGATCGTCATCAAAATCCGTCTTCAGGTAATAATAAGAGGAAAAAAAAAAGGAACAAATAAAAACTAAACCCCAAAATTATTAAGTCAAAGTTTATTATTGTTATTATTATTGTTTTTCTAAGCACGGTTAACAATGTTAACCTAAGTAACTACTTAAAACAATAAAAAACATGTAACATACATAATAAAAAAGTTTCTACATAAGATATAATTATTTTAAAGGAATTATCACCTTGATCGATACTAACAATAATGGAGAAAAAACGAGAATTCGTCTCCTTTTTTCCACCTCAAAAACAATGGAAAAAAAAAAAAATTTGAAAAAAATATATATAAATAAAAATAAAAACAACAGCAACAACACTATTTGAATAAAGCTAAAAACAAAAACGTGCAATAAAAATTAAATATAAAAAGGTCTTTTAAGAATGTCTTCAAAAAGTTTTTCATTTCAGTCCTTTTCTCCCGATATTTTCTTAAGTCGCTTCGGACTAAATTTTCTTTCAGGTTAACTTCTTTTTCTTCTCTTGCAAACTTACTTTTTATTTTATTATTTATTTTATTTTATTTTATTTTTTTATTCGAAAAGTTCCCAATTAATCGTCGGTGACTTTTATTAAGGCTGGTCGGTAGAATCTTCTAGTTTACCTGCCCAGGCCCAGGTTAACTCAAAATGTATTAGAGTTTCTTGCTCCAATACTCTTTGTTCTCCCCTTCGAGAACTTTGTTTTTTTTGGGGGGGGGGAGTTCTGATAGGAGAGATAAAATAAAATACGTCGATAAATCAAGCAGACTTGATCCACGGAACCTAGAAAAAACAACAACAAAAAAAAAATTTAGGAAAATCTGGAACTGAAGAAGTTGAAGGAATTTCATTCCTAAATACTCAACCTTTTCTTTCCCCTTTCTTCCCTTCATCGACTATTAGAGACCCTCTGCCATGCCGAATAGAGGGGTAGAGGAGGCAAAGAGGATGTGTAAAACAGCAGGATACAACATCGCGAATCAGAGTGGTTCTAAGTATTTAACACGTTGTTGAAGAACGTTAATTTTTTAAGTTTTAATATGTATGCGAACTTAGACGTTAACAAATAACATGTTTTGGTTTCGACTGTAGCTGATCGCACCCAAGTCATTTTTTTTTAACTCACTGCTATACGTTGTGTACAATATTATAATCAATAGAGAATTGGCCCTATAATAATAATTACGAAATCTTTATAAATTAAGATATATTTAAGCGTATTTTACGACCGGGCAACGTTGGCCAACCTGCTAGTCGTTAATAAAATTCAAAATCATTCCTGCGATCCAGCCATTCAGTGAATGGAATAATAAACAGATGATTCTAGGAGGAGTCAGGATACAACATCCCGAATCATGGTGGCTCTAAGTACTTAACATGTTGTTTAAGAACTAATCTGATTTGAATCGCCGGATTTTTCCACAGATGACGAGTTTGCTCTGACCAAAATTAGATTGAAGAGGGTTCCAAGTTCTGTGCGGAATTTACTGTTTAAGAATCCGTATACAATCGGGTTGAGTGTGCAATTAAGGATCCATGATTGGAACAATAAAAACAGAAGGTAATCGACAGAGTTTGGGACCTTTAGATGGGTGAAGAATTTCGTCACCACGGCGATAGTGAAGATGGGGACGCAGCTGGTGGCGTACACTGTCGATATCCAAATGACCGTTCGATTCGTTTGGCTAAGCTTTTTTGTCCCGGCCTCAGGCTTTGGCGGTTGCATCACGTCTTCGATCGTTTTGGCGTTATATTCTGCCTTTCTTTGTTGCGTCCATATCACATGCGAGCGGGTCATTTTTAGAACCCTCCAGTAGAAGACGAACATGGCGACGAGGACGGTAAACACGGCAACGAATAAAACGACAGCGTAGAACCAGAGTTTATATTCGATGTGGTAGGTGCAGTTTTGCACAATTGTGCCGTTGTCCAACGTGTACACATGGGGTGCAGCAAACACCGGCATAGGCACACCCAACAAAAAGGAGACGAAGAAGACGGTGCCAGCTAGAATCTTGGCCGTTTTCCTACTCACCTGGGTTCCCGTGCTGCGACATACTTTCACGTATCTCTCCATCGATATGGTAAGCAGCATTAGCATCGAACAAATGTAGCAGGCGAATGTGACAAAGCCCTCAACTTTGCAGGCAGCAATCGATGAGTAGTTGTAGAAGGTATACAGGCGGTACATCTCCATTGGAATACCGACTAAACAACTGATTATATCCGATACGGCAAGCAGGGTGATAAACAAATTAACGTTGCTATATTTTAGACGTAATCCATAAATGTAAATCACCGATGCGTTCCCCAGAATGCCTAGCGGTAACATGAAACCAAGGAATACCAAAGCAGGAATGCGGTAGCGTAAAGATTGTTGATTGAATTCAGACAATTGTTTCAAGGTAGTCAAGTTGAAGCTAGACATGTTTGGTTATTGATTAAAGTAAAATTATCTCTTACGTATTTTTATGTGATCCAATGATAATTTATTGTTCTTTCTATTGTTTTTTTTTTAATTAGTGTTGCTAATATTTTAAGAATTTTTAAGATGCGATATTGATTGCTATCTATCTAATATATATAACTACTTCACTTACTCACATAAATTAATATACGAAAGTATAGATTTATGCGTAAACTTTAAGTATTTACTTCAAAAGTGCTGAATACGTAGATAGAGCTAGTTAGTACGAGTTACTAAATTCATCCTGCACTTTTCTTTACAGACAAATTATGAAAGCATTGAGGCATTGAGGGCAAATTTTGAAACTTTCAGATTTTGTGGGTTTTTTTTTAAACAACAGTAAAGTCAATTTCAAACATACAACATGCATTAGTAGTTCATAATTCTTTAATAAATTTCACTTTTTCAGGTTTTATAATCTAAAATTAGTTACCGAAGGGAGAACAATTTTTTTTTTTGTATATACTAGTTGTAAGCCAAAAAAAAATCCCAACAGTGGCTGTTTGTTAGAAAAATCCTTCACATAAGTGTTAATTATATATTCTTATTATTCCATAACTGTGCATCGAACAGATACCATAACACTTAGTTTTCTACACCATATCATAGCAAACGTCCATACAAAATTTCATCCGGAGAGAGTAGTGGAAATGGAGAAATGAAGGAGATCGAAGAGAAAGGTGAAGAGAGACAGATGAATGTCTACTGTACGTATTGGTATTCCTTGTCGAATAATTAAAGTTTTGTATATCTTCCTTATAGGTTTATAATTTTTTTTTTTTGAAAAGTTGAATAAATTTTCAATATCAAGATTTTTATTTTATATTATATTTACATATATTAATATATATATTTATATATACAAATATATATATTTATGTTCATGTATGTGGATATAATATATGTTGTACTTGAGTATTTTATATATATCCTAGTTGAAATGCAGGGATATTTTTAGTTTCTCAAATGTTTTTTTTTTAAATATTGAATTAAATATATTATTCAAGTCTTCCAGCGATTGTGTACAAGTTTTATCTAGTACGTGACATCATTAATACCACTTATGTGCGTAGGAATACGTAATTCGCAATGGCGTATAAATAGTTCGTCAACAGTGTTTTTTATCAGCGTTTAATGATTCTTATTTGACACAAATTTAAACGATAGAGAACTGTTTTTTTTCAACCGAAATAAATCCAGAGAAGCGCTGTTTGTTAAGAAAAAAGTTTGAAAGAGAAAAAATCTTACAAATTCACGATCGTCAATTAATTAATGTTTTTTTCTCGCTCCAGTCGAAACAAATGGCAGATTTTCTGTGTGCGTGGTCATATTCTCCGTCGTTCGAATTCCCCGCGAAAATATTAAAGATTATTGACAATATCCAATATGGTCCCCATGATTGTTTATGTTAGTTCGTATTATGCCTCGTTTCACATTTGAACGTTTTGTTACTTGTAAACTCACTGGTACTTAATAAATTAATCACTAATAAAGAACATACACCAATTTATGGAAAAGAGAGTTTAAACGAAGAATCCTCCAGGTTTTAACGTTTTGAGGGTTGAGGACTTGCTGACAATCGACGACAATATCTGCTTCAAAGTGACCAATTTTATGAAATCAGACGTTTATTTATGCAACAATTATTTTAGGTGATAACGATGTTAAATGTGCTTATTGTAACAATAAGACTGCATTGTTCCTTTAAGGATTTTATGCATCATCAGGATATAGAATTGTCACTCCTTCCGACGAGAGAGTAGGAAGTATTGTTTTATTTTCGAATACTTGAAATTCATAAAAATCAGAGTTGCACCAACGTTAATTTATATATATATATATATTATTACATTTTCACCCCAAACAAGGCAAATTGCCACTTTGGTGTAGGGGGGCTACTATCAGGGGAAACAACTACTGGGGTACTATGTAGGGATTTGGGCAGCAAGATGTCGGTTCACGTTACACTTGAACTTCTGCACGTCAGTACTGTTGGGGAAGCAGGTACCTGGAATGGAATTCCAGGGTCTAGCGGTTCTGGGGAAGAAACTATTGGAGTAAAAAGATCTTTTACATCTAGGGATCTCTACAGTGTGGGGGTGGGATTTAGCAGCCTGTCGGGTTTGTCGAGGGTGCTCACGTCGTGGGAGCACAAGTGATTGCAGTTCGTCAGAGCATTCACCACTAAAATACTTGTAGAAAAGGCAGAAGGAAGCTGAACATCTCTGTGTGTGCGCGCGCGTGTGTGTGTCTGGTCACGAATTGGCTCCTATATGGTTGACTATTTAAAAAAAACTGATTACATATAATGATAGAAGATGTATCAAGGATCAGGAATGGGTATGTTTGATCTGGCAGTTCCGGTGGTTCATAAAAATTGTGGGGTCTGCGTTCGCGCCTGGCCCCCAAAGTATGGAAATAAAAAATGAAAAAAAAAAAAACGTTTACAAGTGTTTTGATATGGGTTTACATAAGAATACTTTGATAAGTATGTTTCAATTTAAATAGGGATGGTATAATAAAATTGTAGGATATGCGTTCGCGCCTGTACTCCATGGAAATATGGCACAAACTTTTCATATCTATTTGCGTAACTATATTTTGATAATTATGTTTCAGTTTGAAGAAATATGGTATAATAAAATTATTGGGTGTTCGTTCGCGCCTGACCCCCATGTCACAAAGTTTAACAAGGTTTTTTTTAAAGGGCGAGGGTCCACAATGACACCTTAACTTTAATCTTATTCACGTTAGCTTTTATTTATTTATTTTTAGTTGAATCATATTGTGTCGAATAAATCCACCTCATAAATTCACATTCTTATTAAAGAGAAAGCAAAAAAAAGTCGGAACTGTAGACAATTCTCGACACAAATTTCTTCTCCACTTGCACGTGGCACTCTTTCGCAAATAGATAAATAGATAAATAATAAAAATAAGAACGTTACTTGTTATCGTGTCAAAAAAGGGAAAAAAATCCTGCTCACGTGATTACGTGTCTTTTTAAAAACATTTACATAACATTTTTATTTTTATTTATATATCTGTTTAAGCTTTTTTTGTCAGTGTACTAGAAGGAATTCAGTTGATTACAACTCTTTCTGCGTGTTCTTTACATTACAATAGTACAACCCTGAATCCGACGGCGCAATACTACACCGTTCAATACTTTAAAACTGAAACGAAGC
>NC_136483.1:33064331-33376831 GCF_053919585.1 Euprymna scolopes | reverse complement strand
TGTATATATATATATTGTATATATATATATATATATATTGTATATATATATATTGTATATATATTTATTGTATATATATATTTATTGGTTATATATATATATTGTATATATATATTGTATATATATATATATATTGTATATATATTTATTGTATATATATTTATTGGTTATATATATATATTGTATATATATATATATATATTATATATATATATATATATATATATATTGCATATATATATATATTGTAAATATATATGTTGTGGTTGCAAGGTTGAACAATAATTAGTAAGGAAATACAATGAAGACGCAAACATCAAGATAACGCAATAATAAGTGTATTAAAGAAAAGGTATATTTGCAATATGTACAAATGAGTCAGAGAGTCTTAGTGGGAGGACATGTACGCTCTTCGGCCTCACGTCCGGTGGCATTTGAGTAAGACACCTCAAGGCCAACCTAGGCTTGCCATTTATAGTGTTATGTTATTCGCATATGCAAATAAGTGGTTGCCACCACAACACCCCCCTCCTAAGATTTGAAGTCACACAGATTTCAATATCTTTTTCTTTTTGGGGTTACCATTAATGGTTCATTCACTTCTCTTTTCCTACCTGATCTTCGGGGTTCAGGTGCATTTTGAGGCGGTTCCAAATTAAAAGATTCGTATATTATATCTATGGTGTCCTCCTCTTCGACTGTTGTCGTATCATCATCATCTTGGATATGACGTTTTTTTATCTGATTTAGGTGCCTTTTATGTATATTCTGTGGACCTTTAATCATGTATGTACAATCACCAATGCGTTTATCCACTACTCCACATTCCCAGTAAGATGTGTTTTTTCTATAGCACTTAAAATATACTCGATCTCCCGAGTTATATTTCTTTCTTCTCGTGTGTGTAGTGTTTCGGATAACTGCCTGCCTTGGCAATAGTTTGTCAAATGCTGATTTTACCTTTCTGGCAAACATTAGATCAGCTGGTGATATGTTTGATGGTGTACTAGGATGTGGTGTAATCCTATATACTTGCAAGAATTGTTGCAAAGCTTTTTCTGTTGGTGTTCCAATGGATTTCTTTAACGCTCGTTTTAGCGTGTCCACGAACCTTTCCACGAGGCCGTTCGACCTTGGATGATACGGCGGTCGTGATGTGCTTCACTCGGAACGTGTCGCAAAATTCCTTAAACTCTGCGAATGTGAACTGCGTTCCGTTGTCAGTGACCAGTGTGTCTGGTACACCGAATCTTGCAAACAACTCGTGTAGGAACCCTATTGAGTTGTTCGTTGTTGGATTCCTGCAACGCATTACCTCCGGCCATTTTGTGAAACTATCCACTACAATTAAATAATAGTTTTCACCTACTGGACCAGCGAAGTCCATGTGGATTCTCGACCATGGTTGGTCGGTTTTCGGCCAAGGTTTGTGTACTATAGGTGGAGATTTTGCCGCTAACTGGCATCCTTTACATTTATCAATTGTTGTCGCTATGTCAGTGTCCATGTTACGCCAGTACACGTAGCTTCTCATTAACGACTTCATTCGATTTATCCCCGGATGTCCTGTGTGGAAATCTCTTAACATCCTATTCTGCAATGTTTTGGGTATTACCACTCTCTCGCTGTACGGTAACACATCGTCACATATGGAGAAAACTTCCTGCACCTTTGTGTCCGTTATAATTTTCTCTTTTATGTCCTTTATATATTCGTCTTTCTCGGCTTCCCTTTTAATGTCCGACAAAGTTACGGGTAGTTCCTTAATGATGTTTGCTACCATATTTTTTACTTCAACATTTGTCCGAATTGCTGCAATGACTGATTCTTCCAGATTGTGTTTCTGTGGTATCAGTCTTGACAGTCCATCCGCATTGCAAATCTTTTTTGATGCTAGATGTTGTAGCTGGAAATCGTAATTAAGTAGTATTGTACCCCAGCGCAGCAATCTATTTGCGGTGTATACCGGCAATCCTTTTTTTGATCCATAGATCGTGACTAACGGTTTATGGTCGGTTTCAAGTATGAATTGTCTACCATATAAATATCGGTGAAATTTAGTCACGGCAAAGATTATGCTCAACGCTTCTTTTTCGATTTGTGAATATGCCCTTTCGGCTGGTATCAGCGTTCTCGAAGCGTGCGCTATTGGTTTTCTAGACCCATCCGGCATAATATGTTGAATGCATGCTCCTAAGCCGTAGGAGCTAGCGTCACTAGCGACGACTATTTTTAAGTTTGTGTCAAAGTGCGTTAAGAATAATTCGGATGTTAGTGCGCTCTTTATTTTGTCAAAAGCGGTTTGACATTCTTGCGTCCAGTTCCACGGTGTATCCTTTTTAAGCAGATTATTTAAGGGGGCTCGCAAGTTATGCATTTCTTCAATAAAAGATTGGTAATAATTTGCGAGTCCTAAGAAACTCTGCAAGGTTGTTACATTATCGGGTGCTGGCATATTTTTTATTGCCGCAGATCTGTCTGGGTCTGGACGTCGTCCATGTTTGTTTATTATGTGTCCAAGATACTTAATCTCGCTCATACAAAAGTCACATTTACTTTCTTTTACTTTAAAGCCGAATTCTTGTATTCGAGTAAATACTTGTTTCAAATGTTCCTTATGTTCTTCTAGGGATTTGCTCCTGACAACAATGTCATCCAGGTATGCACATGCGCACTCAATACCACTTAGCATGGTGTCCATCGCTTGCTGAAAGATGGCAGGCCCTACTTTGATGCCAAAAGGCAATCGGTTGTATTTATATAATCCCTTATGCGTATTGATGCATAGTATTTTTGAGCAATTCTCCTCGACCGGTATTTGCAAATACGCGTCGCTCAAGTCTATCTTGGAGAAGATATTACCCCCATTCAACTTTGTGAATATTTCCTCTGGGCTTGGTAGGGGGTAATGGTGATCTTTTAATAGGGAGTTGACCCCGGTCGAAAAGTCTGCGCACACTCTAACTTCGTCATTCTTTTTCTTTACGTATACGGTGGGGGCTGCCCACTCGCTGTGTTCTATTTTTGATAGAATTCCCGTCTGTTCCAATCTATTTAATTCTTTATCAATCTTTTCCAACCCAGCGAACGGAACATTTCGCTTTTTTCTAAAAATTGGGCTGGCGTTTTCTTTAAGTTCAAACGAGGCCTTAAATGTATTGCAGCGACCTAAGTTAGTCGTGAATGCCTCAGGAAATAATTCTTTTAAATCGTCTTTTATATTTACTGTTGTTGGAGAAGAACATTCTAATTTTTTACAGAATGTATTGATTGGCTTATCCCATAGTCCGAATTTCTCAATTAAATCTATTCCAAACAGATTTTCACTATTTTTTAGTACGAATATTTTTAATTTCTTCGAAATCCCTTTCAATTTTATCGGGAGGACAACTTCTCCTTCAAATTTTATACCACCACCAGCTACCGTCCGGGCTGCTTTACTAGTTTTCATCATGGCCGGTTTTCCCAACTTTTTCCACGTATTCAGGTTTATTATAGAAACATCGGAGCCGGAGTCGAGTTGTAACTTTATTGATGTTTTAAATATTTCCACTTTTACGTATTTTCGCCGATCTTTGTCTAATTTTGTCTTTGATTTTGTTTGCTGTACTCTCTTTCTGGTGTAATCTTTATATCTGCAGCAATCACTTTTGTGTCCCACCTCCTTACAAATGTAGCGTTTTTTCTTCTTATAAGGACAATCTGATTCCCAATGCTTTTCTGCACATCTCTTACAGTTATATCTAGGAAGAGGCTTGTTATATTGTGTACTATATTTATGGTTATTATCTTTGGAATATCCCGTTCCATTGCTTTTCTTTGTAAAGTTCTTGGTTGGTGCGTATGGTTTTCTAACTTTTCTTACATATGCCACTCCGGATTCTTCTATATTTTGTTAATCCTTTTTTAGTGTAATGGCCCTTTCACAGTCCTCTGCTAGTTTCTGGAGGGTTAAATCTTGCTCAAATTCTAGCTTAGACAACTCTCGTCTGCGTATTTCTGCATTTTTCGTGGAAACTAACCCTTGAGCGAAGATTAGACATTTAAAATCTTCTACCGTTAGTTCTGCAAGCTTAAAATTATCACAGTTTTTATTGACAACTGATGCGTATGTCAAATAATCTTGGTTGTCCATCTTTCTTAGATTCATGCACAGCCATCTTTTATGAAAAAGAGATATATTTGGATTAAATAATTATTTTAGTAATTTTACAGCTTCCATGAACTCTAATTCCGCAGTTTTTTTAGGTAATATGTAATCTACGAATTTGCTGTGTTCTGATGTACCCAATTTTCTGAGTAAGAGGCTCACTTTCTGACTATTTGGCCAATTTTTACAGTCCAGTTGAAAAACATCCTCGTATCTTGTGTAGTATGCTTCAAAATTCTTCTCTTCCTCAGGCACATAATGAAATGTGCCCATGCTATTAAAAATAGTTGTATGGGAGAAATTAACACCATCGACATTTTCTCGATTACTCTTTAGTAGTTCCAGTGTTTTAGCAAAACGTTCATCTTGTCTTTCTTCATATTCCAATTGTAGTTTCTTATGCCTTTCTTCCTGTTCCAATTGCAGTTTTTTATGCTTTAATTGTGCCATTTTCTGCTTTTCTTCTTGTTTCTGCTGCCATTTCAATAATCTGTCCTCTCTCTTTTCCTCGCGGTCAGCCTGTGCCTGTATTTGTGTTTGCAAAACTCGTTTTGTGTAGCTTGTGCTTGTAAAAATTGCATGAACATTTTTGATAAGTCTTCCATGTTTTTTTTTGTTTTTTTTTAGTGTGTAGTTAAAAAAAAATATTGTACCATGTACAATATACACCGGTTTGGGTTACAACAAAACAACAAATTGCTGTAAGCTCCTGTTTTCAATAATAATATCGCTGCTTGCAATAATATATTCTTTTTGCGAGTCACGCTGCAAAAAAAAAAAAATAAAACAGGTTTATCTGGAATCACGAAATGGAATTGACTTTCCGTTTTTAGGCACTTACTAATAAGTAACTCTTTCCACAAATAAAAGTTTTTTTTTTTTTTTTTTTTTTTTTAAATCGAGTCACAATTGAATAAATGTATGGAGTACATTTAGTTCTTTGAGTTTTTTTTTTCTCTAGTATTTTAGTAATTAAAATACCTCTTAAATTGAGATTACCTTTTTTCCGTGACGTTTTACTGTATTATCCGTTATTCAGTGACAACTTCAAGAAAAAAATCCTTTCCTTGAGTTTTAGTTTTAGCTGTGGTATTTCCTTTTAGTACCGACGTCAACCAAAACATTAATTAAAAAGTCCTTTAGTTGTTGTTTTGTTTACGGAGAACAGTAATTAGAATCCACTGGTGAACTTTTTTCGTAGGTTACTTCCTTGCTTTTCGTAATACGGGTCTGACCTGTCGTTTTTGCGACAGAAAAAAGTTCGCTTTTCGTTTGCAAGTTGGTCCTTTAGTAAGATTTGTCGTGTAGCGAAAAAAAAAAATTCACTTTTACATTCGTTTGCCAGTCGGATTCCCAGAAAACGGCGTAAATTGTCGCTTTTGCCACGTTAGAGTTTTTTTTTGTTTTTTTTTGTTTTTTTCACTTGAGTTGAAACTTCTCTTTAGCGTAAAATCCGTTTGCTCGTCAACACTTTGCATTCCTTAAAAAAAATGGTCACCCTTTGCGTTGTACTTTTTTTTTTTTAAATAGTTCTTCGTAAAACTATTATATTTGACGCTTCATATCTCGTCGCCAACTGTTGTGGTTGCAAGGTTGAACAATAATAAGTAAGGAAATACAATGAAGACACAAACAACAAGATAACGCAATAATAAGTGTATTAAAGAAAAGGTATATTTACAATATGTACAAATGACGGTGTCGAGTCAGAGAGTCTTGGTGGGAGGACATGTACGCTCTTCGGGGTCACTTCCAGTGGCCTTTGAGTAAGACACCCCAAGGCCAACCTAGGCTTGCCATTTATAGTGTTATGTTATTCGCATATGCAAATAAGTGGTTGCCACCACAACAATATATATATATATATATATTGTATATATATATATATTGTATATATATATATATATATATATATATATATATATTCTATATATATATTGTATATATATATATTCTATATATATATTCTATATATATACTATATATATATTGTATATAAATATATATACTATATTTATATTCTATATATATATATATATTATGTATATATATATATATATATATATAGTGTATATATATATTGTATATATATATAGTGTATATATATATTTATATATATAATCGATATATATATAGTGTATATATATTATATATATATATTGTATATATATATATATATTTGATAAATATTGTATATATATATATATATATATATATATATATTGGATATATATTGTATATATATATATATTGGATATATATATTGTATATATATATATATATATTGGATATATATATTGTATATATATAGTGGATATATATATATTGTATATATATAGTGTATATATATTGTATATATATTGTATATATATATATATTGTATATATATATTGTATATATATTGTATATATATAGTGTATATATATTGTATATATATAGTGTATATATATGTATTGTATCTATATATATATATATATTGTATATATATATTATATATATATATTGTATATATATATATTGTATATATAGTGTATATATATATATTGTATATATATAGTGTATATATATATATTGTATATATAATGTATATATATATTGTATATATATATTATATATATATATTGTATATATATATATTGTATATATGTAGTGTATATATATATATTGTATATATGTAGTGTATATATATATATTGTATATATATAGTGTATATATATATATTGTATATATATAGTGTATATATATATATTGTATATATATAGTGTATATATATATATTGTATATATATATATTGTATATATATATTATATATATTGTATATATATATATTGTATATATATATTGTATATATATATATATTGTATATATACATATATATATTGTATATATATTTGTATATATTGTATATATATATATTGTATATATATATTGTATATATATATATATTGTATATATATATTGTATATATATATATTGTATATATATATATATTGAATATATATATATATTGAATATATATATTGTATATATATATATATATATATTGCATATATATATATATTGTATATATATATATATTGTATATATATATATTGTATATATATATATTGTATATATATATTGTATATATATATATATATTGTATATATATATATTGTATATATATATATATTGTATATATATATATATATATATATATATATATATATTGTATATATATATATTGTATATATATATATATTGTATATATATATATTGTATATATATTTATATATTGTATATATATATATTGTATATATATTTATATATTGTATATATATATATTGTATATATATATATTGTATATATATATATTGTATATATATATATATATTGTATATATATAATGTATATATATATATATTGTATATATATATTTTATATATATATATATATTATATATATTATATATATATATATTGTATATATATATATTGTATATATATATTGTATATATATATTGTATGTATATATATTTTATATATATATATATATTGTAAATATATATATATATATTGTATATATATATATTGTATATATATATATATTGTATATGTATATATTGTAAATATATATATATATTTTATATATACATATATTGTATATATATATATATATTGTAAATATATATATATATTGTATATATATATTGTATATATATATTGTATATGTATATATTGTATATATATATATATATTATATATATACATATATATATATTGTAAATATATATATTGTATATATATTGTATGTATATATATATTGTATATATATATATATTGTATATATATATATATATTGTATATATATATATTGTATATATATATTGTATATATGCATATATATTGTATATATATATATATATTTTATATATATATATATATTTTATATATATATTGTATATATATATATATATTGTATATATATATATTGTAATTATATATATATTGAATATATATACATATTGTATATATGTATATGGTATATATATATATCTATTGTCTATATATCTATTGTATATATATATATTGTATATATATATTTATTGTATATATATATTTATTGTATATATATATATATATATATATATATTTATATATATATTGTATATGAAATAAAATGGAGGTGGAAGGACCTGGATACTCAACGTTTCGCTCGATTTATGCGGGCTTCTTCAAGAGGGATGGTCATTGACGAGAGAGTCGGAGGATTGGGGCTATATATAATGATGGGGGGGAGCAGCATGTTTTCCTTATGTAAATTAGATGTCATATATACATGTATATACATTTTATGAGAGAAGAACTAATTAGAGTAAACTAGTGTAGTGGATTACGTATAAAAGATAAAATATCGTAGAGATTAAAAATTGTGTTTGGAAATATAGCGGTGATAGATTAAATAAATAAAATGACACGAGATTACGAAAGAATCTTTTTTTTTTTTTTCAATTAGAAATAATTGAATTGGGATAAAATAGCGCAGTAACTTAAAAGATGGTATCTAAAAATAAGAATAGGAGGTGATAAAATGGAGTCTAAAAATAGATAATTATAAAATACAGTAAATAAGTAAACTAAAAATAAATTTAAGTGAAATTACGAATTTTTTTTTTTTCGCGTTTAACCGGTGTCTAAGTCGTTTTCTTTAATAATTATTTTCGACAGAAAGGGAGCAACGTGGAAAAAACCTTTTCTTTGCTTAATTAAGACAGGCATTCAAATAACAAAACTAAACTCTTTAACAATTAGGGATCTAACACGTAAAATTATAACTAATACCAACATTAACACCAAAGCCGGAATATATTCCATACCCTGCCTTGATTGTGGAAGAATATATGTAGGAGAAACTCAACGTAATTTAAATAAAAGAATATATGAACACAAAAGAGATGTAAAAAACAACAATACACTCAACGCCATATTTTGTCACATCATGGAAAACGACCACCATTTTGATTTTAACAAAGCAACTTTCCTTAAACACATACATAACAGATCAACACGACGTTTAATTGAGTCAGCTATAATCTCCCATTCCAGCAATATAATTAAGCAAAGAAAAGGTTTTTTCCACGTTGCTCCCTTTCTGTCGAAAATAATTATTAAAGAAAACAACTTAGACACCGGTTAAACGCGAAAAAAAAAAAAATTCGTAATTTCACTTAATTTTATTTTTATTTTACTTATTTACTGTATTTTATAATTATCTATTTTTAGACTCCATTTTATCACCTCCTATTCTTATTTTTAGATACCATCTTTTAAGTTACTGCGCTATTTTATCCCAATTCAATTATTTCAAATTTAATAAAAAAAAAAAGATTCTTTCGTAATCTCGTGTCATTTTATTCATTTAATCTATCACCGCTATATTTCCAAACACAATTTTTAATCTCTACGATATTTTATCTTTTAGACGTAATCCACTATACTAGTTTACTCTAATTAGTTCTCCTCTCATAAAATGTATATACATGTATATATGACATCTAATTTACATAAGGAAAACATGCTGCTCCCCCCCATCATTATATATAGCCCCAATCCTCCGACTCTCTCGCCAATGACCATCCCTCTTGAAGAAGCCCGCATAAATCGGGCGAAACGTTGAGTATCCAGGTCCTTCCACCTCCATTTTATTTCATATCGTCGGATTTAATCCAGCTCAACAATCATATTGTATATATATATATTGTGTATATATATATATATATATATATATATATATATATATATATATACATATATATATATATTGTACATATATATATATTGTGCATATATATATATTGTACATATATATATATTATACATATATATATATTATACATATATATATATTGTACGTATATATCTATTGTACATATATATATATATTGTACATATATATTGTATATATATATATATATTGTATATATATATATTGTATATATATATATATATTATATATATATTATATATATATATTATATATATATATTATATATTATATATATATTATACATATATTATATATTTATATATATATTATATATATATTATATATATATTATATATATATATTATATATATATATTATATATTATATATATATTATACATATATTATATATTTATATATATATTATATATATATTATATATATATTGTATATATATTATACATATATTGTAGGTATATATATATATATTGTATATATACATATATTGTATATATATATTATATATATTGTATATATATATTGTATATATATATATATTGTATATATATATATGTATATATTGTATATATATATAGTATATACATATATTGTATATACATATATTGTATATACATATATTGTATATATATATATTGTATATATATATTGTATATATTGTATATATATATATATATATTGTATATATATATATATTGTATATATATGTTGTATATATATATATTGTATATATATGCTGTATATATATATATTGTATATATATATTGTATATATATTGTATATATTGTATACATATGTATTGTATATACATATTGCATATATAAATCGTATATATATTGTATATATATATATTATATATATATTGTATATATATATTGTATATATATATATTATATATATATTGTATATATATATTGTATATATATATTGTATATATATTGTATATATATATATATTGTATATATATATATTGTATATATTGTATATATATATATTGTATATATATTGTATATATATATTGTATATATATATATATATTGTATATATTGTATATATATATTGTATAAAAATATATTGTATATTGTATATATATATATTGTATATTGTATATATATATTGTATATATATATATTGTAGATTTATATATTGTATATATATATTGTATATATATAGTATATATATGTATTGTATATATGTATATTGAATATATATATATATTGTATATATATATATATTGTATATATATTTTATATATATATATATATTGTACATATATATTGTACATATATATATTGTATATATATATTATATATATATTGTATATATGTTGTATATATATTTATTGTATATATGTTGTATATATATTTATTGTATATATATTGTATATATATATATATTGTATATATATTGTATATATATATATTATATATATGTTATATATATATTGCTTATATATGTTTCATATATATTGTATATATATATTGTGCATATATATAGTGTATATATTATATATATACATAATATTTATATTGTATATATATATTGTATATATAATATATAAATGTATATATAATATATGTTTTATATGTAATATATATTGTATATATGGTATATATATTGTATGTGTATATTGTATATATATATTGTATATATTATATATACCTATTGTATATATATATTATATATATATCTATTGTATATACATATATTGTAAATATATTGTATATATATATATTGTATATATATATATGTTGTGTATATATATATTGTATATATATTTATATATGTAATGTATATACATATGTAATATATATACATGTAATATATATGTGTGTAATATACATGTAATATATATATGTGTGTAATATACATTAAATATATATATATGTAATATTTATATATGTAATATATACACATATGTAATATATATATGTACTATATATGCATGTAATATATATACATATGTAATACATATGTAATATATATACGTAATATATATACATATGTAATATATATATCTGTAAAATATATACATATATATGTAATATATATACATATATAATATACATATAATATGTATATGTAATATATATATATGTATTATATATATACAATATATACATGTAATATATGTATATATATGTAATATATATATGTATTATATATATGCAATATATATATGTAATATATGTATATATATGTAATATATATATGTAATATATGTATATATATGTAATATATATGTAATATATGTATATATATGCAATATATGTATATATATATTTAATATATATGTAATATATGTATATATTTGTGGTATATATATACGTAATATATGTATATATTTGTAATATATATATATGTAATATATGTATATATTTGTAATATATATATGTAATATATGTATATATTTGTAATATATATATGTAATATATGTATATATTTGTAATATATATATGTAATATATGTATATATGTGTAATATATATATGTAATATATGTATATATTTGTAATATATATATATGTAATATATGTATATATATGTATTATAATATATATATATTGTATATATATTGATATATATATGGAATATATATATATATTTTATATATATATATATATATATTGTATATATACTGTATATATATATATATATATATATATATATCCTGTATTGTATATAATTATATATTGTATATATATATACTGTATTGTATATATATATATATATATATATATATATATATATATATATATATATATATATATATATATATATTGTATGTATATACTGTATTGTATATATATATATATTTTATGTATATATATTGTGTATATATCTAATATATAAGTAATATGTATATATATTTATATATGCAATATATATATGTATATAATATACATATATATATGTAATATAGATATATATATGTAATATGTATATGTAACAATATGTAACAACCTCCTTTCTTCGTTTTAATTCATTTTAACTTTAATTTCTTTCTTTCTAATCCTAAATCTTTAACTATAATTCCTAACTACATATAATCTATATTTCTACCCCACCCTCTTCCTCTCTCCAGGACTACACAACTTGGTTTTTGATACTTATTTGAATTTTTAAGAATCTTTTATTTTGATTTGAATTATCTGAAGAGACCGGCAGAGTAACATTATTGTCCTGTCGATTGAAACAATTTGTAATGATTTAAGCAAAAAAAAAAAAAAAGTGAGGTTGAAATAAACACACACACACACACACACACACACATGTATATATACTAGCCTGGGTGCCCGGCGTTGCTCAGGTGTTTGGAGGTGTATGTTAAGCAAAAGAAAAATAAAAAAAAATGGTATTAGCGAGGCGGGCCTGAATCCGTACCGAAGGAAGAAAAGAATGTAAAAAAAAAAAAAAACAAGAAAAAAAAAGGCGACGCTATTGCTGTTGCCCATCGCCAAACCGGAAGTGGTGAAGGTTTAAATTAAGGCTAGTCAATCGAAAAGAGGGGATGACTTTCGAAAGTATCGGAAAATAAGCGACCCCTCCTTGTAGAAAACTACCCCGTTGAGTGTGAAAGAATTAATGTTTTTGGCCAATTTTTTTATATTTCTCGTCCGAAAGTTCGAGGTTTAAAACGATACCAGTTCCGTCACATTCCAACGCATCTGTCGAAAGTTTAGGCAGACAAACAAACATACATACATACATGCATACATACATACATACATAAATACATGCATACATGCATACATACATACATACATACATACATAAATACATACATAAATACATAAGAACAAACAGGTAGGAGTTATATTTAGACAAGCCTGGGTGCCCAACATTGCCCGGGTGTTTGGAGGTGTGTGTTAAGTAAAAATAAAATGTGTTATTAAGCAGGCTGGCTCGAATCCTTATCGCAAAGGAGGAAAAGAACGTGAAAAGAAAGACGTGACATTTTTGCTGTTGCGTCCATCGTCAAAAAGAAGAAGGTTAAAAAAAAAAGAAAAGGCTAGTCAATCGAAAGAAGGGGATGATTTTCGAAAATATTGCTGAAAAACGCGACGCCTCCTTGGAGAAAAATGCCCAGATTAGGGTAAAAGAATTAATATTTTTAGCCAATTTTCTGATATTTGTCGTCCGAAGGGTCGAACTTCAAAACATTATCGATTGCGTGAAAATCTGTCGCCGTTGTGGAAAGTTTTATATATATATATATATATATATATATATATATATATATATATATATATATATATTTCACTTTATCATTTCATTTTATTAACAGTCATTTAACATTCATTTAGTATGTAAATAATGAACGCTCCCTTCTATTTCATTATTTGGTTTCCATCAATTTCATTGGCTCCACAGTTTAAGAAATTGAATTTTCGAACGGCTTCAGAATAAATTTTGTGAAATTCATTATGGTGTCAGTCATTATTGGCTTTAATAAGACATAGAAAATTTTCATTGAACGGCTAACATTTTCATTTTGTGAATTACACGTTCTCATATTTTTCTGAGAGAAGAATAAAATAATTTTTAAAAGAAAAATGCTTTTGTAATAGGTTGACCAATTAATCGTAACATATGTTGGGGTTTCAATTTTAAAAAATACTAATATTTAAATCAATTATAATATAATTTGTCTATTAAATATATAGGGAGGATCACATACAAAAAAATATTCCCCTCATATATTTAAAAAAATCTGCATTTTAATCCAAAAGTGAATAAGTATCCAAAAATTCATGAAAATCTGACCATTCGTTGGTTTTCACTACAATTGTTAACAACACATGTACACGCACCTTAACAAAGGAATGTTGGTTTCAGGCTGTTAGGTAAACGCCGGGCAACGCCGGGTAGAAAGCATTTATTCAGTTATCTGTTTATCTATCTATCAATCTATTTATTGGTCTATCTAATTATCTATCTATCTAGTGGAGTAAATAACAGAGATTGAATCATGGGAAACAATAAGTTGAGCAAGCATACAGGTGTAGAAAAGATCAAAGGGTCATGTTGTGACATGTACGAGGGGCGTGCAATAAGTAATGCCCCTGACCCACTTCCCATAGCAGTAGAGCAACGAAACTTGGCACAGTTATTAGTCTTTCTCTACATAGGAACCACGCAGAGTTATGCATTTCTCTCATCGTTTGATGCAGCTCTGGAGACCGTTTTTGTAGAACACCCCAGGTTAGTTCTCCAACCATGACGTGACCTAAGAAATCAAGACTGCATCATCTGGGAAACGCTTTCCTTTTAAAAACAACTTCATGGCTGGGAAGAGGTGAAAGTCACCGGGTGCAAGGTCAGAAGAGTAGGGAGGATGGGTGAGGATTTCATAACAACACGCCCGTGCTTCTGATCTGGCGACATGCGAGTTGTGGACTGGAGCGTTGTCCTGCAGGAGGGATGAATCTTTGCTGATCTTGCCCCGCCTCTTGATTTTGATAGCTTCCCTTAATTTCCTCAAAAGTAAAGCATAATAGGCTCCTGTAATTGTGGTACCCTTTGCCAGGAAATCTGTCATCACTACTCCATCCTGGTCCCAGAGGACTGTGAGCATGACTTGGCCAGCGGAGGGCTGCACCCTTGCCTTCTTTGGAGGTGGTGAGTCCAAGTGCTTCCACTGCATTGACTGGGCTTTGGTCTCTGGATCATAGTGATGGACCCAGGTTTCATCATGTGTAATCAGTCTTTTGAAAAACTTTGACTCATCTTTTTGGCACATCTCCAAATTCATCCTTGAGCACTCGACGCGTTCTCGCTTCTGGAATGATGTGAGCAACCTGGGAATCAATCTGGCAGACACCTTATGCATGTGCAAATGGTCATGAATGATAGTTTCCACAGACTCTGTACTAATCTTGACATCTTAGGCTATTTGGCGAATAGCAATGTGCCGATCTTCCAAAATGGCAGCCTCAACTTGGGGGGGGGGGTGACCATGTTTGGGAGCTGTTTCCACAGACTTCTGGCCATGTTTGAATTCACGATGCCAGCGTTTTACAAGGTCATATGATGGGGCATTATCACCATAAGTTTCTTTCATTTCATCAAAAGTCTCCTGTGGTGTGCGTCCTTTCAAATACAAAAACTAGATCACTGCTCGACATTCAACAGGCTCCATTTCACACCTGACTCAGTTCAAACACCTGTAAAACAGAAACCACAATTAGTTTAGAGCTGTAATTTACCACATAACCCGTAAAGATACAAATCATTGCACAGGCAAAATTTCAGCTAGATCAGACAACTGGAAGTGGGCCAGGGGCATTACTTATTGCACGCCCCTCGTATTAAATTTGGTTAACTGGTAAGTTTACACTGGAAAGTATGTGAATGGGAACCGAAAGTGACGTGTCAGATGTTTTGGTTTAAATAAGCCGAGTTAAGTGTAGTGAGTTGAACCCGAGACGTCAAACAAGCAAGATGGGTTAAGAGGGTCTTCTCATCAGGGAGGTGAATAGAGAAACCACAAGCCAATATTCGCTCCAGTTCTGCTGCAGCGAGATGCCTGAGGAGTGTATAAAAAATATATAAAAAACACTCATTCGTCTTGGGTGCCTGTCTTGAAGCGTCTTTGTTACAACAGGTCCGGCTCCACCCAAGATGATTGACAAATTCCCCAGGCAGCAGCCAATAGACAGAGGCAGCCAACAGTGGAGAGTTATGTCGTCATGTTATATAAATTATACATTCTGAGACGCACACACCAACACCACTAGATGAGTTACAGGCCGTTAAAATAGACATTAAGGAATCTGAGGACAATAGTCCATTAAATAAGTGGTTAGATAACGCATATTTAGATAACGCATAGTTAGATAATGCAGACATTTCATAACAACACGTCAGTAATGTAAACACACTATTAGTCTCGCATTTTTATTATTTTTGTACGGAAAGATTTTACCTCAGTTTAGGAGGAATTCCAAAGCAAAGAAAAGTTTTAGATAGCTAAAAGCCAGTAGTTTCAGTAATTTTATATACTTAATCTGAACAAGTTTACATTTACCTCAGTCTATGAGGAATCCTCAAATGAGAAAATTAAAGATAACAAAAACTGAATAGTTTCAGCATTTTCAAATACATATTCCAAACAAATTTATAGTCTCTGAAGAATTCTTAATGCAGAAAAGAGTAGAGAAAACGAAGCACGTGTAGTTTCAGCATTTCAAAATAGTATTTATAAGATTTACTCTTTTTTTAAATTGGGGAGCTATTGTTATTTTAATAGAAAGCTCGGAGGCTGACGGTTTCATTTTTCATCAGCTAAGAGAAAAAGTAATGATTACTATTATACGATTTTCTTCATTTTTTTTCCTAACTGACCACTTCAGAAATAAAATAGAATTTCAGTAATTGATGAGACAAAAATAGGAGTTACATTTTGGTGACATCGCATGAAAATAACACACATCAATTATATTAAATGTACATACAAACACAAAAATTTTCCTGATGCCTATTCAGTTTTTTAAACAAAATTACCTTAGTCTAAAAGGATTTCTACTTCATAGAAAGACTCCAGAATTAATGCTTTCAGCATTTTCTAATAATTCTTCATAAATATATAATCGTTCTTTTGTGGTTATGATAGTGGGGAAGTTTTATGCAAAATATTTGATGCTGGCATATCATCAGCCGATTTCATTTTAAACTGATTTTAATATACATGAGAGTATTTTTCAATATTTTTACAGTCTTAATTTACGTACCGTTTTTTAAAACAAAATAATTACAATTTCACTAATTTATGACATTTACATAGAAAAAAACATTTTATTTGCTACTGCTCTGAAATAACATACATAAATTATATTAAATATATCCAGTTCACATGTACATGCAAACATAAAACAAGATTCCAAATGAATTCCCCATTGGGAATTGCACATGTACGTACAAACATAAAATAAACAATTTTTATACAATAAAATAAGAAAAGAAAAAACTTAGCAATTCAATTAGTTAGCATTCTTTTATATAACCTCGAGCAACACCAAGAAACAGATCCTGCTATTTCATCAATAAAAAAATTAAATTAGAATAAGAGAGTCAATGTTAAATCTGGTAATGGAATTCCTAATATTCGGCTCTGCAGCCCTTAGTTTTATGTTGTAAATAAACAATCTTCTAATGAATATGTTGTGTTTATTTTATTTTTTATCCACAAGAAAAGAATAAAATAACCGCTTTTAGAATCGGGAGTAAGGCTTAATTTTTTTCGATTCCGATACCGATTCTTAAATCCGCCAACGTTCCAGTTCTTCCAATTTCAATTAATCTTCTCAGCAGTAGTATAGCTAGACTCCATAATTGTTTATGTAGAAGGAGCGCCAGCAGATTCCCTGAACATAGCACACTCAACAGTATCATTTGACAGGATCCGAGACATCGTTGGCTTCCCATCGGTCTTCAAACCAGTTGGCCTTGATAGAACATATAAGAAACCCTAACCTGATAGCCTGACAGTGTTTCCCTTTTCAAATAGCAAATCAATAATATTGGATACGACTTGTATTGGCACTTTTGCACTCTAATCAGTAACATATATAGCAACAAACCCTAGATATGTAACAGCACCAACAAAGGTCTGCAAGCAATCAAATCAGATTTGTATTCCAATCGATCACTGTGAGGATGACTGGAGTGATTGGCACCGCCATGCAGAACCGCATCAACAACCTTTGTCTATTAATGATGTGCCACATCAAGAACTATTAAGAAATGATGGTTGGTTCTATCAGCGCCACAATCGAGAAAATAGTTTGAGCCTCCTCTCGGCCTGTCAAGCTGGTAAAACTTTCTGATTCTCCAAATATAGCTTTTTGAATTGAATATTTGAAAAAGATTTTCATGAATTTTCAAATTGAAATTATATTTTTTCAAATGTCGAATCAAATAAATTTAATTGTATTGTGCATTTGTTCAATCTATTAATAATAAAAAAGAATTCTGTATTTATTGCAAACCCATTTTTAGAAAAACGTACAAAATCACGTGGCAAAACATTTGATTACTTCAATCATATTTTGAAGTATTTAACACGAATAATATTTATAAATAAAATTATTTTTAAGCAAATTTGAGCTTTTTTTTTTTACAAGGGAGTCACCACTTATCAAAGCCTGAAAGTCATTTGAGTATAAAGGTTAATGAATGTTAGGTGATAGTGTCTTTAATGGTGTAAATTTGGGTAAACTTTAGTTATTTCAGGGGACGGCTCAACAAGGACTTGTTTATATTGGACTTGAAGGCTACTATATTGTAGTCAACCAGGAAGCATGCTAGCGGAACAGTTCCACAGGCAGGCATGTTTAGGAAAGAAGTTCTCTTCATAGAATATCTGTTTAGAAGATTTAGGCAGGGATAGAGAGTTGGGGAAATCGTATATAGTTGGTTGTAGCTAGTTGAGTGTTTTTTGTGAAAGTTTCGCAAGAAGGGAACATAGATGGGAACTCAATCTTTTTGTTAAAAATCGCTTTCTAAAATTTCAAAAACTTGATTTAATTGGAGTTCTCTCTCTTATTCCTTTAACCTGTTTTCGAAATTGGTGTCGTGAGACAGTCGCTCCTCTGTTAGTTATAAAATCTGATTTTCTTATTTAAAAATGAAACCACTTGATCAATTTACGCGATTTTCAGAATTTGATATTTTTTTTTATCACGGGTACAGATATACAGATTACTTTATTTTTATTTTTATTCCGGAGGAATTCTAGACAAGCACCCACAATTATATACTTCACAAGGAGATATGCACGCACACACTTCTCCAGATGTACACCTGCACACACGCAAACGAAGAACACACTGTTACATTACATTTTCATTTCCATAAGAAACACATTACACATTTCGTATTTTTACACAAAAATTACACTGTTGTTTGTATATCACATCTTTCAATGCGGCTAGACTTGTACCAATATCAAGCCAAGATTGAAACTCAACTGCCTAGGTGACAGCCAGTGCTTCTTACCGTTACGCTATTTACTGCCATCTTATGTGAAATTACAATGATGAAATATTGTCCAAACGCCTCAGCTCCATTTGTTTACACAGAGTATTGCATTATACATAGTGGCAATTTGTTATTTCACTCCCCAATAGGCTCAAACCAAGATAGGGAGCATTTATAGTCATCCTCAGACAGACTGTTTCACTGTACCACAACTCTTCAGTGCGGCTAGATTAGCAATTACCTCAAGTCAGGATTGAAACTCGACCACCAAGTATGGGTCGTTCCTAAAGTAAAGCTTCTTATTTTTTTAACTCCAAAAGTTGAAGAGTTACGAAGATGCAAGTGATACCATTAAAGCGAGCAACCTTTTATGCTTCAGAATTTATTTTTCTACATAGTCACCACTATTTTAGATATAATTTTGCCAGAAATTCAGCATACGTCCATGACAGGGGTTTCTTCTTTCGAGTCTCACAATGTCAATATTTGTAACAGAGAGATGAAACTTTCAGGTCATGAATGCATAAGTTCAGCCATCATAACAATGCAATTTGCAATCCCTACAGATCCATTCGGGGGCAGAATAAAAATAGGAGGCATTAATTTTGGAACGTCCCTCGTATATCATAACTTCCGTTAGACGTCGCATTAAATAAAACATAAAACTTCTTCACGTCCACTTCCAAAACCTACCCTTGACACAGAAAGACAGTCAAACATATTTATGCTTGCTTTATTTCTAATTTACTATCACCTCGAAAATGAGTTAAAAAAATCTCGCCTTCAATGTGGCCACAAACTTTCTTACGAACAATGGTCATTAAAGAAAATAGAACTATAAAATACATCAACCCATTGATACAGACACACGCATGTGCAAAATATCCGTTCTTTTAAGATTATGGTGCTCGTGTAGGATAGTGATGTTTTAAACCAACGCATTTTAGGTGGAAACATTATTACGTATTTAAGTATCATGTCGAAATTAAAATATCACGAAAAACGATCCAGTAGAAAAATTAAATTTATCAAGTTTATCAATTTAGAATTTTATTGTGTGTTTTAATGTTGAAAAGTTTGCAAGATTCAGGGGAGGTAACTGCAATCGATCATTTTTGAATAAATAAATTACAACACCATTTTTAAACACAAAATGTAGGAATGTAATCGTGGCCGATTTTTTTTTTTTTTTTTTTTTTGTTATAAATACATCTAGCACATCTTGTACTTGATTATTTCTTGGAATTTATACTAATTTCTATATGACACGTAGGCATGTTAATGTTTTCACCTGAAATGTTTTGGTTTAAAACATCATTATTTCACACAAGCACTAAGATTATTATTGGTAGTAATCTTTATTGGAATATAATATGGCTAAATTAAACCACATTTTTCAAAATCATATTTAAGAATTAAATACTTATAACAATCCATTTATATCTTTTTCTCTGGACCTGCTCCAGCCAATATATCTCCACCATGACAAGGCTGGAGTGGTTTTAAGATTTAGAAAATATAGAAAGTAACTAGCCAAACAATTTTCAAAATTTTTTTTTTTTTAATAGTGATATGGAGTGGAGTTCAGGGCTAGGAGTATGAGGGATTACTTACTTTTCCTGAGTAACACTAGTACTGGTTGTCTAGGGTCTCTCTCTCTCTCTCTCTCTCTCTCTCTCTCTCTCTCTCTCTCTCTCTCTCTCTCTCTCTCTCTCTCTATGACACTAGACGATCCATGTAGATTATGCCTAAATTAAAAATTTGCTATCCTATTCTTTAAAGAACCCCTATATCTATTAAAATTTAGGAGAGAAATAATGAACAACTGTGTGCACAGGATAAACTTTACTCCAGGATAGCGATAAAAAAAGGAAAAAATTTGGAAATTGACAGTAACAATAGAAAATAAGAAATAAAATAAAATAAACATATATATTCATACATAAGTCTCTGTGTGTGTGTCTCTCCCCTCTCTCATATAATACATATATATATATATATATATATATATATATATACTGTGCAAAACTGTTTAAGCGTTGTCTTAAAGAGAATTGCTTCCCAACACCCTGGAAAACCTCATTAGTATGCCCTGTATTTAAGAATTCAGGTGACAGGTCATCTCCCTCTCAGTACAGACCAATAAATCTCCTGTGTGTCATAAGTAAGTTGCTGGAATCCATATTAAATAAAGAAGTAGTCAACCACCTCAGCAGAAATAACCTTCTTAGTGATGTGCTATATGGTTTCCATTGTGTTAGATCTACAGCAGTTGTGTTAACGGTTATATCTCATAGGATTAGTGAATCTCCAAAGGCTTCCTTTCTAGGGCAATTGCTCTTGACATATCAAAGGCCTTTGATAAGATATGGCATAAAGGCCTACTTCACACGATTTCCAGCTATGGTATAACTGGAAATTTTTTCTCAATTATTAAATCATTTCTCTCTAATAGGCTCATAAGAGTAGTGGTTGATGGGCAGAAATCAGAAGCCCACAGTATTAATGCTGGTGTCCCTCAAGGGTCCATTCTGGGCCCAACTCTCTTCCTGATCTACATCAATGATCTCCCAAAACACATACTTAAATCATTTGTTGACATCTATACTGATGACAAAACCATCTACGAGGGGCGTGCAATAAGTAATGCCCCTGACCAACTTCCAGTTGTGTGATCTAGCTGAAATTTTGCATGTGCAATGATTTATATATCTACGGGTTATGTGGTATATTACAGCTCTAAACTAATTGTGGTTTCTGTTTTACAGGTGTTTGAACTGAGTCAGATGTGAAATGGAGCCTGTTGAATGTCAAGCAGTGATCTGGTTTTTGTATTTGAAAGGGCGCACACCACAGGAGACTTTTGATGAAATGAAAGAAACTTATGGTGATAATGCCCCATTATATGACCTTGTAAAATGCTGGCATCATGAATTCAAACATGGCCAGAAGTCTGTGGAAACAGCTCTCAGACATGGTCGCTCCCCCTTCTGCCATTGATGAAGCATCTGTCCATCAAGTTGAGGCTGCCATTTTGGAAGATTGGCGCATTGCTATTCACCAAATAGCCCAAGATGTCAAGATTAGTACAGGGTCTGTGGAAACTATCATTCATGACCATTTGCATATGCATAAGGTGTCTGCCAGATTGATTCCCAGGTTGCTCACACCATTCCAGAAGCGAGAATGCGTCGAATGCTCAAGGATGAATTTGGAGATGTGCCAAGGAGATGAGTCAAAGTTTTTCAAAAGACTGATTACCCATGATGAAACCTGGGTCCATCACTATGATCCAGAGACCAAAGCCCAGTCAATGCAGTGGAAGCACTTTTTTCTTTTTTTTTTTTTTTTTTTTTTTTTACAAAGGCATCACCACATTATCAAGGCCCAGAGGCCACTCAAGGATAAGGGTTAAAGAGTGTACAGTAGAAGTTGGTCAATATAGTAATCATTAGTAATGAAAATTTGGTATATTTAATAACTTATATGGAACGGCTCATCAAGAACTTATTTACCTTAGACTTGAACACAACCATATTGTAGTCAGCCGGAAAGCAGGAAAACGGAAGACAATTCCACAGGCGTGCAGTTCTAAGAAAGAAGCTTTGTTCATGGAATCTATGTTTAGGTTTAGGCACAGATAAAGAGTGGGGGAAATTATTGATAGTGTTTACAGCTAGACGAGTGTTTCTTGTGAAAGTTTGGCGAGGGGGGACCATAGATTGAAGCTCAGTTGAACACTTTCCATGAAAATAACGATACATCAGAGACAAACTCGCAACATCTCTTCTGTGAGATAGAGGTTGTAAGGAGGAGAAAAGGACATCTTCTACGAGGCTACGAAGTCTATTTTGAACTCTATCAAGGCAGGACAAGTCCTTTCTAGCAGCTCCTGCCCAGATGTGGCAACAGTATTCCATCCTTGGACGTACCTGGCTCTTATATAGATAGAGAATAGCATCAGCAGTGAGATATCTACTGGATCGATAGAAAGATCCCACCATTTTTCCAGCGGCCTTGGCAACAGATTTGATATACGTGTTCCATTTAAGATCAGGAGTAATGGTCAAGCCCAGAAGCTTGTCAAAACTTGAGGCCTCCTGAAGACTCACCATCTCCAAAGAAGGCAAGGGTGCAGCCCTCCGCTGGCAAGATCATGCTCACAGTCCTCTGGGACCAGGACGGAGTAGTGATGGCAGATTTCCTGGCAAAGGGTACCACAATTACAGGAGCCTATTATGCTTTACTTTTGAGGAAATTAAGGGAAGCTATCAAAATCAAGAGGCGGGGCAAGATCAGCAAAGGTTCCCTCCTCCTGCAGGACAACGCTCCGGTTCACAACTCGTATATCGCTAGATCAGAAGCACGCGCGTGTGGTTATGAAATCCTTCCCCATCCTCCCTACTCTCCTGACATTGCACCCTCTGACTTTCACCTCTTCCCAGCCATCAAGTTGTTTTTGAAAGGAAAGCGTTTCCCAGATGATGCAGTCTTGATTTCTTAAGTCACGTCGTGGTTGGAGGACCAACTTGGGGTGTTCTACAAAAACGGTCTCCAGAGCTGCATCAAACGATGGGAGAAATGCATAACTCTGGGTGGTTCCTATGTAGAGAAAGACTAATAACTGTGGCAAGTTTCGTTGCTCTACTGCTATGGGAAGTGGGTCAGGGGCATTACTTATTGCACACCCCTCGTATGGCAACACATCAAAGGCCATAAATGACAAAGTTCTCTCTGATTCTCTCTCCTCTGATCTTGAGTACGTGGTACAATGGGGGAAGAGGTGGCTGGTTACTTTTAATGCATCTAAAACCAAACATCTATCTTTACATCATCAACGTTCTGATCCCCATCTGACATCAATTGAATGGATGGTTCTCGTCTTGGGGAGGCTTCATGTTTTGACAAGCTTCTGGGATTGAGCTTTACTCCTGATCTGAAATGGAACACGTACATCAAATCTGTTGTCAAGGTCGCTGGAAAAATTGTGGGTTCCTTCTACTGCTCCAATAGATATCTCACTGCTGATGCAATTCTCTATCTATATAAAAGCCAAGTACGTCCAAGGATGGAGTACTGCTGCCATATCTGGGCAGGAGCTGCTAAAAACAGCCTATCCTGCCTTGACAGAGTACAAAATAGACTTTGTAGCCTAGTGGGGGATGCCCTTTTCTCTTCCCTGCAACCTCTCCCATAGAAGGGACGTTGCAACCCTGTCGTTGTTTTATCGTTATTTCCATGGCAAGTGCTCGTCTGAGCTCCAATCTCTGGTCCCCCCTCGCCAATCTTTCACGAAAACACCCGTCTAGCTGAAACCACTGTCAGTAATTTTCCCCACTCTTTATCTGTGCCTAAATCAAAACGTAGATTCCATGAACAAAGCTGTTCTGTTTGCCTATTTCCCACCTGACTACAACTTGGATGTCTTCAAATCCAACATAAACAAGTTCCTGATGAACCGCCCCCTTAAGTAAGACACTTTATCAGATCTCCATTACTAGTGATTACTACGATATTATCCCATTGATTACTGTACACGCAATAACACTTATCCCCAAGTCGCTTCCGGGCCTTGATAAGTGGTGACTTCCTTGTAATATATATATATATATATATATATATATATATAAACATATTTGGGCAGCATTTTCTCCTTTATTGCACGTTTCATTGATAAGCAGAGACAACTCTTGTTTGTTTCTCTTATTCTCTTACAATCTATTTTTTCTTTTTTAGTTTCATTTTTTAGTTTTTATTATTTTTATCTCTCGCCTGAGGATGACCTATGGAGGTCAAAAACGTTTGCAAATAACCTTTTTAGGCCATAACATTTCGAAGCCAAATGCTTTTTATCAGAAGAGGAGAAAAGACCAGATTTATATATTTACAAAAATGCTGGCAGGCGGACACTAGCTTAGAAATTAGATGGATATAAACTAAATTCACATAACAAAGTAGGGAAATACATAAGAGAAATGTCGAGAAATACAGAAATTCATATAATGGACAGTGAAAAAAATATATATATGTATGTGTATATAAAACAAAAATAGTCCAAACCTTAGAAATTTAGCCAAGAAAAATCTGAAGAGTATCTGGCGAGTTGAAAGTAGTCAAAGATCCAGGATGAAAGTTCGGAATTATACTTGGATATGTTGATCCACACGATTCTATTAAGGATACATCAATTCTGGACGTTCCTGTTGGATCTTTTACCATCAGCTCGATATCCTCTGGATACTCTTCATGAACTTTACTTCGCTAAACCTCTAAAGTTTGGACTACTTTTGTTTTATATACATTTCTTTTCAATGTTTGTTATATGTATTTTTGTATTTCTTTACTCTCCTATATATGTCTCCATTTTCCTATCTTATGCCAGCTTTTTTCTCCTCTTCTGATGAGAAGCATTCGCCTTCAAAATGCTATGGCCTAAAGAGATTCATATTTCTTTATTGGTATGACGATGTAATAATGTTTTATTTAACTTTAAATTCTCGTCTCTTCTTTTCATATATCAATTGCTCCACTTAACCATGTACAGTTTTTTTCTATCTTAACAGGTTTAAAGATTATTTTTATCTTTATCAAGTTGAATTATTACCTAGTGTATATATATATATATATATATATATATATATATATATATATATGTGTGGAATTATGTAACCATATCGTCGGTCGAAAAATTTTAATCCCAGATGCACATATTATTAACCCTATCCTCGTAACCGTTAAAGGCTTTGAAATGCCAGAGAAATACATCTTGTATTCTTTCAATGTGAACATCCCTAGATGTAAGAAAGCCCTCTACTCTAATAGTTTCTTCCTGAAAACTGCTAGACTTTGGAATTCCCTTCCGGGTTCCTCAACTGTACTGATATGCAGAAGTTCAAGCGTAATGTGAACAAACATCTTGTTGCTCAACTCCCTACATAGTATCCCTGCAACTTATATTCCTGATAGTAGCCCCTACATCAAAGTGTCACTGTGCCTTGTTTGGAGTGAAAATGTAATAAAAAAAAAATTTTTTTAAGTAGTTTTATTGTAAAGAGAGTTCTATCTTCCAAGAGAGAGAATCATGCAACATGGTTAATTTATGAATCATCAGTTTATTATCTCTTGATTTTACAGAAGCTTAATATGTGTGTGTGTGTGTGTGTGTGTGTGTGTGTGTGTGTGTGTGTGTGTGTGTGTGTGTGTGTGTGTGTAGGAAAATAGATGATGAGAATAAAATTGAATAAATCACAATATTTATTGATCCATCAATTTGAAACATAATAATAATGAAAAGCCCTTAATCCGTGGCTTTTCAAAGATATGCTCTTTTCATCAGAAGACAAATATTAATAAAAACATGCATCAATGGATAGCATAAATTTGAAAATATATAAAAAACATACTTTTCGATAAATTAAAGGCATTTTCAATACAATAACAAATTAAAATCAAACAATCAATTAGCCATACAATCAATTAATTCTTGAAACAGCAATCCGTGAAGCTAAAAGAAAAATCTGGAATCCGAGCTTCAATTTTTTTTACTTGTGAGTCACCACTTATTAAGGCCCGAAGGTCACTCAAGGATAAGGGTTAATGAATGGAAGATGAATAGTAATTGCTAATGATGTAATTTGGGTTAAATTTGATTATATAGTGGAACGGCTACACAAGAACTTGTTTATATTGGATTTGAAGGCTACCATGTTGTATTAAACCAGGAAGCAGAACAGCGGAACAGTGTTCCACAGGCGGGCAGTTCTAGGAAAGAAGCTTTGTTCATGAAATCTGCGTTTAGATTTAGAAATAGATAGAGAGTGCGGGAAATCGTATCTAGTACTGTAGCTAGTCGAGTATTTTCTGTGAAATAATCAAAGTGTGAACCGCGGTATAAAAACTTTGTTAAAATTTTAAAAATTAAATAATTAACGAAACATTATTTAATAATATTTACAATGAACATCAAGCCATCCTAGGTGTGAAGGGATTATTGTAAAATCGCAATTGAATCCAATGAACTTCTAGTTTCTGTAAAATTTCTAAATAAAACATATTCGGGAAATGAAGGCCAGTAAAAAAAGAAAAATGTTTGCAATTTGCTCTTTTTCTCTTCTCTTTCCAGAAACATGGATTCAATCCATTTTTCGCACTTCTTTTTGGATACGCTCTTTCCAGTGTGGACACGTTTAATTTTTCCGTGTGTTTATTTACAAAATGAAATGATGAATTTACAAAGACGACAACGCAGCAAACAAAGAAATGAATATCTTTCAATGAATTAAGTAATGCCGATATTGCTTCTCATCGATTCGATTTGGATTTCTTTTGTACGTGGCTCAACGTGTTTACCATTACAAAAGACAAAATCATGAGAAGGAGACATGCGGAAATTTCTGATTAATGACATAATTGAATTAAAGAAAACAAAATGAGTTCAGATTATTAATGTATCGGGTGGGAAACAAAAAAATTGCAATTAATCTCAAAATGGTTAATAGGTTGGAATTCAGCTGGTGTAATTGAGGTGATTGTGTAAGTCATATGTCTGGTTATATGTCTCCGGCTTGACACTCCCAGTAACCTAGTATTTTGCATGACATGAGTAAGGGTGGTTGTGTGACCCAACTGTTTCCATTAGTTTTTGCTCCTTGGCTCATTTCGGATGAATTTCTCCTACAGTTATCAATTTCGTGTTTTGTATCATCTGTTTTTTTTTTCTGTGTCACGTATACAGCTTGTGGTCGAGGTAGATGGATAGAACTAGGCTAGGACATGCTCCTATCACCCAAAACTATACACGCAGAAGGATAAGAAGTTAGGATTATTTATTTTTGGGCTAATTTTTGGCAATTATTATTATTTTCTTCTTTTTTTTTTTAATAAAAAATCACAATGTAACACACTTTTTTAAGAGTTTTTTTTAAGGTATTTCTTAAACTGCAATCTTCATTTAAAATAACAATAACGAAAAGAGAAGAGTGTAATATCATAGTGTATCTTCAAAATAAATGTTTGGTTCATAAATGTATTTTTATTAATTATTTAATTTAGGGTAAAATTTTCCCTGATTTATCTTTCACGTTAGTAAATTAGAACGTGACTATTCCAGGGTTAAAGAATGTACTTGATATTGATCAGGTGGGAGGAGTTATGGTTAGGAGTGGAAATAAAGTGTCATTAATTCAAATAAATTTTGGTAAAAAAAGTCTTTAACACCCTTAGAATAATAGCTAGCATTTTCCAACAACCAATGAATTCCCTGTACACTCCTGCTCTATTCCATGTGTAAGAAAGTAGTCAGACCAAGCAGAGAATTAGTAGGAATTAATAGGGATTAGTCACCACGATAACACATTTACTCTAAAAGTTTTATGTTAATCATTTTTTAACTAATATACCACTTTATGTCAAAAATTACGAAGACAAAATGTAATATTTCTGTTTGTCTGTTCCATTTTGTCTCAGAAACTATGGAGCTGATCTGGTTAAAATTTTGTATGGACCTTTGTTATGATGCAGTACAGCGAACTAAGTATTATGGTATTTGTTTGTTTCACAGTTCGGGATTAATAGGGATTAGTCACCACAAGACCACATTTACTTTAAAAATTTGGTATAAAGTCCTCATTCTAAGGCAACAGGTTATAACTTTTGCCCGTTTTTAATGGACTAGAAATTCTAGCACATTTATAATTCATCAATCATCATTATTATCATCATCATCATCATCATATTCGGTTTAATGCCAATTTTAGATATTGACATGAACGGCTTTTAAAAATTGATTTCGAAACTGACCTATCTCTGGCCTGGTCTTTAATTATCTCTCTTTTTCTTAAGTCTATTCTTATCACTTCCTTCTATTTTTTCATTAGTTTTCTACTGTAATCTTATCCTGCTATCTAAATTGTCTGTAATAGTCTAATGTATAAAAGGTTATATATTTGTCTGTCTGTCTGTCTGTCTGTCTCCATGTTTTCAAACTATCTCCTCCGAAACTAAAAGTCTCAAATCGACACTAAGAGCCTCAAATGATTGGATTTTTGATGGAACGTTCTTTTATGGGTCTTTAACCGGTTAAAATAGCTTTTAAGAGGTCAAAAATGAGTCAACATTGAAAAAAATCGTTATACATTTTGTACATTTATCTTAGTTTATATGCATGTCGTATTGGTACAGTGGTAACGTCACCAGCTTTGAATGCTACCATTTCGATTTTAGCTAATGGCACCTAATTTTTTTTTTTTTTTTTTTACTTTTGAAATCACGACTCTATATACGAAATCTGGAAAAATTAAAATATCATATTTAAGCATATTTTACGCGCAGGCAAATCCCCCTCCCTGCTAGCATTCATATAAAATCATAGAATTTCATTAATTTACTTTTTCATATATAAATTATTAGTATCCTTTCTGATGAACTAAAAAATACCCACTGTTGACTTTTTATTTAAAATGAAGGATTTTTTTTCTCCACATTTATTTCAGGCGGTGGGAATTGTGAAAGTTGGAATTTGTTTTCTCATTTCCTCTCACCACTTGAAATGATTTTATCCGACGATTAGAAAAAGGCACGTTTTTTACTTGCTAACTTTTGTGTGGTAGTACGGATTCATATTTATTTATTTACTAATAAATACACATTGGTCTTTATTATAAAGTGAACGATGAGACAAGTGTGTAACCACCTATTTTGATGATGTCTTTCCCAACATGGCATCTGAAAGGTGTGCAACTATTGACAGTCCTGTTATAGTTTTATCTATTCCTGTAACAGAGTACAGGCACATATATGGCAGCAGCAGTAGAAGCAACAGCCAACATATGTAAATAACCGGGCTGTGTGTGAGGTGACGTCACAGCAAGGAAGAAGGAAAGAAAAAGATTATAAAAAAAAAGAAAAACATCACCCAAGAAGGAGAGAAATAGACGTGTTACGCATGACAAAGATAGAATACTATGGGTTTGTAAAGCACTTTGGAGTACAAGAAGACTTTTCAACAAGAAACAAGGCATTATTCAGGAAGTGCTTGTAAATAAATGTCCGTTGTTTCAACTGAAAAAAAAGTGTGTCAAAATATTTCCTTGTCCTTGCTTCCGTGCGATTATCTGCATACAACATATGGGTCCCGATTGTTGACATGCAACGACTATGTTACACTCCACCCTAATGATAATTTTATGAGAATCCTTATTGTGCTTAGAGATTGTAGTCTAATCTCATGGGTTCAAGTCTGAGCCTAAAGAGAGCCAAAATTCCTTTAACCAAAAATGAACAAAATCGACCTTGTACAGAATTTGAAGTTTTTGGGCTGTATGCCTAGGTTCACCATCATTCTGTGTCCATAGCAACCCTCTCTATATTTATTAAACCATGAGATGGTACCTCAAGATTTTGTAATATCCATCAACATCAACTTTTTCTCCTGCCAACAAGGAAGATAGAAATACTCTTGCCATTGAAAGCCACTACACCAAATACCATTATGTGAACTCAATACTTGGCTCTATAAGTTGTCATCATCAGCAGCACAAAGGGGTGACGGTGGTCAAGTGGTTAATGACACGGATTAACAACCTGGGTGTGCCAAGTTCGAATCCAGTTCATTTCACCAAATCACTTTCACTTAGAGATGTTGGGAACCTTCATGTGGTCAATAAAACTTGGTATTTTCTTTTTATTAATTGTCAAGTGTGAACAGAAACCTCAATGACACTTTGATTAAAAATGAAATATAATTATTATCTTGGCTAATGTTCATAAGGAATCATTCTAAAAATAATGCATCCTATTTTTATCTAAAAAGTAAAGTTCTAAAGCTACGAAGACGGGAGTGGTACCATTAAAATGAGCGACCTTTTGTGCTCCAGAATTTATTTTTCTACATAGTCACCACCATTCTCAATGCACTTTTCCCAGTGGTGCGGTAGTGACTGTGCATGGGCGTCCGTAGCGCACTTTGTTACTCACATCTCTGTCGCCATTCTGAAATCGACGAACCCATCTCCTAACGTTGCTGACATCAACTGTATTGGTTTCATAAACATTTAACAGGCACCAGTGAATGTTGATCAATTTAATTTTTTCTGCATGGAGAAATTCAATGACGCATCTCTGCTTCTGACGCATATCTATGACAGGGGTTGCAACTTTATTGTAATAACGTTTATTTAGGCATTACTGGTTATAGTATAATAAATATGAGTATCAATAAATGATATCTATATTAGGTGTGAAGATTAGCAGGTGTTGTTGTAGTTCCACAGAATCAGCAGACAAGTCTCCACTGTAATTACATAATAACTCTAGTCTCTTACAGTTAATGAATCTAGTATTCGTTATGGATATGATATAATTTCATTTTTCATTTGATAACTTAACAGACACAAGCATATCTATTTCACTGATTAATCATGGAAAATGTCAATGAGAGACAATTTTCAAAACCAAAGCGCCTTTCTCATTAAGTCATTCTTTCTTTGTATAACACACACACACACACACACACAGGACTGGTAAACAAGTTAGAATATTACGGTTCGTTTTAATGCTCCCCTCATAAACAAGTATGAGAAAAGACTATTTTATCAAATCTGTTTTTAGCTAACAGTGTGTGAGAAATATTTTATTAGATAAATTTTTAGTGTATGAGGAGGTGGAGAAAGGAGTCTTGAGAACAGGGTAACTCCTGTCCCATCGCTATAATGTTGCATCCCTGTGCCTGTTTTACAAGTATTTTAATGGAATGTGCACTGATGAACTTGCTGCAGTTGTGCCCCTTGGACGTACACATCCCTGACAGACACGTTTAGCAACAAAATCACACCCCTTCACTGTTGAAGTCCCTAAATGCTAGAGAGCTTTCTACTCTATAAGTTTCTTCCTTCGAACACCTAGACTTTGGAATTCTTTTCCTGCTTCCCTGACTGTACTGATATGCAGAAGTTTAAATGTAATGTAAACAAACATCTTGTTAGTTTTTTCTTAGGCATGGTACCCAATAATGGCCCTGTATATCCATTATTATGTAGTAGAGCTGAGATCTATTCAATGTAGCCATCTTCAACCTCAATTATTGCCTCAATATGGGTCCAGAACTGGAAGCATGCCTTTTTCACAAGCGCGGGCAGGAGCTCAACGAATACTCAGTGGATGGCAGTGATCAGGCTGGCTTTGATACTGTGAGAGGTCATGTTTGTGATATTTTTGATGAATGATCAAACGAAGTTGTCCAGTAGATTCAGGTCGGGGGAGAAGGGGGGGCACTGAGAGAAAGGTATAAAGTCGTAGCACTCCTTCTGAAGCCAAGCCTCTTTGGACGTGAGCTGGCTCAGAGTCCTACTGCCACACCCAGGGTCTGCAAGCAGTCACCTGAGTACCAGGGGATCACGTTCTTCAGCACATCCAGGTACACTTTGGTGTGAGGTGACATGATGTGGCCTCCACTTGATACCACACCAAAGACCATAACCATGACTGGAAAGTTTGTTTTATCATCTTGGACATGTCCCTCTTATTTGTGGCAATCCAGTGATGCATTTTAAGGTGCTGGCAATGGTCTTAGTGTCATAACTTGGATCGGTAGAGAGCATAAGTTGTACAGTGGCACACCTCCAATCTTGTTCATTGAATATTGTGTCACATTCAGATATGATTGAAAGCTCCTATCACTCTTGGGATTTTTATGCAACTCACTAACTAGTAGATGGTCTGCAACAAAAAAAAAAAAAAAAACCGGTTTTTATCAAACGGAAATGGAATCATGTCGTCTTTTCTAGTGCGATAATTTTATCATTCCACCCTGTAGTTTTCTCAGAAATGTTGGCCTATTTTTCGATTCATTTTTAAGCAGTTGATTCAAGTTGTTTGTTTGTTTGCGGTGTTTTTACAGAATGTTTCATGCTCGATTATTGATATGAAGTCTTTAAATAGATTGACAATAATGTTTTTTAGGAACACCATTTTGAAACATACTAGAAGATGTACCCGGTGTTGTTTGGTATTAAACGTAATGTTAAATTCCTTTAAAAAAAAAAAAAAAATGAAGTAAAAAAAAAAAAAAAAAGCAGAAAGAAATTGAAACATGTGCATGCGATTACTGTGTTTTTTCTATACAGTTCACTTCTTGTAATTAAAATAAACAAAAATACTCGAGCTGAAATCGAAACTAAAGACAGTGAGTCAAGTATGATAGCTATTAGACCAACTCACCACGATTTTTAAAAAGTGTTTTCAAACTCCATGAAACAGTTTACAAACAGATAAAAATCCGATAACACCCAAGCATGATTTTTCCAATTTTGACCCCTTAGCAGCCCTTTTTCCCGGACGACCAATTAAAAAGTTTTCCACATGTCTGAATACACTATACACCAAATTTCAAGTACGTAGATCCAAAATTCGTTGAGTATATAGGTTGAGAAGTGTCCTCTCACCCACACACATTCTCACTTTTATAGATATAAATAAGCTTTTAATAACAGAGGTGATAAAAAGGACAAAGGTGTATACATTTCTTGCAAGAGTTTTAATTTCATCATGCAGTTGCTAAATTCAACAGAGCATGTAGAGAAGGTTTCACAATTTGGCTGAAAGTACGAAGATGTTTTTTATTTAAAGCTTGAAGATAAAAATGTTAGAGCAGTGGTTCTCTAACTTTTGTAGCCCGTGAACTCCGTCATATATATCAGAATGATATTCTAACCCGCCCGCCTTTCAAAAATGTCTTGCTCAAAACGTGCGTTTATACTAACGATAAGATTCCCTGCAAACGCTTACAGAAAGAAAAATAAAAAGAATCGGAAATTAGGCACAATTTTTTTGTCCGATTCCGATACCGAAAACTGTTCTGCTGTTTTTGATTCCCGATTCTAATTGTCCCAAATACAAAGGAAGGTTACATATGATTAAACTTTGAAAGCTTTTTGAAAAATGAAGGCATATACTTTTTGAATGCACTTTGTATGCACAGGATCATTTTTTATACTCGCATCCGCCAAATTCATTGAATAAACATGTTCAAACGAAGCCTTTTCAATCCATTCACTTTCTTTCTTAACATGGTTCACTTTTCCAATGTTCTTTCGTTTTATTAGTTTATTACTTTCCAGCTTGATTTATGAGCAAACTCCATTGATAATCAAATTACATATATTTTCATGTATTGAAAACACCCTATCTATACTAATATGAGTCTGTTTGTATGTCGGCTGATTACTTTTAATCTATTAGACCTAGGAATGTGAAATTTGGATGAAATGATCCACTAACCATGCAGAATGTCATATTTCTCTTTTTTCTTCTTATATGGATATTATATTATTGTATTATTATAGAGCATAAAATTCTTACCGAACAAAGTTTTTAATTTTAATTTGAACAAAATTTGAACCATAAAAAATTCAAACAAAATTATACAAATTCTCAAGATTAGTATAATTTCGATCATTTTAAAAGTTAGGTGATTACGTAAAAAAAAAAAAAAAAAAAAAAAAAAAAAAGCAGTGGTAAAAAAATTACCTTTTTCCAAACTTTCACAAAGAACACTCAGTTAGCTAGACCACTATCAATAATTTCCCCCCCGCTCTCTGTTGATGCCTAAATTTAAACGTGCATTCCATGAACAAATCTTCTTTCCTAGAACAGCCCACTTGTGGAACTCTGTTCTGCTTCCCAGCTTACTACAATATTGTTGTCTTCAAGTCCAACGTAAACAAGTTCTTGTTGAACCGTCCTCTTAAATAATCAAATTATACTAAATTTGTACTAACGATTACTATGCTATTGTCCCAATAGCTATCGTATACACATTAACCTTTATCCTCGAGTGGCCTCCGCCCTAGATAAGTGTGACCCCTTTGTAAAAAAATTAAATAAAACGTAAATACCCCCGACAAACCTGACAATCAGCAAAATCCTACCTCTACACAGAAATCCCCAGATGCCAAAAAGGCTCCTACTCTAACAGTTTCTTCCCAAAAACTGCTAGATTTTGAAATTCCCTTACAGGTTCCTGTTTCCTTAACTGTACTGACATGCAGAAGTTCAAGTGTGATGTAAACAGACATCTTACTGTTCAACTCCCTACATAGTATCCCTCAAAATCATGTCCCAGATAGTAGCCCCCTACATCAAAGTGGCACTGCGCCTTGTTTGAGGTGAAAATGCATTAAAAAAATAATAAATAAATAAAACACTTTATAATTGCTACTACACATGCGCCTAACATTAATTGTTAATAAATAGTTTGGATTTAATAATTTATTGTATACTGTGTTTCTGCAGGAAGATATTTTGCAACTCGGTCTACGAGAGTCGTTTCAAAAGTAAGGCTTTCTACTTCGTAACTCAAAAACTAAAACGTTGAAGAGCTACGAAAATAGAGTGGTATTATTAAAACAAGCGAAATTTGTGCTCCAGAATTTTTTTTTTTTTTGTTCCACAATTATAAAAGTCGAATGTGCGCTTTTTCATTCACATTTGTGTCACCACTCTGAAATCGATGACTTCATCAAGTGCATCGATGCTGATATCAACTGCATCAGCTTCATAAATGTTCAACAGTCTCGGTGAATGTGGATCAGTTCAATTTTTTTCTATATGGAGGAATTCAATGACGCATGTCTAATTATGAGAGTCTGTTAATGAAAGGGGTTGCTTACTTAGAATCTCACACCATCAATATCTGAAACAGAAAAATGAAACTTTCATGTCATGAATGCATAAGTTCAGTCATCATGACAATGCAATTTGCAATGCCCTCTGATCCATTTGAGCAGAATAAAAAATAGGAGGTATTACTTTTGGACCTCTTGCTGTAGGTAGTGTGGATATTATCTCTATTATGTGGTTTTTATGATTATATTATTATAGGCTGATTTTGATTTGTTAAATCTGAACAAATTGCATTAAAAATGCATCAACACTGTGTGTTGAAAAAAAAAAATAAAAACCATTGTACATTTATTTTATTTGATCACACTCAAAATAGCCTCCTCTGCCAAAGTTCACACAATTCTCTCACCAGGTTTCCAATTGCTGAAAACATCTTCAGAATTGCTTCTTTGGTATGCTGTGAAGCTCTGTAGCAGTCATGAGTAAAATAAAAAAATATTTTCTTTCACGAATCAATGTTACTGCTAAGCGATTTAGCCACACACTGACCAATCAGCTTGCAGGGTGCATTAATTACATCTTTTAGTCCCTTTATGTAATGTTGTACATCTTTTTAATAGTACACTTACCTTTTTAATGGACCCAACACGTTGTAGACTACATCTCAAGGAACAGGAGAAAGGAAATAAACTTTACTCACTTTCTTTTTTTGAACAAAGCCTTTATATCTGATATTTCCTACAACATTTTTTTTCTAAATATTTAAGCAGTTCATTTCTCCTTTTCCAGCCGCATGTGACATTTCGTCTCTGCTCTGGCGCCACCCGTATGTCTCGTTCACATCTGGAATCCCACCTCCCCGAACACTTACATCTTTTCCCACTCTCTCGTATTTCAAACACGTCTCAAATCCTCTACATCTCAAACACATCTTGAACTTGTACTTCTCTGAACACCGCTACATCTTCAAAACCACTCTTCTGAAGATTGCTTCTTCGAACACATGTCCTTTTTACCTCTGCGGTGATGTCACATCGCATACTGGCTTGGTCATTAGCACGTGGCTGCTTCTCCTGCTAACTCAGCAGTTCAGTTACATTTGGGGATTACGGTTGGTCGGCAGAGAGAACTCAGGCAACATTGAAGAAAAGACATCCTCTCTCTCTCTCTCCAGTCCCCATTCACTAGATGCTCCAGGATTGACGATCTTCATCTCAAGATAACTGCTGGCTAACCTGTGACAGGCCATAGAACTTTCAATTCTTGCTTTTCCTTACTCAGCCACTGTTCGACTTTATGCTACTGAAATAAACCCTTTTGTGTTATGCTAAAAGAGAATTTGTTTTTCCTTCCATGCTACGTGTCGTTAACTACTGAGATATATAGAAGTGCATATTTGCCCTCACAACAGCAGAGTTGCTCTCTTTAAAAGCATATCTGAGAAAATTGACCACATCTTGTCTGCTCATCCTTCAGCTAACATCGACATTTGTGGTGACTTCAATGTCAACAATGTGGAATGGCTAACTCACTCGAACAAGACAGATGACGAGGGGAGGTTCTGTCATGATTTTGCCATTGCCTATGACCTCACTCAGATTGTTCATGAACCCACCCGTGTGCCCGATACTGGTCAGTATGCTAGCCTTCTAGACCTTTTTCTCACAACTTCCCCTGAGCTATGTTCATGTTCCGTTCTGTTTCCTCTAGGATCTTCCGATCACTCGGTTGTATCAGTTAAGATAAAAACGAAATGCAATACGTCTTCAGAAATACCTCTCCACCGTACTGTATATCGATACTCTACGTTTGACTGGGATAACTTCCATACATTTATATCTGATCTACCTCTGCATTCCATGTTTAAAAAGGATGTGTCCTCCATAGTATCAGGCCTGACCAAATGGTTAATTGTAGGTATAGACTGATTCATTCCATCCAAAAATTCCAACAAAAACCTAACAGCCAGCCATGGTTCTCACCAGAATATGCTGCTGCCATCGCACACAGAAATCATTTTTTCCATAGCTACTAACGTAATAGATGTACTGAGACTAAAGCTGCTTTCAGGAACCACTGTAAAAGAGTAATAAAAAATGCAAGAGAGCTATAAGCTCAGTTCGTTAAATCCAAAGTAGCTGAGCAGTGGCTTGGTTCCCACCAGTTCTGGCAAATAGCAAATAGAATCCTGAAACAAAAAAATGTTTTGAACGCTGCTAACTCAATTTCTTTCACTACAGTTTGCAATTTGGAGACGGAATTGTTTTTGTTGAGATGAGTGATTTCAATTTTAATCATGCTTTTTATTTTAGATTTAAAATATTAATAACTCCATTTTATTTCAGTATTTAATTTGTGTATTTCTGTTTTATTAAATGCTAGCTTTTTTTCTCGTCCAATACCGGCTTCCATCTTATCTCGAAATTACTTATAACGTCACCAACTTACTTTCGGAAGAACCCCCCCCCCCATCCGCCTTTTCTTTTATATCGTAAGCTTCTTAAAACGTGACTAGCTTAAGTTCAGAATAAAATCACGATTTTCTTTTAACAGTTAATTTAAAAAAAAAATGTTTTGAACGCTGCTAACTCAATTTCTTTCACTACAGTTTGCAATTTGGAGACGGAATTGTTTTTGTTGAGATAAGTGATTTCAATTTTAATCATGCTTTTTATTTTAGATTTAAAATATTAATAACTCCATTTTATTTCAGTATTTAATTTGTGTATTTCTGTTTTATTAAATGCTAGCTTTTTTTTTTTCTCATACATAAATGTTTATTTATCTACCGAGTTGATTGCAAAAATAGATTACGAACTGTACTCATTTTTAGTTCGTGTGAGGGGAATCAATCACCATACTTTCCCTTAAACACGTCCGTTGGACTTTTATTAAGTACAATACTTAATAGTTTTTTTTTTTTTTTGTTTTTGTTTTAAATGGAGAATAGAAAACGCATTGTGGATGCGTTATCGGCAGCTCCTGTTACTCTCGCTTCTTCTTATTTGTCCCTCAGTCCTCATTTTTTAATGAGTGATTTTTCTGACTAAGGGAGAAGAAAAAGCTGTATTCTAGGTTGGCAGTATTTTGTGCGAACAGTTGGCAGAGATGGCGGAAATTTTCTGTTTCTATGTCTATCCTTGTAGCCATGTCACTAGTAAGGGTGCTGGAGGTAAACGTTTTGTCTGGGCTGACGTTATCTGCCTGATAGTCAGGGACCCGAACCTTGGATTAACCACTAAGGAGGCTGTCCTATCAGCAGGTGCAAAGTACTGGGGCTGCTGTATTGCCATTTGGTGAATGGATTCTGGACCATGCAGTAGCTTCTGGTGGGGCCTCTCGATGCCATACTAGTGGGTAATTGTTACGGCTTTACCTTATCATTAGCTACAAATAAAAAAAAAAAAATTCTTCATTTCTTTTTCTCTCTTAATTTCCCCTCTCTGTCCTGCTCTATGTAAATCTGACGACCTAGTCCACAAATTTCAAAATTTCATCATGACAAGTTTCAAGAAAAAATACACGATTAAACCCGGTTCTCCAACTTCCAACGTAGACCCCTACTACTATGTCTCCTTCTCCAACATCAGGGGTCTACATTCTAACCTTCCAGAGGTTGAAACCCAATTACAGGAGACTAAACCAGACCTTTTATTTTTAAGTGAAACTGGCATTGGACAGGCTATTTCTCTAGAAGAGTTTGCAATTAAAGGATACTCTAACTTAACTTCTAAATCTGACCCCCAAGATCGCCATGGGCATGGAATATGTGCCTATATTAAAGATAGCTTTCCATGTGGTAGGGACATCTCCAGGGAAGATCCTAACTTACCCTATATGTGCTTCCGGGTTGCTTTAGCTCACACTACGGCATTTTTATTTACTCTCTATCGCCCCCACAACAGCGGAGTTACTATCTTTAAAAGCATATCTGAGAAAATTGACCAAGTCCTATCTGCTTATCCTTCAGCTAACATTCACGTATGTGGAGACTTTAATGTTCACAACGTCGAATGGTTGACCCACTCAAACAAGACCCATGATGAGGGGAGGTTCTGTCATGATTTCTCCATTGCCTATGACCTCACTCAGATTGTTCAGAAACCCACCCGTGTGCCCGACAATGACGGCCAGTATGCGAGCCTACTAGATCTTTTTCTCACAACTTGCCCTGAACTATGTTCAGTTTCTGTTCTGTCGCCTCTTGGATCTTCCGACCACTCTGTTGTATCAATTAAGATAAAAATGAAATGTAATAAGTCCCCAGACGTACCTCTCCATCGTACAGTATATCGATACACTAAGGCTGACTGGGATAGCTTCCGTACATTTATAACTGATCTACCTCTGCATTCCATATTTAAAAAGGATGTGTCCTCTATAGTATTAGACCTGACGGAATGGTTAATTGTAGGTATTGATCGTTTCATACCCTCGAAAAAGTTTCAGCAAAAACCTAACAGCCAGCCATGGTTCTCTCCAGAATGTGCTGCTGCCATTGCGCACAGAAATCACTTTTTCCACTGTTTCCAACGTAATAGATGTATGGAAACTAAAGCCGCTTTCAGGACAGCCAGCAACCATTGTAAGAAAGTAATAAAGAGCGCAAGATGGTTGTATGCTCAATCTGTTAAGTCCAAAGTAGCTGAGCAGTGGCTTGGTTCCCACCAGTTTTGGCAAATAGCAAACAGAATTCTGAACAGAAGCGTGTGCTCCATCCCAACTATCATCAATGGACCTGAGGTAATCTCGTCAGCATCAGACAAAGCCAAACTCTTTGTCAAGAACTTTGCAGCTAATTCTACCTTTTGCGATCAAGGCCGCCAACCCCCAATATTTCCTCCTGTATCTGAAAACACACTATGTGATATACGTATATCTGTACGTGATGTTGCCAAGCTAATCAAAAACCTTGATTCCAGTAAAGCAACTGGCCCGGACGGTATTCCAATTATAGTACTCAAAAAACTTCAACCTGAACTAGCGCCCATACTTACAAAACTATTTAAACGTTGTCTTAAGGAGAATAGTTTCCCATCTCCCTGGAAAATTTCATCAGTATGCCCTGTATTTAAGAATTCAGGTGATCGCTCATCCCCCTCTCAGTACAGGCCAATAAGTCTCCTGTGCGTCATGAGTAAGTTGCTGGAATCTGTGTTAAATACAGAAGTAATCAACCATCTCAACAAAAATAACCTTCTTAGTGACACTCAATATGGTTTCCGTTCTACTAGATCTACAGCAGATGTGCTTACAGTTATATCTCATAGGATTAGCAAATCTCTCGACGGAGGCAACCTTTCTAGGGCAATTGCTCTTGACATATCTTTGATAGGGTATGGCATAAAGGTTTACTTCATAAGATCTCTAGCTATGGTATAGCTGGAAATGTCTTCTCAATTATTAAATCATTTCTTTCTGATAGGTTCATAAGAGTAGTAGTTGAGGGGCAAAAATGAGAAGGCCACAGTATTAATGCCGGTGTCCCTCAGGGGTCCATCCTGGGCCCAACTCTTTTCCTGATCTACATTAATGATCTTCCAAATCACATCCTTACATCATTTGTAGACATTTATGCTGACGACACTACCATTTATGGTAGCACATCTAAGACAGTAAACGACGAAGTTCTCTCCAATTCTCTCTCCTCTGATCTTGAGCATGTAGTACAATGGGGAAAGGAGTGGCTGCTTACTTTTAATGCATCTAAAACCAAGCTTCTCTCTTTACATCATCAACATTCTGATCCCCATCTGGCATCAATTGAAATGAATGGCTCTTGTCTTCAGGAGGCCTCAAGTTTTGACAAGCTTCTGGGCTTGACCATTACTCCTGATCTTAAATGGAACACGTACATTAAATCTGTTGCCAAGGCCGCTGGAAAAATGGTGGGATCTTTCTATCGATACAGTAGATATCTCACTGCTGATGCAATTCTCTATCTATATAAGAGCCAGGTACGTCCAAGGATGGAATACTGTTGCCACATCTGGGCAGGAGCTGCTAGAAAGGACTTGTCCTGCTTTGATAGAGTTCAAAATAGACTTCGTAGCCTCGTAGGAGATGTCCCTTTTCTCTTCCTTGCAACCTCTATCTCACAGAAGAGATGTTGCGAGTCTGTCTCTGATGTATCGTTATTTTCATGGAAAGTGTTTGACTGAGCTTCAATCTATGGTCCCCCCTCGCAAAACTTTCACAAGAAACACTCGTCTAGCTGTAAACACTATCAATAATTCCCCCCACTCTTTATCTGTGCCTAAACCTAAACGTAGATTCTATGAACAAAGCTTTTTTATTAGAACTGCACGCCTGTGGAATTGTCTTCTGTTTTCCCGCTTTTCGGCTGATTACAATATTGTTGTGTTCAAGTCTAACATAAATAAGTTCTTGATGAGCCGTTCCATATAAGTTATCAAATTTAACAAATTTTCATTATTAATGATTATTATATTGTCCAATTTCTACTGTACACTCTTTAACCCTTATCCTTGAGTGGCCTCTTGGCCTTGATAATGTGTTGATACCTATGAAAAAAAAAAAAAAGAAAAAGTCCAATGTGAACAAGTTCTAATTGAATCGTCCCCCTAAGTAATCCAAGTTACAAAATTCCCACTGTTTACTATGCTAAAATCACAATGACTAATGTATACCGATTAACCCTTATCCTTGAGTGGCCTCTGGGCCTTGATAAGTGGTGACACCCATGTAAAAAAAACAAAAAAAAAACAAGCGTGTGTTCTATCCCAACCATCATCAATGGACCTGAGGTCATCTCGTTAGCATCAGACAAGGCCAAACTATTTGCCAAGAACTTTGCAGCTAATTCTACCCTATGCGACAAAGGCCATCAACTCCCCATATTTCCTCCTATAAAAGACAACACCCTATGCAACATGCAAATATCTGTGCATGAGGTCGCCAAGCTAATCAAGAACCTTGATTCCAGTAAAACAACTGGCCCTGACGGCATTCCAATTATAGTGCTAAAAAAAGCTCCAACCAGAACTTGCCCTCATACTTACAAAACTGTTTAAGCGTTGCCTTAAGGAGAAGTGGTTCCCAACACCCTGGAAAACCTCATTATTATGTCCTGTATTTAAGAATTCCGGTGATAAGTCGCCTCCCTCTCAGTACAGACCAATAAGTCTTCTGTGTGTCATGAGTAAGTTGCTGGAATCCATATTAAATAGAAAAGTAGTCAACCACCTCAGCAGAAATAACCTTCTTAGTGACATGCAATATGATTTCCGTTCTGCCAGATCTACAGCAGATGTGCTAACGGTTATATCTCATAGGATTAGTGAATCTCTTGACAAAGGCTTCCTTTCTAGGGCAATTGCTCTTGACATATCAAAAGCCTTCGATAAGGTATGGCATAAGGACCTACTTTGCAAGATTTCCAGCTATGGTATAACTGGAAATGTTTTCTCAATTATTAAATCATTTCTCTCTGATAGGCTCAAAAGAGTAGTGGTTGATGGGCAGAAATCAGAGGCCCTCAGTATTAATGCTGGAGTCCCTCAGGGGTCCATCTTGGGCCCAACTCTCTTCCTGATCTACATCAATGATCTCTCAAAACACATACTTAAATCATTCGTTGACATCTATACTGATGATAGGACCATCTATGGTAACACATCAAAGGCCGTAAATGACAAAGTTCTCCGATTCTCTCTCCTCTGATCTTGAGCGTGTGATACAGTGGGGGAAGATATGGCTGGTTACTTTTAATGCATCCAAAACCTATCTTTACATCATCAATGCTCTGATCCTTATCTGGCATCAATGAAAATGGATGGCTCTCGTCTAGGGGAAGCCCCATGTTTTGATAAGCTTCTGGGCTTGACCTTTACTCCCGATCTGAAATGGAACACGTACATCAAGTCTGTTGCCAAGGTTGCTGGAAAAATGGTTGGATCCTTCTACTGCTCCAGTAGATATCTCACTGCTGATACAATTATCTATCTATATAGAAGCCAAGTATGTCCAAGGTTGGAGTGCTGCTACCACATCTGGGCAGGGGCTGCTAAAAACAGCCTATCCTGGCTTGACAGAGTACAAAATAGGCTTCATAGCTTAGTGGGAGATGTCCTTTTCTCTTCCCTGCAACCTCTCTCCCACAGGAGAGACGTTGCGAGCCTGTCTTTGTTTTATTGTTTCTTCCATGGCAAGTGCTCGTCTGAGCTCCAATCCCTGTTCCCCCCCCTCACCAATTTGTCACGATAAACACCCTTCTAGCTGAAACCATGGTCAAAAATTTTCCCCACTCTTTATCTGTGCCAAAACCAAAATGTAGATTCCATAAACAAAGCTTCTTTTTTAGAAGTGCATGCCTATGGAACTGTTCCGTTTGCCTGTTTCCCACCTGACTACAACCTGGATATCTTCAAGTCCAACATAAACAAATTCCTGATGAATCGCCCCCTTAAGACACTTTATCAAATCTCAACACTAACGTACTGTACACGCAATAACTCTTATCCCAGAGTGACTTCCGGGCCTTGATAAGTGGCGACCACCTTGTAAAAAAAAAAAAAAAAAATATGTATCTCTAAAGCTCTGCCATTGCTTTTGTCTTGAGTTACTCTTATAAATCAAATTACTCTCCTTTGAGTATGATTTTCAGCTTGAAGAATCGAAAGCTGTCTGATGTTAATTTGGAAAAGTAGCAGCTTGTAAAACAAATGATGTGTTGTTCTTAACCGGTAAAACTTGAATTATATCTGAAGAGTTAGCAAGAATTATATCAGTTATCTCCCTCCTCGCTAATGTTAAGGAAAGTTTTCCTATGTAAGATTTCATAATTGCATCCAACCCATGTGCGGAAGTGAAAATGAGATCTTAGTCTCAGACTTGCCCTGCATTCAAAGTGCTGGAACACATTCCAATATTGATGACAACTCAAGCCCTTTGTCCTGTACAGAAGACCATTTTCTTTGAATTATTTGTGGCATGTCCAAATCGTTTTTTTTAATTTATTAATTGCTACTGAATTTTCTCGAAAATGGATATTACACACTCTTTTTACCATGTTTGGGCATAGTATAAATGTGTCAAAGAATACAGAGGAGCATTGGACCAGACAAGGCTAAAGCGACATAATCAGAATATCTTTTTGTTGCATGAAATCTGTACTAAATAAAAGAGCAATGACAATGATAAATAACACAGAGAGAGAGAGAGAGAGAGAGAGAGAGAGAGAGAGAGAGAGAGGGGGGGGACTGATAGATAGAGAGAATGAGAGAGGGAGGGGTGGCTATCAATTATCCCTCTGACCCATATTGGGGTTGTCTATTGAAGAAAGAAACAGCAGTGTGAAAGGTCAAATGGCTAGACCAGGGTGACATGGAAATTTGTCAGCAGATGCTATAATTGGCAGTCTGTGTTTGATTTTGATATGTTTTTTCTCATTTCTGCCTCTTTAAACTCTGACACATTGCCTCTCTTAACATTATCCTGATTTTGGCTCTCTTTAGTTTAAGAATAGTCAGAGAATTGTTTTGATAGATATTATCGTTGAGATAATCCTGCAGATAAATATCTGAGAGAGGGTTAAAGTGTGGTGAGTGTAGGTTCTATTCAGGATCACACTTTCTGCTGGTGAGACGATTACCAAAGTGTCTATGCAGTCATTCCACAGAGTCATTTGATGTGTAAGGAGTTAACCCATCCTGTTGAAAGCACTGTTCATCCCTCACAATAATTCTTCATCTACCAAAAGTTTTCCAAATATCCTAACTCTCAATATTGGTAAACACAAATGTACACATTTGGAGCATATCATTGAATGACAATAAAACAAAGACTGTTGGACATTTATGATTGAAACTTGGTGGACAAGTCAGACATAGACGAAAGTTTATTTTTTAACAAATATGGTTTTATTACAGAACAGATTGTGAATTTGATTTAAAGCATATTTTCTTATTTTAGGTAAACTTTGTGAATATATAAGTGGCATTCAAGAAATAAATTTCTTTCATTCTATCAAAATCTGTAAAGGAGAATATTATTGATGACATTTAAATATTCATTTAAATATCATAGACTCCTTTATAATTAAAAAAATAAATAAAATGCAACGATGAAGAAAAACACCAACAAATAGCAATTAACTCGAACACAGCATTAACTCATATATATCAGAGAGGCGGTAGCACTCTCTATACAGGGATGGCCCGTACACGCCTATATACGCCTACAAAACAAAACTATCCAAATCTCAACTAAAATCAACTTATAAGTTTCAAAAAGCACATATTCTTACAGAGAAGCGTCTTACGAATCCAGCGAGTGTCAGAACGTCGGTTAAAATGTCAAAAGAGAGCAAAAAAAAGGGTACAAAAATGGCCAATTGTTCTTCTTTCTTCTTCTTCTTTCTTCTTTCTTTTGAGAAGATGTATCTCGGTGTACGAACGGTCTCTGACAACAGTTCAAGCATCAATCGACTGCTCTTTACACGAAGTGCAGTGACCCATCGCTTTTTAGCTAACTCCATAATTAAATAAGATTACGTGTAATAACAAGTTTTAAACACTATATACCCAATGTAGACAGACCACTTCGAACACGGAACTTCTCTCAAAAGGGACAGCTCCAAATAATACACCGGATGCTCACAGACGTTCCAGTTTGCCAGTGGCCTATATTTCTTGGACGCTGAATATTTGAGGTGAACGTTAAGGTTTTTTCTTTAAACAGTAACTCACCAGCGTTAATGAAACCACGAAATCTTTATCTCAGTTGATCAAAATTGTTATAAGAGTAACCTATCAGCAAGTACGACGTCAAAAAACAATGTTATAAAAACAAATAATTCTTCAGATTTTGGACTGTAAAATATGTACAAAATGTCAATGCTGTGACCAGGATTCGAACCTAGGTTAGCACGGCCACAACGTGGGGTCCTAACCTCTAGACGATCACGGCTAACACTGACGTCTGTCGCTCTTGGCAGAAAGACACATGACTACTGTCAAACTATTGAAAAATAAGGAGGAAACTTGAAATTCTCACGCATGCGCAAAAATACACTATAGCAACCATTGTTAAATGCAGCTGAATCTCTTCGCTTGCTAAGAAAAGTAGATCAGACCAGTTCTTCTAAGAACTCACCAAACGCCAAAGGAAATAAGTTAAATTTACCGCAAAAGAAACTGCAAGAAAGTCATCTTCTAAGAACTCACTGGAAGCTGACCAAAAAGAATAAAAATCCAAGCCCTAGCCACAAAAATAACTAGATATTGTGGCTACTATACACGATCTACTAATAAAAACAAGTAAGTTTTCTAAAATAAACTACAATAAATTAACCAAGTAACCTCACACTGTCACTGATTAGGACTTCATATAAAGATAACAACTACACTATTGGTGTATATACCGTTCCACACTTTAACTATTGGTGACGAGGCAGTATCTCAATTCTACGAGAGTTGTCTTGCTATAAGATAAGTGATATTATAGTAAGATACACATAAGTGTTATATGTTTACATTTAATAAAAAATGCCAAAGTCAGCACGTAGTAAAAGAGCTCAGAGAAATATAGACTATGAAAAAAACAAAGTCAAGGTATTATCTGAGCAAAAAGAATACTATCAGAAAAATGCTGAAATAATAAAAATTAAGTATCATGCAAATCCTGAGGCAAAGAAGGCTGCCTCACGTGCTGACTCAAAAGCACGGTATAACAGGGATCCCGTGGGGAAAAAAGCTGCCTCACGTGCTCTTTATAACAAAGAACCAGAAAAAAAGAAGGCTGCCTCACGTGCTGACTCAAAAGCATGGTATAACAGGGATTCCGAGGGAAAAAAGCTGCCTCACGTGCTCTTTATAACAAAGAACCAGAAAAAAAGAAGGCTGCCTCACATGCTGACTCAAAAGCACGGTATAACAGGGATCCCAAGGGGGAAAAAGCTGCCTCATGCACAAACTATTATAAATATAAATATCAAAAACTGCCAAATCTTTGCCAAAACGCCAAAGAATGAACCAAGAAAATTTAATAGTGAAGGTATGAACATTTTAGAACTTTATAATACTCTAACTGTTTTATCAGAGAGGCGGTAGCACTCTCTATGTAATATAGAACCGATGGAGGACCAAGAGGCAACTCCTAAGGCCCAAAACCCAAAGACCTAAAACCCAGCAGGAAGCGACCTGCTACTAATGGAGGCGGCAATGAGCCGCCTCCTAAAAAAGACAATACTATCATGAATGTAAGTTTAAAAATAAGACTAAGTAAAAATACTAATTAACAAGAATAAAAAAACATTGGAAATGCAAAAGGATATAGGGATGGTATGCCAAAAAGTATACAAACAAGATAGCTATGAATGGCTAGGCACATGGAAATAGAATTGCATCCAAAGTATAGCCCTATAGCTTTTTACAACCGTAATGATGGCACGGAATGAAGATTGGAGAAAAGCTATAGGGCTATACTTTGGATGCAATTCTATTTCCATTTGCCTAGCCATTCATAGCTATCTTGTTTGTATACTTTTTGGCATACCATCCCTATATCCTTTTGCATTTCCAATGCTTTTTTATTCTTCTATATATATATATATATATATATATATATATATATAAAAAGTTTTATTAACAGTAGTTTTTTTATTAGTGGTGTGGATGATTAACTCTCTTTTGCCTGGTAATCCATAACTAAATTATTAAGGTTGATGTTCATTAATATGGAATTAAAATCCATTATATGTTTTTATTAAGAAAAGGCTTAGAAATGTTTTGATGTAGACAACAACATAAATCCATATGTCTGGATAAAAGAGAAAGATTTAGAGAAAGTCATTCATTGCCACTTACATAAATAGAAATCCCTTGGCAAGGTATTTATCCATGAGCGTGAATCACCTCACTGTGCATATTTCCTGGTACATAATTTTTACATCTCACAATGGAGTTAGAAGGATGGATATCTCACTAAACTGATTTGATTTTTTCCAGCGTACTGTATTTATAATCGAATTTGCAACGCCCCTAGTCTGTTTACTGTACTCATACGCATGACAAAAGGATTTTCCTTATACAGCTACAGAGGGCGCAGTAATTTTTTAAAGGACTTTCCTTACACATTTTCTACATTAGCTCCCTTGATCTGTTAAAACTAACAAATAAAATTTTTTAAAAAGTGAGGGAACAGATAAGGGAATATTCACCGAGTGCTTCGTCCCAAAGTCATGTAAATTCTACTGTGACTAATTTTTGTTGTAATGCGTATGAGTACACTTTTTCCCAAACTTACCATGTTAAAGAGAGTGTCGGGCACCATTTTGAATTTTCCAATACATCGGTAAATACTGCATGTTTTTTGAGCTGAATAAACATGTTACATTGAATAAAAACACAAAAAATGTATCCTGTTTGGTAGAAAAGTAACTTATCTTGCCTTTGATAATATTTATTTGTTATATATTTGTTTTTTGACAACTTTTTCGAATCTATGTGTACAGTAATGCAAACCCATAGTTTCTCCTCTTTTGTCATGGTGGCAGGTCAGTTAATGCACCAATATTGTGTTGCTTTCTGGACTATCTTTTGGAAGAAATGATTGATTTTTTCCTTTTTTTTCTTTGTTTACTGTTATATTTAGAAGATGAGTAAATTTGTATGGGAATCAGAAAAATGTTAAGTTCCTATTTAGGCGGAGTTGTGCAACCATCACCCCATGTGTAATTTGTATACTGATAGTTTTTTTTTTATTTTGTTTTAACTTTTTCACTGGATTATTGATCGGACACTAATCAGATTATGAAAAAAAAAAAAAAAAAAAAAACCATTATTTCGACATTTGAAAGGGGTGCTCACTTTTTAGTTACAACATTCTGGTAAATCGATCACCCATTTTTTTTTTTTCCGGAAGTGAATTATTGTCCAAACACAGAAGTTAATTGCCATTTTTTTTTTTTTATTGCCCTTTTATTCCCCCCCCCTTTTAAAAAATTTTTATTATTCTTTCTTGCTTTTTCCATTTCCATTGTAAACACGTGCTAATAACAAAATTATGCATACCTCCAGAAACCCAAGATGGGAATTAATGAAGAAACTGAATGGAACACGGATAGAATATGCTCAGGAGAAACATTTAATAGCCCAAAGACATATGCCAGAGCCAAACTTGACAGCCTTTGCTGGAGATGCTGCAGTTGCAAAAGTACAATATATCTTTAGGGAGTGGTACATTTTTCGAACACGCAAAATTGACAATTTCAACAATTTTGCAAATAATGTCCGACTTCGTAAGAGAAACTCCTGTTACAGGCTTGGCGAATGCCATTGGCATTACCCCCCCCCAAAAAAAAATAAGTGTGTTCAGTAGTATGAATATTGCTGGGATGTATGCTTCAGTAAAATGATGAAAGACAAGGAAATGCTAGGCGGTCCGGGACATGTGCAAATATATGAAAGTAAACGAAAAAAATAATGTCCCCCGAGTGACCAGTCAGATATGGGTCGTAGGCTTTTATGACCAAACCCCAAAAAAGGATTTCTGCAAGCGAATCCCGAACCGATCGGCAAGAACATTGGAGCAGGAAATTTCAGAATGCATTGCTGTCAGTCCAAAAATTTACAGACCCGTGGCAGAGCTACTTCAATTTAGGAAATCGTGGCTATGTGCACGACTGCACGGGACAGTCAACCATTCTAAAAATTTTGTTGACTGTAACCGCAGTCTGCACAAACAGCATCGAAGCATACTGGTTTAGAATTAAAAGGCGAATCAAGTATGTCTATGGGTCTTCGGGAGATATGATATGGTCCCATGTTGATGAGGCTAAGTATAAGGAGGCGTACAATATGAAAATTGACAACGGGGATTGAAAATTACTAAACACATACTTAAATCATTCGTTGACATCTATGCTGATGACACGACCATCTACGGCAACACATCAAAGGCTGTAAATGACAAAGTTCTCTCTGATTCTCTCTCCTCTGATCTCGAGCGTGTGGTTCAGTGGGGGAAGATATGGCTGGTTACCTTTAATGCATCCAAAACCAAACTCCTATCCTTACATCATCAACGCTCTGATCCCCATCTGGCATCAATTGTGATGGATGGCTCTCGTCTGGGTGAGGCCCCGTGTTTTGACAAGCTTCTGGGTTTGACCTTTACTCCTGATCTGAAATGGAACACGTATATCAAGTCTGTTGCCAAGGTCGCTGGAAAGATGGTGGGATCCTTCTACCGCTCCAGAAGATATCTCACTACTGATGCAATTCTCTATCTATATAAAAGCCAAGTACGTCCAAGGATGGAATACTGTTGCCATATCTGGGAAGGAGCTGCTAAAAACAGCCTATCCTGCCTTGACAGAGTACAAAATAGACTTCGTGGCTTAGTGGGGGATGCTCTTTTCTCTACCCTGCAACCTCTCTCCCACAGAAGAGACGTTGCGAGCCTTTCCTTGTTTTATCGTTATTTCCATGGCAGGTGCTCGTCTGAACTCCAATCTCTGGTCCCCCCTCGCCAATCTTTCACGAAAAACACCCGTCTAGCTGAATCCACTGTGAAAAATTTCCCCCACTCTATATCTGTACCTAAATCAAAACGCGAATTCCATGAATAAAGCTTCTTTCTTAGAACTGCACGCCTGTGGAACTCTGTTCCGTCTGCCTGCTTCCCTCCGGACTACAACTTGGATGTCTTCAAGTCCAATGTTAACAAATTCCTAATGAACCGCCCCCTTAATTAACACTTCATCAAATCTCCACATTAACGTAATGTACTTGCAATAACCCTTATCCCTGAGTGGCTTCCGGGCCTTGATAAGTGGTGATCACTGTGTAAAAAAAAAAAAAAAAACATTCCTCCGGCATGTTAGCGAAATTTATAATACTAAAAAAACCCTCACCTTTCATAAAAAAAACATAAATTATCGTAAAGAAACACCCACAAACTAACCTTTCATTAACCAAAAACTAATTAAAAAAAAAAACTGGAAACTTATTTTCATAATTTTTTTTTTTTTTTTTTAAATCATTTTCATTCTATTTTTTTTTTTTCTTTGAGAAACAATATAAATGCGGTAGGTCCGTGTCATTTTTATTTTCTACGGTTTTGATATTTCCGCGTTTTTATTGGTTACAAAATAGGTAACGTTGTAACTAAAAAGTGAGCACCCTTTCAAATGTCGAAATAATGATTTTTTTTTTTCGAATTTTTTTCATAATAATCCAATGAAAAAATTTCAAAAAACCCTATCAGTACACAAAATTTTGTTCAATAATAATCCAATGAAAAAATTTCAAAAACCCTATCAGTATACAAATTACGTACGGGCTGATTGTTGTACAACCACCGCCCTATTTACAATGCCTCCACACGGGACAGAGTTAGATTTAATTTCACTTAAACTTCTTTTCCCTTACAAATCGAAAATTTGCGTCTTGAGTCCCCTGTGTATGAACTCTTTAGGCTACCCTCTTTATAACAAAAATACAATTTCACCCATTTTTCCGTAAAAAATTACTTTTAAGAATAAATAATTTTCTACTGTTGGGAAAATTATTAAAAATAGCTTAAACTTTAGCGCTTACTTTTTTTTAACACCTTCGTAAGAAAAAGGGGTTCTTCTACACTTTATCGCCGAAACTGGAGACGCCATTTTAATTCACGCACCTGTCGTCGAAATCCAAGGGAGAAGTCAGTATTTTAAATTATGACCGAAGCATGAAATAACAAAATTAAACTAGATAATGATTTTTCGGTTTCATTTAAATTAATTTGTTGTTGGCCCTTCAAAGTTGCTTTAATTTAAAAAAAAAAAAAAAAAAAAAAAATTTATAAAAATCCAATTTTGCTTTCATTACAAAACTGGGTAAAACTATACAAACACCGTGACAGCGAATTAACCCTAACCCTAACACTAACCCTAACCCCAACCCTAACCCTAACCCTAAACCTAACCCTAAACCCTAACCCTAAACCCTAACCCTAACCCTAACCCTAATCCTAACCCTAACGCTGTCACGGTGTTTGTATAATAATACCCAAAACTGTTTTATTAAAATTATTTTCTTACGCAAACTTTTCAAGAAATGTTTTTACAATTATATTTTGATAAATTTTTATACAGTAAATGTTTTGGTTTTCAAATGGCGCTCGCTCGCCCAGTTTAGACAATTGTGAATATGTCATTTTCATTTTGTTTTTATTAAACATATATATACATTTCATGAAAAACTTTCCCGTTTTCATTAATTAAATCGAAACATTTCCAATTAAACAATTACGGACATATGTTCTTTCACTTTACTTTTTTTTCATAGCTCTTTCCGAAAGTAATTAATATCTAGCTTAATTTTTTTGTTATTTATTTCTGACTTCAGTCATAGTTTAAAATATTGATTTCTCCCTTGGATTTGAACGACAGGTGCGCGAAATAAAGTGACGTCTCCAGTTTCGGCGATAAACTGTAGAAGCACCGAAAAAGGAACTCTTAGCCAAGTTAAAATTACAGATACTCAAATAAAGTACAATTAAATCAACACTTAGCTTTTTCTTTTGAAATATAGTTTTTTTCGAAGTTCTTCGTTTCCAAAAACGTTGGTAATCGCGACGTGTTTTTAAAGTACTGCCTTTCCTTTAGAAAGAGTTTTGTTGACTTTTCTTGTTGAAAGAATTTTTTAGATTTTGACTAGGGGAGGGGGGAGTCTTAATTAATACAAGCGCAAAAAACACACACACACACACACACAGCTTTTAACTTTAACCAATAAAAAAAACGTCTTTTTAATTATTCATGAAAATTAACATAATCGACAAAATGTTACGTTATTTTATTTCATTTATTTATTCATATTTTATAATTTTATTTTACTTTGCAAATTATATTAAAGGGATATATTTATTTCTAACACTACTTAATGAATTTTCGTAGTTTTTGGATATATTACTATTTTCGACATGACAATTAAGTACGTAATATTGTTTTTGCTTAAACGACGTATTATGTAGCAACCACTATGCCCGGTCGGAATAAATTCCTGACAGGAACATTTTCATAGCGATCATCGCTTCAACGCCCATGCGAATGAAGAACGTTGTGATGCGACCACTGCACACATAAAACAAAAGGAACTATGTTACGCTTTCTCGTGTAGAAATACGGAGAGCAGGTAGGAACATTCAAGAAGGCCTGTATATAAAGATTTGCCCGCGAAAAATCAAATCAGTTTTTTCTCTTGAGAAATCAAGAACAGCACATGTTCAAAATAACTACAAGACCACCATTCACTCATGCATGGAATATTGCTGTCACATCTAGGCTAGTGCATCTGCCACTAGTCTCTTGCCCTTAGACAAGGTCCAAAACAGAGTCTCCAATCTAATAGGTGCTGCACTATCAACCAAACTCTAATCTCTGTCCCATCACCGATGTTGCAGCTCTGTACCTGTTTTACAAATATTTTAATGGCATGTGCTCCGACAAACTCAATGTACTTGTATCCACCTGACATAAATATACCTGACAAACACCCCTACACTGTAGAGGTCCTTAGATGCAGGAAAGCCTTCTATTCTGTTACATTCATGGGTTAGTATTGGAATGAGGATGATACAGAACTAAGTGAAACAGCAACTTTATTGAGCGGCTATCTTACATTAAGTAATCTTCTCCTTTTGTAGGAGACTTATCTAGGAAGGGGAGAGGACTATGGGCAGTGGTCAGGGTTTGGTTACATGCAACATCTCCACCCGTCCACCCACCTCTTCCGGGAAGGTGTTTGTTCCTTTTGTTTTCTCATGTTATAGGGGTAGGGACAGGATTTTGAATGGCAAAATGGGGAAGGATGTATTGTTCATTTGTTGTAACGTGCAGGTTTTCGAATAATGTATCCTGAACATATAGTCAGCTGTTGGCTGTCATTCCTTTCATAAATGCTTTCTTCAGCTGACTCGTTTTTTTTTTGTGCAATCCTTTCTTTTCATAGTATAGGTTTTTCAAGCTGTATTTGGGGCTACCCGTGTAGTCTGATGGTGTCCTGAGGAATATTTTGACTCCTGTGTTTTGCACAGGAATCGCCTGTTTCGACAATATAGTTGTCCGTCTCTTGCCTCTACTTCATATGACCTACCAGTCATTCGTTTTTGGACTGTTACTTCTCTCCACTCTCTTGTGTAGGGATTGGATGGCTGGACTTGAACATTGATGTTGAAGCCTTTCAGCTTTTCCCGCTTCTCATGGTGTCTGAGCCTCCTTTTCTGTTTTCTCCATGCTTCATCAGTAGAGAGTGGGTAGAGGGGCTTAAGTTTTAATTCAATGGCTGGCACTGTTGACCTTGTCCTTCTACCAAAGAGTCTTTGTGCTGGACTGGTGCTTACTCCTTCAGTTGGCACGTTGTGTAGATTTAACAGCTTTAAGAATGGATCTTCTCCCGATGCTTTGCATTTGCGGAAGAGGCATTTCGTGATTTTTACTGCTGCTTCGGCAGCACCATTTGCTTGGTTGTTTCCTGGTGATATTGTTTGTGTTTGAATAGCTATTTCCTTGCAAATTTTCAATTTTGAATGTGTATGATGAGTATTGAGGAGCATTGTCAGAGGTCAGTACCTCTGGAATTCCATGGAGTGTGAAATGTGCTTTCATGCATTCAATCATTGCTTCTGATGTGGGTGTATCCAATTTGTCAATTTCAAAGAAATTGCTATGTCTGTCCACTGTGATCAGATAGCTGTTCCCTTCTCATAATAGGAAATTCACTGCTACTTGTTACCAAGGTCTTTCTCGGACTCTTGCTATGATTTGTGCTTTAGCTGGCTGACGATCTGCACAGGTTGCACAGGAGATGCCACAGGCTTCAATGTATTTTCTAATCTCTTTAGAGATTCCTGGTCAAAATATGAGGTTCTCTCACTCTTCACAGACATGTATTTATACCTAGGTGGCCAGCATGTGCTTTTTGCTTCATCTAGCTTACGATATGAATATTTTCTGTCCTCTCAGTATTAGCCTATCTTGTACAGTGAGTTCATCTCTGTAATCAAAAAACAGTTTAGTTGAATTGGTTAGGCTTTTCTTATCATTCGGCCACTCTTTAGTGATTACTTCTGCCAGTGTTCTCATGTTGGAGTCTTCAACTGTCTTTTGGTGAATCTCTGCCTGTGGTTCTGTATCAGTTGCATTGTTAGATTATTCGCTGGCGTTACCTATTTTCAACTCTGGCCTGTTTGTTGGTACTCGTGACAGTGTATCTGCCAATGGAATATCTTTTCCCTAGCTTATATTGGATTGTGTCATTCTGTAGCCGTTTTGGTGCCTTTGATGGGGACTTTTTGCTGATTGAGCTGAGGGGTTTTAGTTGATCAAAACTACCACTTCTCTTCTATGGGTATAGTGGTGAGATTTTTTCAGCCATATATAACTGCCAGCATTTCCTCAATTTGTGCATATCTTTGTTCAGCATCTTATAGGGATCTACTTGCAAATTCAACTTGTTTGCCAACCTGCATTAGAGCTGCTCCTAACTCATACTCACATGCATCATTCTTGAGGGTCAATTCCTTGTAGCCCGTTCCACAGCAGACATCCTAACTGTGATCTCTGAACGTATATACCATTCACTGGACAAAGCGGAGGAGGACAGAGCGGTAGCTCTAGATATATCTAAGGCTTTTGACAGGCTATGGCATGAGGGTTTCCTCAGGAAAATTAGATCATACGGTATCACTGGTAGAATACTTAACATAATTAAATCCTTCTTAGATAAGAGAAAAATCCAGGTTGTCCTTGACGGTCGTACATCTAAACAATATGATATAAATGCGGGGGTGCCCCAGGGTTCTATCCTTGGACCTCTATTGTTCCTGATACTCATAAATGACCTCCCGACAAAATTGCCTCTGAGATGGGTATATATGCTGATGACACTACACTCTATGGCAGGCACGACAGGAAGACGAATGAACACATTTCTAAAGAAATGGCAGAAACACTAGAGGAAGACCTCCAATCTGTGGTGGAATGGGGACAAAAGTGGTTGGTCGCATTCAATGCAGCCAAGACTAAACTAGTTTCATTCAATAATTACAAGAAACCCTCTCTACCACCTATAGCAATGGCCAATGACTCTTTATCTGAGAGTACATCTTTCAAACTCCTTGGCCTAACGTTCACAGGAAACATGAGTTGGAGCAATTACATTGAAGGCATTGCCAGGGCCGCTGCAAGAAAGGTGGGCTCTCTCTACCGTGCTAGAAAACTTCTAACACCCGAAAGTATCCTGTACCTCTATAAGGCCACCATTCGCCCATGTATGGAGTATTGCTGTCCCATTTGGGCTGGTGCATCTGCTACTAGTCTCTTGCTCCTTGACAAGGTTCAAAAGAGAGTCGCAAACCTGATAGGCCCTGAACTTGCATCTAAGCTTCAGCCTCTGTCCCATTGACGAAATGTTGCATCTCTCTGCCTTTTCTACAAGTATTTTAGTGGTGAATGCTCTGATGAACTGCAATCACTTGTGCCCCCACGATGTGAGCACCCTCGACAAACCCGACAGGCTGCTAAATCCCACCCCCACACTGTAGAGATCCCTAGATGTAAAAGATCTTTTTACTCCAATAGTTTCTTCCCCAGAACCGCTAGACTCTGGAATTCCATTCCAGGTCCCTGCTTCCCCAACAGTACTGACATGCAGAAGTTCAAGTGTAACGTGAACCGACATCTTGCTGCCCAAATCCCTACATAGTACCCCAGTAGTTGTTGCCCCTGATAGTAGCCCCCTACACCAAAGTGGTAATTTGCCTTGTTTGGGGTGAAAATGTAATAAAAAAATTTTTTTTTAAAGTGGTCGTAGTACATGAGGATGGGTGAGTTTATGATTGCTTCTTTTACAGTGTTGAAAGCTGTTGTTGGTAATCTATGTCTGCAGAACATTTTTCTTGGTTAGGTTTTGGAGGGGTTTGTCATTGTTGCAAGATTTGAAATAAATTTCCCTATATAGTTTGTCATGCCTAGGAATTTGCGGAGATCTCTAATGTTTTCTGATGCTGGCATATCAGTGATAGCCCTCACTTTTTCTGTGTCGACTCCAATGCACTCTTTTGTGATGTGATACTACATGAAAGTGATTGCATTGAGTTTAGTCTCTAGTTTTTTTAGGTCAAGTTTTACTCCTATTGTTTGGCATTTTTGGAGTAGTTTGTGAAGCCGCCTGTCATGTTCTTCTTGATCTCTCCTATAAATGACCAAATCATCTACAATAATGACAACTCCTAGAATGTCTTGAAATTATTCATTCAGCTTTCTTTGGAAGATCTCTGCTGAGGAGTTCAGACCAAAGCATGTCTTAAAGGTGGATGCATCATCAACCTCAACATGCCAATGTCCTGATGATGGGTCCACTTTTGTGAATATTTTTGCATCTCTCATCTCATGAAGGGCATCCTCAAGAATTGGTGTGATGTAGTGCTCTCACATGAGTGCTTTGTTGAGCTTGTGAGGATCCAGGCATATGTAGCAGTCACCATAACAAACTATTTTCTCTTGAGGATTAATGCCCCCTTGCTGATTGATGCAGCCATGCATTGACGGGTCAGCTATTAGGGCGCATTAATCCTGTCCTAACTAGCCAGTAGCCAGCAGCCAGCAGAGGAGCTCAGACCACCAAAGAAGACAGACCTCTCTCCTCTCACTCTCTTTCCACTGAATCTCCCCAGGCTGCAACTACTTCACTGAAGACCTTCACTGGACAACCTGGGGACACTTCAAGTTTCTGCATCCCGAAACGAGAACATCCTAGAACTTTCTATTCCTTTTCTTTCTTTCACTTTGGACACAGTCTTTCTTCTTTCAAAATAAACTTTTTCGTTGTTTTGTTCTAAAAAAAAAAAAAAAGTGTTGATTATTTGCTCTGTGATTTTTTGTTACAGATTAATCTTTTATTAGGAGTTTTATGCACTCACGCATAACAATCTACTTAAATATATCCTCATTTTCGCATTTTTCTTTCTTGTGATGACAAGTTGGCAAACCCATGGAGTGAGTTTTTTTACTGGCTTAATTACTCCTAATTTGGTCAATCGACTTAACTCCTTTTTCAGTTCAGAACGTATGGCTATAGGTATTCTCTGATTGGGCATTACAATTGGTATTGCATCTGTTTTGAGTTGGAGAGTTGCAACACTCGGCAGTTTGCCAAGTTGATCATCAAACACCTCCTTATAGTTTTTCTCTATGTTGATTGCTGCGACACGGTGAAAATTCTTCTGTTTTGTCACCACAAGGCCCATTTGTGCCCACAAACAAAACAGTGATTGACAGTCATCTTCATCTTTGAATATTACAAATTCCACTGAGTAGGCTTGTTGTGCTTTGTTTTTGTTTTTTTAATTTTTCTTTGGCATACACCAAATGATATCATCAGAGATTTGTTCCACTTTGATAAGACTCCTTTATAAGGTTTCATCCTCATGGCAAACTTTTCAGCATTAATAGATGTCCCTTTGTCAATCAGGAAAATAACTTATTTTTCATTCAAAAGCATAAGGCATTTTGCCTGTTTTGTCTTTGGGCGTTTTATCATCCTGTGGGTGTATTCTTCATCCTTCTCTGATGATGATGATGTGTCTAGTTGATGTACTCGTGATAAAGATGCAAAAGGCTTCTTGTTTTCATTAGCTCGTTTGTTGTGTCTCTGTTTTTGTGTTGTTCTGTCTTTGTTGGGACACTTGGACTTGAAGTGTCCCTTCTCGTTGCATGCATGGCGCAGTTTGCCATGGGCTGGGCATCTGCTGCATTTTGGCACATGTGTGTAGGCACAAAATAGACATTCTCTTTCGGAGTCTGGTTCCTCTACTCGATTGGCTTCACGCACCGTCATCATCTGTGCATTGAGGCCATTTCAGCTGCTCTGCATATGTCTACACTCTTCTGTTGAATGAAGTTCTGTATCAGATCCTGCTTGGTCACGAGCACTTTCTAAAACCTGGTCCCACAGAAATGAGTCACAGAAGTTGCACATCTTTGACAGTACTCCTAGATCATTGTAAAATTTGTCAAAGGTAGCTCTCTCACCCTGTTTCATCTGACGGAACGCAAATCTCTCATAAGTTTTGTTGAAAATGGGTTAGCATCAGATTGAGGACAACACAGAACTAAGATTACATTAAGTAATTTTCCTCTTTTGTAGGAAAGTTATTTAGGATGGGCAGTGGTGGGGGGTTTGGTTACATACAACATATTCTAATAGTTTCTGCCTTCGAGCTGTCAAACTTGGAAATTCATCCCAAGTATCTGCTTCCCTGGTTGTACTGGCATCTGTTCACTGGTTGTACAGACATGGCAGAAGTTCAAGTGTAGTGTGAACAGATACGTCATTGCTAAACTCCCTACATAGTATCCCTGGCGAACTGGTCCCAAATAGTAACTCCTTATCTCCAAGTGGCACTGTGCCATTTTTTTTTTTAGTTGAAATAATACTAAGAAAGGGAGGTTATAATTAAAAGAGTAATCTCCCTTGCAAAAACTCTAAGCGACAATATATTGTATTTCAAAAAAACATAACTTGTACACAAGTCAGTGGTCCTTATTTACTTACCTCCCTACAGGTACAGAGTTAGACACAAAATTTTAATGTGGGGAGAATACAGTTCCCCAAAAAGGGACACTGGATTCGCGTCCATCTACATCTGGTACGAGAAAATGCAAGTGTTCCTCCAAAACCTGAAAAGTAATGTTATTTTTTTTATTTATTTATTTTTTTATCCAATTTTCACCCCAAACAAGGCACAGTGCCACTTTGAAGCAGGGGGATACTATCAGGGACTTATTTAGCGGGGTCATTATGAAGGGAGATGAGTAGAAAGATGTTTGTTAACATTACACTTGAACTTCTGCATATCATTGCAGTTGGGAAAGCAGAATCCCGGAAGGGAGTTCCAAAGACCTGCAGTTCTGGGGAAGAAACTATTGGAGTAAAAGGCTTTCTTGCACCTAGGGATCTCTACTGTAAAGGGATGAGACTTGGTAGCTTGTCGGGTTTGTCGGGGGTAGTTACGTCGGGGAGGTACAAGTGTTTGCAGTTCGTCAGAGCATTCACCATTAAAGTATTTGTAGAACAGGCAGAGAGATGCAACATCTCGTCGATGGGACAGAGGCTGAAGCCTAGATGACAGTTCAGGACCTATCAGGTTGGCGACTCTCTTTTGAACCCTGTCCAGGAGCGAGAGACAAGCAGCAGATGCACCAGCCCAGATATGACAACAGTACTCCATACATGGGCGAATGGTTGCCTTATAGAGGTATAGGATACTGTCAGGCGTAAGTAGTTTTCTAGCACGGTAGAGGGAGCCAACCTTCCTTGCAGCAGCCTTGGCAATGCTCTCAATGTATCTATTCCAGTTCATATTCCCTGTAAACGTTAGGCCGAGGAGTTTAAAGAAGTACTTTCAGGTAATGTGTTCTTGGCCATTGCTATTGGTGGTAGAGAAGGTTTCTTGTAGTTATTGAAGGAAACAAGCTTAGTCTTAGCAGCATTGAATGTGACCATCCATTTTTGTCCCCATTCCACTACGGATTGGAGGTCATCCTCTAGTGTTTCTTCCATTTCCTTGGATATGTGTTCATTTGTTTTCCCCTCATATCTGTTATAGAGAGTGGTGTCATCAGCAAATATACCCATCTCCGAAACAATTTTATCAGGGAGGTCGTTTATGAATATCAGGAATAATAGAGGTCCAAGGATAGACCCCTGGGGTACTCCCGCATTTATGTCATATTGTTTAGATGTACGACCGTCGAGGACAACTTTGATTTTTCTATTACTTAAGAAGGATTTAATTACATTATGAATTCTTCCAGTGATTCCATATGATCTAATTTTCCTTAGAAGACCATCGTGCCATACCCTGTCAACAGCCTTAGATATATCGAGGGCTACCGCTCTACCCTCCCCTGTTTTATCCAATGAACGGTATATATGTTCAGAAACTACAGTCAAGATATCTGCTGTTGAACGGGCTTGCCTGAATCCATATTGTTTGTCAGTCAGGAGTTTAGCAGCTGTTAGGTGCTGGACTAGGGCTTGATTAACTAAGGACTCAAATATTTTGGCGAAAAGCGGGAGGAGGCTAATGGGGCGATAATTTAGTGGGTCAGTTCTTTCACCAGAATTCTTGAAGACTGGTACCACCGAGGCGGTTTTCCAGCAGTCGGGAAAACAAGATTCGTTAAGGCATTTATTGTAAAGTTTGGACAGAACTGGAGCAACCTCGGCAGAGCATTTTTTTAATAGCACAGCCGGGATGAGATCTGGTCCACATGCTTTTGAGGTGTCTAGGTTTTTATAATAGCATGTACCTGAGAAGGGTGATTTTCAAATCGTCTAGTGTGGTGTCTGTTTGCAGAGGAAAATCAGGGAGTGAGTGGTGTACCGAGTTCAGCGTGGAGTTTGAGGCAAACCGACTGGCAAGCAGATTAGCCTTGTCAGTTGCCGTGCAAGCAACCTCATGATTGTTTGATAGTGGGGGAATAGTTGACTGTCCATTATTTACTACGCTGTTGTAGATTTTCCAAAAATCCCGGGTTCCTAATTTCTGTGCTTCGATGCGTTTTCTGGTGGTTTCAGAGTAATCTGTCTTAGCTGTCTCTATTACTCTCTTACAATTATTTCTAGCTTCTATAAACTTCTGTTTATTTGAGCTGGACTTATGTCGGTTGAATCTGCGGAACGCATGCTGCCTTTGACAAATGGCAGCTGCACATGCAGAAGTAAACCATTGGGGAGAGTGGGGCTTGCTATAGAATTTCCGTGCAGGAACATGTGCTTCAATAGCAGTTTTGAACCATTCAGTGGTCTCATTTGCACAATGTTCCGCTGGAAGAGTAAAGATATTTTGCCATGGGGCATCTCTGATGAGCTCCCTGATGGCTTCCCAATCAGCCTTTTTATAATACCTCGTTGTTTTGAGTAGTTGGTCTTCAGTTTTAGGGCGAGAATTTAGGCTGATTTCTACCATTATCACAGCGTGATCAGCATTCCCGAGTGGGCTGTGGGCATTTGTTGTACAGTCATTGGGAACCGTTGTCAGAAAGAGATCTAGAAGTGAGGCATGTTGATCTTGCTGGTCTGGGAAACGTGTCGGAAATGTAACCAACTGAGATAGGGAATGGGATATAGAGAAGCTATGTGTTGCGCTACCAGCTACGTCTGTGTGATTAGAGAATCCTAGCCAGTTACTGTGGTGGACATTGAAGTCACCAAATACATGTATTTGTGCACTAGTATCGAGGGAGAGTGCTATATCTATGCTGTCTGAGACTTTGTTTATTAGGGTACAGTCTTGGTTTGAGGGAGAGCGGTAGAGAAAATACAAGTAGCTAATATTGTGTTGCATATTTAGTCTGAAGCACATAAAGGCCCGGTCCTCTGATTCTAGTTTTATTTCTCTAGTCAGGGGGAGGGTGTTACGAATATAGACTCCAAGTCCATGCATATGTCTGTCCGAGTCCTTACGGTAGAGTGGGAGATAACCAGGCATGTTAAAGTGGTTAGAGGGAATGGAGGAGTGAATGTTATTTTCACTTAATGCTAAGATATCCGGGGTGTTTACAAGGAGAAAAATTGCAGAAGATTATTTAGAAAGCCATTCTTAACATAAAGAAGGTGGCTTTGTTAACTATTCTATACTTTCACTTAACAATTTAATAAATCTGTATATCTATGAAAGTGAGAATGTGTGTGTGTGTGTGTGTGAGGGCACGTCTTAACATATACTAAATGAATTTTTGATCTACAGACTTGAAATTTGATATATAGGGTATTCAGACATGTGGAAAACATTTTAATCGGTTTTCATCCGGAAAAAAGAGCTGCTAAGCGTCAAAATTACAAAAATTAGTATATGGAATCATCGGATCTTCATCTGTTTCAGGAATGTACATGTGTGAATTGCTCTAATGACAAATTTCTTATGTCAAGAATAAGTAGGCTTGAAAACAGACTTTAATCATCATGTCAAGATGGTCTAATAGTTAAAGTACTTGTCTCACTGTTTTTAGGTTTTGGTTTCGATCTCAGTTTGAGTGTTTTTTTATTTTCACTTATAAGAAGTGAACTGTATAGAAAAAACATAATACTCGCATGCACGTGACTTAGTTGCTTTCCGTTTTTTGTTTTTCTTCATTTTTTTTTTTAAAGAAATTTAACATTACCTTTTCTTTTTAATATAAATAAGAATTCTGCATGAATGAAAATATAATATTTACGACCAGACAACTCCAGGCGGCATATTTTACGACCAGACAACTCCAGGCGGCCTGCGAGTAAATCAATAAACTTGAGAAACTGAAACCCTCGCCAGAAGTTACGGATGAAGTTTAATATAAGGATCGGAATCTTATATATATAGTTTATTGCATGATAATTACAAATTCAGTTTTAACAACAAAAAATGAAAAAATTGCATACAAAAAACTTGAGCATGAAGCCCTATAAGAAGTGGGGGAGAGAAGGGTACAGTCTTCGTAATTTGGTAACTAGATATTTTGGATATTACTCTTGACTGGCAACATTTACCACAATACCACATTCACTTCATGGAGTTAAACCTATTTAATAAATTCCCCACCGTTTTTGTAAAATTGTGTACATGTGTGTATATACAGAAATAGTTTTTTTTAAATAAGATATATATATATATATATATATATATTTATATATATATATAGTGTGTGTGTGTGTGTGTGTGTGTGTGTGTGTGTGTGTGTGTGTGTGTGTGTGTGTGTGTGTGTGTAAAAAGAAAAAGTTCAGTTCATTTTGAAAATGTTTTTGAATTTGATAATATATATATACAAAAAAGTTTGTGGTGAGGAGTAGGGAAAAGCTAAATAAAATATCCATAAAGAAAAAATTGAAACAAACAAAATGCCTAATGGGGGTTAGGGTTAATATGGTCCCTCTCGACCCTGATCTAACTATTAGATCGCCTACTAATTTCTGGGGAACTGAAAATAAACAAGAAGATCTCTAGTTGGAATTGAGACGATTCATTATGGGATGTGAGGAGAAAAATATTCTGAAAGGGAGAGTGGGGGTGGAAGGTGACCTCAGAGTAGGGGAAGATCGGGGACAAAAGAAAGGGATGCATGGTTTGAGTAACAGGAATTGGATCTCATTTGTAGCACCAGACAAGAGTCTTTTTAAATACTAAGCTAGTCTAGCAAGATGGGTTTCTTAAGAAACCAGGACCGTGTGTAACAGCTTTATGGAGGGAGCACGAATTCAAACCTGGCTCCTCAACAGATGCATAAATTAGTGTTATGCATCCACTTCTTATCGAAGTCCGCTCGAGGCAACCTCCTCCAATCGCATAAGCAAATGTTTAAAGTAAACGATCAGATCTCGATCTGGAACAGATATCCCCTCATAGACCTTTTTAAAGCATGTGATCCAAATCACCATTCTGGCTACTGCTAGGATGGTCAGAAAAACTATTCTTTTTTCCCTGGGTAGCGGCGGATTGATGTTCTTGATAACGTATGTTGCATTCACGTCAAGCAGGCACTTGGCATCGATGTGAGCCGTAACATCCTTGACATACTCTAAGATTTCTTGAAGTCAGCTGCAATAGAAAAAGGTATGTTCAACCGTCTCAAGCACGGATACCAGGGGAGGATTTTTTTTATTGTTTAATGAAGTTTGTCAAAGAAGGGCAGTGCGTTCCGGACCAGTCGCCAGGTAAGCGAAAATTCCAAATTGTTAAAAAAGTTTCGTCCCAGCGCCCAATTCCAATGTAAGCAGATCTCTTCCCCTGACCATCCCAGCTGCTCCCATACAAAATATGAGTACCCACCACTAGTGCCCTATAAAGCTTCTTCCTAGGCTCCGAGAAACACGTCCTTCTCTAGTGAACGAACGACCCAGGAAAGCATGCCTATCGCATGTGAGATCGAGCAGTTCCAGGTCTTCCTCGCTCGAACATTGAGTACAGACTTCCTTGCGAACATAATGCTTTCCCTTTTCCCAAAACAAACACCGTTGGTTGCTGACTTTGAGTCGGGTACTCTTCTGGTTTGCCCAAATTACTATTTGTCAGCCCTTTTCCTTTTTGTTAAGTATTTTTATTTTATTTTATTTATTTTTTTATTTTTTTAGAGGGCACTGCCACTGTAGTGAACAGTTTTTTTTTGTTTTTTTTAGGGAGATTCAGTAAAGGTTCTAATTTAAATAAAGAAGTCGGTGTATTTTTATTATTATTATATTATTTTTTTTACCACAAAAATCAGAAAATAATTCCTCATTGTCCGGCTGGAGAATATTTTTTTCGATTGACACCGCTCACAACGTACAGATGACTGATTGACGTCACAATCGGTAGCCATAAAATAATTTACTTTTACCGATTAATAAATCAATGTTTTTGTTGATGATGATGACAATCTTTTTGAGTGATGCAATAATCAAAGGGAGGTTATATATTTTTGTAAGAGTTATCTCCCTTGGACAAAGAAGAATTTATTGAATTTTTAAAAATAGAAAAATAAAAAAAAAACTTGTACAAAAGTCAGAAATTCAAGTATCAACATCATTTGGCTTGTTTATTTGTATAAACGGACAGAAAATGAAAAACAACTGAAATAAACTGTTCTTGAAAGCAATAAAACGTGTGTCATTTACAATAGAAAAAAAAAACCCTGTTAATTCTTCTTTGTTTCATTTTACTTCAGTCAAAGTTCTGGAAAATCAAGGGGCTCCTTCCTAGGGTCTAACACTTGATCTCTATATGAGAAACATAGATATTCGAATATTTCATTAAATTTTCTTTTCGTCTCAAATGTTGAGTTAGTAAATATAAATTAAGAATAATAATTTTACTTTCCCCAATTGACCAGTTAAATATGTTAAAGTATATTTTTTTTGCAATCTTTTTTTTTTTTTTTTTTTTACATGGGGTCACCACTTATCAAGGCCCGAAGGCCACTCAGGGATAAGGGTCATTGCGTGTACAGTAATCAATGAGATAGTATTGTAGTAATCATTAGTATTAGGGGTTTTGATAGAGTGTCTTACTTAAGGGGCGGTTTGTCAGAAGTTTGTTTATGTTGGACTTGAAGACGTCCAAGTTGTAGTCAGGTGGGAAACAGGCGAGCGGCAGAGAGTTCCACTGGCGTGCAGTTCTAAGAAAGAAGCTTTGCTCATGGAATCTACGTTTGGATTTAGACACAGATAAAGAGTGGGGAAAATTATTGACAGTAGTTTCAGCCAGACGGGTGTTTCTCGTGAAAGATTGGCGAGGGGGGACGAGGTATTGGAGCTCAGACTAGCACCTGCCATGGAAGAAACGATAAAACAAAGACAGGCTTGCAACGTCTCTCCTGTGGGAGAGAGGTTGCAGGGAAGAGAAAAGGGCATCCCCCACTAAACCACGAAGTCTATTTTGTACTCTGTCAAGGCAGGATAGGCTGTTTTTAGCAGCTCTTGCCCAGATGTGGCAGTAGTACTCCATCCTTGGACGTACTTGGCTTTTATACAGATAGAGAATTACATCAGTAGTGAGATATCTTCTGGAGCGGTAGAAGGATCCCACCATTTTCCCAGTGTCCCTGGCAACAGATTTGATGCACATGTTCCATTTCAGATCAGGAGTAAAGGTCAAACCCAGAAGCTTGTCAAAACATGGGACTTCCCCAAGACGAGAGCCATCCATTTCAATTGATGTCAGATGGGGATCAGAGCGTTGGTGATGTAAAGATAGAAGCTTGGTTTTGGATGAATTAAAAGTGACCAGCCACTTCTTCCCCCATTGTACCACGTGCTCAAGATCAGAGGAGAGAGAATTAGAGAGAACTTTGTCATTTACGGCCTTTGATGTATTGCCATAGATGTCAACGAATAATTTAAGTATGTGTTTTGGGAGATCATTGATGTAGATCAGGAAGAGAGTTGGGCCCAGGATGGACCCTTAAGGGACTCCAACATTAATACTGTGGGCCTCTGATTTCTGCCCATCAACCACTACTCTTATGAGCCTATCGGAGAGAAATGATTTAATGATTGAGAAAACATTTCCAGTAATACCATAGCTGGAAATCTTGTGAAGTAGGCCTTTATGCCATACCTTATCGAAGGCCTTTGATATGTCCAGAGCACCTCTTGGTATTACTGGATTCCATCTAGTCTGGTGGAGTATTCGGCTAAGTACTGTTATAATATAGTTAAGATCGATTGAAGAAGATGCACCATTTCTCACATAAGCCACTGTGTGTTAACCATACCGAAGAGATCAATTTCGAGTGTATTTCAGAGTTTTTTTTTTTAATTTTCTTCCTTTGAAGATTTTAACGCTGGGTATGGGGCAGTCGAACCAGCTGCCAACATTGCCCTGCTTTTTATTGAAACCAACCGAGAACTCTTTTTAGTAGCCTCGCTGTTCCCTTAAGTACAATTGTCTGGATCTCTTTTGCACTTGGTTCACCAGGAATATTCGTTAGGTAGGACTTCAGGTTCTTCTTCATAAGCCCTGTGGCACCTATAACTGGTATAATTGATATCGCTCTTAGATTCCAGTTTCTTTTCATATCATACATGAGACCTTGATATTTGGTCTGTTTCCCCCTTTTCAGCTCTGTTCAGACCTCCATCATTAGGGACACTCACTTCAACCAAGGTTGCAACTCTCTCTGACTTATTCCATATAATTATGTCAGGTTTCACAGCAGCATTTTCAAGGTAGGTGGCTGTAGGGATTATATGGTCATAATGTATGGTATATAAGTCATTTCCAACTGTTCTTTCAGGTTGATGTTCCCAGGATTTGCTGCTACACTGGATGTTTAATTTTTTACAGATGGTCCAGTGAAGGTACTTACATACTCCATTATGTCTCGCTGTGTAGTAGCCCTCCCCTAAAAGAACCTGGCAACTTGATACTAGATGACTCACACTTTCCAATTGTGTGTGGCAGAATCTACGTTTGTTGTCATTAGTGAAACCTGCCATCTCCTTGAATGCATTGGTCATCAATTTCTACTCTTGAGCAGCCATTATAATCCTTTCCTGATCATGGCGGAGGGCTCCCTTTTTTAGCCAGTCCAATGAACCTTATTTGTCTATGCATTCCTGGGAGAGTTCTCCCAGAAAATACTTTGCACGCTGATGTTGGTCCCACTCTTTAAGGTTCCTCTTTTGGAAGGTCTCGGTATATTTCTACCAACTCTTTCTTGCTATTTCTGTGGCAGAAATACCTTGTCTCAAATACCATTACTTATGATAAATACATTAATTTATTTTAATAATATATATTAACATTAATTACATAATTAATTTATACATAAAGAAATAAACAAAATTCATGTTCATTGTACGCAGAATGCAGACTCATGGCTTATTGGTTTTAATTCACTTGCCAAAGGTGCCACAAATGTGGCACCCTTAATTAAAATGTAAGCATACTAGTTTAAAATAAGGGCACTTTAGCTTGCAAAGTTATTAGAATTTTGGTAAAACCTCACCAAATAAGTATAATTAGATCCTTCTTAGGACCATCCAGGTTCCCATTGATGGACATACATCAAAACAGCATAAAATGCGAGTGAGCCTCAGGGATCGATCCTTGGACCACTATTATTCCTGATATTCATTAATGGCCCCCCTGATGTCCGAGATGGGTACATTTGCTGATGATACAATGCTCTAGAACATGCATGAATGAAGACCAGATGTATACGAATCCAAGACAATAGCAGAATCCTTAAAAAATGACCCCCAGACCATAGTGGAATCGGACCGTAAATGGATGGCAACATTTAACGCACATAGGACTAAGCTGCTCTCGTTTAACAATTGCAAAAACATCTCCAACCACTGATATCCATGACAAATAACACCCTACCTGAGAATTTTTCCTTCAAACTCGTCGGCTTAACATTCGCAGGAAATATGAACTGGAACAAATACATTAAGGACATTGCAAAGGCTGCTGCAAAGAAGGTGGGTTCCTTTCATGCAAGAAGACTACTCACACCTGAGAGTATCCTGTACCTGTACAAGGCCACCATTCGCCCATGTATGGAGTATTGTTGCCACATCTGAGCTGGTGCATCTGCTACTAATCATTAAAACAACGTTATTAATATACTCAGTCATGGATATGTGAAAAACCTCAGGAAGGTTAACCAATTTTCATATTTCTTTGAAAAATAAGCATTAATTAATTAATTAATTAATTAATGCTTATTTTTTTATGGTTTCTTATTAGGTGATTCGTTTTATTTAACGACTAGCAGGGGCGCTCGGTCTTGCCTGGCCATAAAATATGCTTAGATATTTTTTTTTTTTTTTTATGACATTTTCACCCCAAACAAGGCATATTGCCACTTTGTTGTAGGGGGCTACTATCAGGGACATAGGCATCAGGGGTACTGTGTAGGGAGTTGGGCAGTAAGATGTCGGTTCACGTTGCATTTGAATTTCTGCATGTCAGTACAGTTGGGGAAGCAGGGACCCGGCAGGGAATTCCAAAGTCTAGCTGTCCTGGAGAAGAAACTACTGGAATAGAAGGCTCTCTTACATCTAAGGATCTCTACTGTGAAGGGGTGGGATTTAGCTGCTTGTCGGGGGTATTTACATCGAGGGGGCACAAGTGCTTGCAGTTCGTCAGAGCATTCACCATTAAAATACTTGTAGAACAAGCAGAGGGATGCAACATTTCGTCGATGAGACAGGGGCTGAAGCCTAGATGACAGTTCAGGACCTATCAGATTGGCGACTCTCTTTTGAACCTTGTCTAGGAGCGAAAGACTAGTGGTAGATGCACCAGCCCAAATATGACAACAATACTACCTACATGGGCGAATGGTGGCCTTATAGAGGTATAGGATACTCTCGGGCGTTAGTATCTTTTTAGCACGGTAGAGATAACCTACCTTCTTTGCAGCGGTCCTGGCAATGATCTCGATGTAATTGTTCCAACTCATGTTTCCTGGGAGCGTTAGGCCAAGGAGTTTAAAGGATGTACTTTCAGATAAAGAGTCATTGGCCATTGCTATTTCTGGTAGAGAAGGTTTCTTGTAATTATTGAAGGAAACAAGTTTAGTATTGGCAGCATTGAATGTGACCATCCATTTATGTCCCCATTCCACTACAGATCTGAGGTCATCCTCTAGTGTTTCTGCCATTTCTTTAGATATGTGTTCATTTGTTTTCCTGTCGTGTCTGTTATAGAGTGTGGTGTCGTCAGCATATATACCCATCTCACAGGTAATTTTGTCAGGGAGGTCATTTATGAATATTAGGAATAACAGAGGTCCCAGGATAGACCCCTGAGGCACTCCCGCATTTATATCATATTGTTTAGATGTACGACCATCGAGAAAAACCTGGATTTTTCCCTTATCTAAGGATTTAATTATGCCATGTATTCTTCTAGTGATACCATATGATCTGATTTTCCTGAGAAGACCTTCATGTCAAAAGCCTTAGATATATCTAGAGCTACTGCTCTACTCTCCCCCGCTTTGTCCAGTGACTGGTATATACGTTCTGAGATTACAGTTAGGATGTCTGCTGTTGAACGGGCTTGTCTAAATCCATATTGTTGGTCAGTCAGAAGTTTAGCATATTATAATTTATGCAGATTTCATATATATTATAGAGTCAATTCATTATCCATAATTATATTGTACCCAATATATAGTGATTTCAAAATAAAAAAATAAAATGACAGACTCGAAATCTAAACCCAAAGTTATGAATTTTGATAAAATTATTTATTACAAGATTGAAGATGAAACCGTTCAAGCACATGGATATTATTTTTATATATATATGTGTGTGAGTGTTACCATGTTTGTGTGTGCAAAACATCTCTACCAAACTCCTATCTAAATATTTAATCTACAGACTTGAAACTCGTTATATATGGAATTTGAACCTGTGGAAGAATTGATTTTATTATTAGCCTGTAAAAATATCTGCTAAGGGATCAAAATTGGAAAAAAAAACAAAAAAAAACAGTAGTAAGTCAAATAAAGCTGTTACTCTTGTGAAAAATAAAATAAAAACATTGATAGCTGAAAATCATTAAATTTTTAACATTTCTTATCCATCTGTTAATAGCTCAAATGGTGGCCATGTTGTACCACTGAATAATGACTAAGATTACAGTGCTGTTTTGGTTCGAGCTGATGGCACCAAGTCATTTTATTTTTATAACTTTGGAAATCATTACTATTTAGTGGATACAATATAATAATCAATTGAGAATTGGCGCTATAATAAATATAAAATCGGCATGAATTAAAATATATTTATGCATATTTTACCACCGGGGTAGGGGTGCCAGTATATATATATATATATATATATATATATATATTGGAAACATGGTCAGATATATTTAAATTTTTTTTTTTTTTTTTTAATTGGGATAAAATAATATCCTTCACAGAAGGAAAGAGTTCTCTTTGGTTACCCTCTTTCTCGCGAGTATAATCTATGTAAATGAAAGTGTGTGTACATTTCCCTACACAATAATTGTCAATTTTCAGTCTACAGACTCGAAATTTGATATACAGGATTTGGGGAAATCTTTAATCGGTTTTCGGCCAGAAATTTGGCCGTTAAAGGGTCAAAGTTCAATGATTTGACCTTTGAGAACTCTACCAAACTCCAACAATTTTGGGTCTAAATACTTGAAATTTTAGATATAGGTTCCTTGAACATGGATCTAACTTAACTTGATTTGAGCCTAAAACAATAAATGTTAAGGGGTCAAAGTTTTAAAAAATTTGAGCGCTTCAGTCTTTACCAAATTACTCTGGTCTAAACATTTGAAATTTGACATAAAGGGTATTCAGAGGTAGGGCAAACTTTAATTGGTTTGGATCGAAAATTTGAATTACCAATATATAAATGCATGTATGTTTGCATGTCTGCCTAAAACTTTCGACAGAGGCGACGGATTTTTACAAGATCAGTATCGTTTTGAAGTTTCACCTTTCAGACGACAAATATCGAAAAATTGGCTAAACATTAATATCTTCACCTTCAACTGGGCACTTTTCTATCGGGGGTTGATTTTTCGCTGATATTTTCAAAAGTCATCCTCTCCTTTCGATTGTCTAGCCTTAATTTAAACCTACATCCCTTCCGGTTTGGTAGTGGTCGTAAAAGCAAAGACGTCAGGTTTTTATCCCGTTCTTTACCTCCTTCGTGGTATGGGTTCGAGCCTGCATTCCTACAACTTTTTTTCTCAACATATACCTCCAAACACCCAGGCTGAAATGCTAGTATATATATATATATATATATGTGTGTGTACATTTCTCTACACAATAACTGTCAATTTTCGGTCTACAGACTCGATTTGACATACTGGGTATTGTGGGAAAATCTTTAATCTTGTTTCGGCTAGAAATTTTGCTGTCAAGAGGGTTAAAGTTCAACGATTTGACTTTTGAGAACTCTACCAAACTCCTTCGCCAATTTTGGGTCTAAATACTTGAAATTTCAGATATAGGTTACTTGGACATGGATCTATGTTTATAATTTGATCCCCCAAACAATAAATGTTAGGGGTAAAAAAAAAAAAAAAAAAAAAATGACCTCTGTGGTCTCTACCAAATTTTCTGATAGTTAAAGAAGCCTATCATATAGAAATGCATTACCGTACATATGCACAATTTTTTATATATACATATGCACATAAGTTATGAACATTACATAGGGCCCGAGCAAAGCCGGGCGAAACTGCTAGTAATAAATAAAGAAAATAAATAAATACATCCCGCATGTTGTTCTAGGTGTTGACGCACATGTTTGTTTAAATTAGTTCTCTGCCACAGCATAAAATTGAAATTTGTAAGCTCTCAAGCACCTTTAAAATTTATAATATAAGTCTAATTTTATCTTATGAAGGAGGATTTCATCTGAAATTAAGAAAATATCTAAATTTGTATCTTAAGTGTTTATTCAAAGTTTTTACATTTTAATCTTAGCAGCAATGGCTTCGTGATTGTTTTTATTTACTTGCCTCTCCACAAGGGCAAAGTTAGACACAAAGTTGATTTTTAATGTGGAGAAATTTGCATACGATTCTTGAAGCAAGACTGACATTTAAAAAAAAAAAAAAAAAATTTCAAATAGAAGTGAGAGCACTGACAAAGTCAGTTAGTTATATAAAACTACAAATGTGAACTTATTAAATGACATTTCACGTTTCTGTCATTAACCAATCTGAAAGAAAACTAGTGAAGCTCAACTAACTGCTGACACAAATATAAAACTTGCTGAAACATGAACGGGTTATACTCAAGAACAAAGTTTATACAATAAGCGTACAATTTTTTTTTTTTTTTTTTCGTAAAAAAAATATTTTAGGCACATCAGAACGTTGGACAGGGTGCAAACAATATGAAAATGGGCTTTATCAACCGATTTGATAGAAACAGAAAATTTAAATTTCTCTATTATGGCAAGGGAAAAAATACATTTCTGTAAATAAATGTTTTCGTTTTATTTATTTTAAATAAAATGCATAAAAAAAAACACCCTCTTCAACAGGCAGTTTATAGCAACTCATCTGGTTGCAGATACGGCAGATAAGGGTCGAGTCTACCTCAATACACAAGCATCAATTTCAGGCAAGAGGGGGGGGGTACAACTTCTGTGTAAACAATAAACAAAACAGGAAGAAAGGAATTATTTAAAAAAAATTTTATTCGGTCTTCAGCATCAGGATAAGTAAATTTAGAGTTTATTCATAGACCTGTTTATGCATACAGGATTCCCAACTAGCTTGCTCCGTAGGAGTAAACCAGAGACCGATCTCCCGTTTGGCAGATTCTGGCCCGTCGCTGCCGTGAACAATATTTCTACCGGTATCAACGGCGAAATCACCTCGGATGGTTCCTGGGCTGGCTGATACTGGATTGGTCACTCCAATCATAGTACGGGAAGCTTGGATAATGTTTTTTCCTCGTAAGACCATAGCCATGACGGGTCCACTAGACATATGGGTTACCAATCCTTCGAAAAAGGGGCGGGCTTTATGTTCAGCATAATGCTCTTCGAGTAAACTTCGGGGAGCTACCATCAGTTTGCAAGCAATCATTTGGTAACCCTTTGATTCAAAGCGCTTGATCACTTCACCACAAAGTCTGCAATAGAAAAAGGAAATTATATTAAAAAAAAAAAAAAGTACGGTACGTAAACTGCACAAGCAACAAAATATTAAAGAGAATTTAAAAATCCACTTTTAACATTAACTTGATTTCTAAAATCAAACAAAGTTTTTTGTTTATATTTCAGAAATTACTTTGAACGAAAATCAAGATTCGTTCTAACATTGGCAAAGGAAGGATCCCTCTCCCAATAGCATGTAATATTGGGTGCTTGTTAAGATAGAGTCGACTGATCGATTCTTTAATATGTCGTTTTAAGCAAAAACTATTACGCACTGTATGCTGAAAACAATAATATATTAAATAAAAAATTAAGTAGAAAGTTATTTGTAGTTAAGTAATTTTTACGGAAAAAAGTAAAATTGAATTGGTATTATTTTTACGACCTAAACACCCCTAACCACCTCATTTTAAGAACGGCTTTCGGAATAACCCCCCCTCCTAACTTCCATGTTTAGAACAGCTTTCGAGGTTAAGGGGGTGTTTATTTCGAAAGCCGTTCTTAACATGGGGTTGGAGTGTTTATAATACGTAAAAATTTACCATTGAATTTCTTAGATTAGAATTTCTTATTTAAGAAATTCTAATCTAAGAAATTACAAGTTCACACAGGGGACAACTGGGAACGAATATTTTAGATTCGTTATGTTCACTGTTCATGGCTGCTGCAATAGGCGATTCAATTCATTCACTAAAAATAGCAGTTCCACTCAATGAATTTTCGTAATTTTTTTTTATATATTATCATTTTCAACAGGACAATTAAGTAACGTAATATTGTTACTAGTCAAAACATCTGTCGACTATTAAAAGCACCTAAGGCGGACCTGAACGGGCTTTTCCCTCTGCCGTTAAATTACTTTTTATGTTTTATTTCTTCTGCCGATTATCGTCGATAAACTTAACTTTCATATTAGCAGAAATTTTTTTTAAAGTTTATTTAATGACGCGTGTGTGTGTGTGGGGGGGGGATCACTTAACGTTCCATTAAATTAATACCCCACTTTGCAGTTGTTTTTATAAATTTCTTTAAAAATTTCAGTTTGAATTATTACAATTTCTTTTCGTTCCTATAAATGTTTACACCACAGTGGACACGTGAAAGCTTAAGGAGAGTTGTTCTGATTGACCGCAAAGTGAGGGTATCAATCTAATAGAACGTTATAATTGAAAAGTGATCCCCCCCCCCACGTTAAATGTCATTAAACTTAAAAATTTCCCTGCTAATATGAAAGTCAAGTCTGTTATCGACGATAACCCGCAGAAAAAATAAGACTTAAAAGAATTATTTTACGGCGAGGGGCGGGGGAGAGAACGTTAAGATCCGCTCTGCACTCAGCGGCTGCACCTAATATTTAAATACAAAGAGCATAATAGGTATGAAAAGTGTGGGATACGTGTTCTGTCCAGAACACATCCCAAACATTCTCGGGAGAGGATTTATTGCCGATCGGCGATCGCCTGTGTTTCCCTAGTAGAGTGTCAACTCTTTAGATAAGACGCGTGCGATGTTTGACAAGGAAAAAAAAATGTGGAGTAGAGGGGGGGGGTACAAAAAAAATTTATAATCAAAGTCCCGTGATGAAAATCGACCCCCTCCCCACCACCAAAATGCGTGGCACAGTCCTAGTGGGGTAGAAGTGTAAATTCTTACATTGTAATCGTATAGAAAATTAGCATGTCAGTTTATAACAAATGTAAAAACGTTTTGTCGAAAACTAATTTTTTCATTAAAAAAAATTACGATTCGTGCACGTAAACCCAGTAAAACGAGATGAAAAGATTTTTAAAATATGCCGGAAATGAAAATTCCAACAGTTATTTTTATTTTATTTTTTGGCTATGCTAAATGAACATTGAAAGTATATGCGTGGGTATAAAATAAGGGGGAGGGGGGTATTTTACGAAACGTGTACAAAGTGGATGATCATAAAAATTGTTCTGGTGTTTAAAGTTTAACATTAATGGTAAACCTTAATTATATATAGCTGGAATTACACAAAACATTACAGCATATTTGATTTGACTTTTCGATTGCAATTAATGTAAAGTTTGCTCTAGATTGATTACAGAACAACCTTTTTTTGTTAAAGTGGAAAAATAAAGACCAATTCAGTTTTCATGAAACCATAAATTAACACCCCCATTTGCTAGTCAATCCTGTAATTTTCGAATGGGTTTGATGACACGTTGTTAGAAGACAAATCAATTTGTCAGCAACTGAAACAATTTGCGGTAAACGTTCAAGTTTTATATAAAGAAAAAAAAAAAAGCGAACAAAGACAATTAACTAAAAGATGTGATACTCGGATTAGACGGAATTGCTACTAAAAAAAGAGAATTAAATATTACTACCCCTTCCCCCGTGCGATGTTTGACAAGGGAACAAATGTGAGTGAGGAGGGGGGGGGGTACACACAGAAATAGATTAGAATCCATAAAGGAGATCGAGTAAAGATAAGATTTATTTTGTTTTAATAAAATATTTCTATCACTTGATATTTTTATTTTATTTTTTAAATCGTGGAATACTTGAATGCGCCATTTTCTTTACAACAGGCCGGCTTTGATATTTCCCGCCCCCCCTTTTTTTTTAATTTGTCGTAAGTAGTTTAAGTTCGAAAGTTTATTTCACTAAACAGCTATACTACCAAGATTGTTATTCAAATTTAAAAAAAATAAATAAATAAATTTAATTTTCAAATTACACAAATGAAACAATTATAGGCGTCGAAGAACAATCTGGTTGAATACTTAAAATTTAAAAATAACACCGACTAAAATTCTCCACTAACATTTTATTTTAACAATCAGTACGATAAGATTTTATTATTTATAAAATCTGTTTAAGGAGTTGTAAAATGTGGATTATTTAAAATCGGTTTCTTAATTTTTAAGCCGACATAACTCGCGGCAGACATCATGAGTGAAGGTGGAAAGAAAGTGATACGGACGGACGAAAAGGTTAACTTGAAAAACTTTTGTTGGCGTTTTTAATAAAATAAAAAGATTAAAAAATTTAAAGAATAGTATAAAGTCCTTACCCACGCTGGACTCCTTCTGGTTTGATGGCAATAAATGTATCTTCCATGGTAAGGAATTTGGTGATAGATTTCTGTTGGAACGTTAAAAGCTGAGAAATAGAAAGAGGGCGGCCGCGGCTTTCGTTTCGTATTTATAGTCGCCGGGTGGGGTGGGGGTGGTATTTGTGTCAAAGAAAAATAACAGGAGTTCCTTCCCCTTTTGCGAGATGCGTCGACCAATGGAAACACGTTTGAAAAGTTGCGAACAAAGAGATGAGTGGAAGGAGGGGGTTAGAAGCTAAAAGAAAGAGAAAGTAAGAAAATTAGGAGTGAAAAAAAAAAATAAAATAAAAATAAAAAACATAGAAACGTTACAAGAATAAAACTACATTTTTTATTGTCTTTAATACATTTTTTTTAAATTCAATCTTCACCCCAAACAAGGCAAGTGCCACTTTGAAGTAGGGGGCTACTATCGGGGACAATTAGCGGAGGCGTTATGAAAGGAGATGAGTAGAAAGATGTTTGTTCACATTACACTTGAACTTCTGCATATCAGTACAGTTGGGAAGGCAGTATTCCGGAAAGGAGTTCCAAAGACTTGCAGTTCTGGAGAAGAAACTATTGGAGTAAAAGGCTTTCTTACACCTAGGGATCTCTACTGTAAAGGGGTGGGACAGTTGCTTGACGGGTTTGTCGGGGGTAGTCACGTTGAGGAGGTACAAGTGCTTGCAGTTCGTCAGAGCAGCCACCATTAAAGTATTTGTAGAACAGGCAGAGGGATGCAAAATTTCGTCGATGGGACAGAGGCTGAAGCTTAGATGACAGTTCAGGACCTATCAGGTTGGCGACTCTCTTTCGAACCCTGTCCAGGAGTGAGAGACAAGCAGCAGATGCACCAGCCCAAATGCGACAGCAATACTCCATACATGGGCGAATGGTGACCTTATAGAGGTGCAGGATACTTTCAGGCATAAGTAATTTTCTAGCACGGTAGAGAGAGCCTACATCTTTGCAGCAGCCTTGGCAATGCTCTCAATGTATATAGTCCAGTTCATGTTTCCTGTAAACGTTAGGCCTAGGAGTTTAAAGGAAGTACTTTCAGGCAGTGTATTCTTAGCCATTGCTATTGGTGGTAGAAAAGGTTTCTTGTAGTTATTGAAAGAAACAAGCCTAGTCTTGACAGCATTGAATGTGACCATCCATTTTTGTCCCCATTCCATTACAGATTGGAGGTCACCTCTAGTGATTTTGTCATTTCCTTAGATATGTGTTCATTTGTTTTCCCCCTCATGCCTGTTATAAAGGATGGTGTCATCGGCAAATATACCCATCTCCGAAACAAGTTTATCAGGGAGGTCATTTATGAATATCAGGAACAATAAAGATCCAAGGATAGACCCCTGGGGTATTCCCGCATTTATATCATATTGTTTAGATGTACGACCGTCGAGGACAACTGGGATCTTTCTCTTACTTAAGAAGGATTTAATTACATTATGTATTCTTCCAGTGATACCATATGATCTAATTTTCCTTAGAAGACCATCGTGCCATACCCTGTCAACAGCCTTAGATATATCAAGGGCTACCGCTCTACCTTCCCCGGTTTTGTCCAGTAAACAGTATATACGTTCAGAGACTACAGTTAAGATATCTGCTGTTGAATGGGCTTGTCTACATCCATATTGTTTGTCGGTCAGGAGTTTAGCAGTTGTTAGGTGTTGGATTAGGGCTTGATTAACTAAGGACTCAAATATTTTGGCGAAAAGTGGGAGGAGGCTAATGGGGCAATAATTTAGTTGGTCAGTTCTTTCACAAGAATTCTTGAAGACTACCCAGTGGTAGATCTTGTTTCTTGTCTAGGGCAATGAACGCCGTTTCCCCACTCCCGACACACTCCACCCTAAAATTAGGCACTTGAGAGTGCTTGAGTACCATATATGCCTGAGCAATTAGATTGGATTGACCTTCCTCTGATGGGTTGAGGGTACCGGATTGACAGTTCCAGGCTGCTGTTTCCGACTGGTAGTACAGGAGCCCTAACTCTTTGGTAGCGCTTAGAGCGGCTGCTCCATCAACAGTTGTATAATATCGGGATGTTTGTAGTGCCATGTCGCGCATGGAAAGGGACCCTGCACTCATCCCCAGTGGGATTTTCTGAAGCCTAGGTGAAGAAAGGTCAGCTGATGGTCTACTTGTGATGCATGTCTGATGCTCTGCATAACCTCTTGTTCAGCTCCCCCTTACCTAAACCAAAACTCTTTAAAAAAAAAATTTGACGACAGTACAATCTAAAAATAAGCCTAAACCAGACTTAGGGTCAAACAAATCCAACTTGCCTCCTCCCTTGAGGTTTGCATTCACAAATATCCTTGGGCTTAGAACTAATTTAGCTGATGTTGAAGCATTTCTCCTAACAAATACCCCGGATATCTTAGCACTAAGTGAGACTAACCTACACTCCTCCACCCCTCTAACTACTTTAACATGCCTGGATATCTCCCACTCTGCCGTAAGGACTCTGACAGACACGACGTGTGCCCCCACGACGTGAACACCCTTGACAGACTCGACAGGCTGCTAAATCCCACCCCCACACTGTAGAGATCCATAGATGTAAAAGATCTTTCTACTCCAGTAGTTTCTTCCCCAGAACCGCTAGACTTTGGAATTCCATTCCAGGTCCCTGCTTCTCCAACTCTACTGACGTGCAGAAGTTCAAGTGTAACGTGAACCGACATCTTGCCGCCCAAATCCCTACATAGTACCCCAGTAGTTGTTGCCCCTGATAGTAGCCCCCTACACCAAAGTGGCAATGTGCCTTGTTTGGGGGAAAATGTAAAAAAAAAAAAAAAAAAAAAAAAGACTGGGACCACAGAAGCAGTTTTCCAGCAGTCGGGAAAGCAAGATCCGTTAAGGCATTTATTGTAAAGTTTGGAGAGAACTGGAGCAACCTCGGCAGAGCATTTTTTTAATAGCACAGCCGGGATAAGATCTGGTCCACATGCTTTTGAGGTGTCTAGGTTTTTTATAATAGCATGCACCTGAGAAGGGGTGATTTTCAAATCAAGTATGGCGTCTGTCCGCAAAGGAAAGTCGAGGAGGGAGTGGTGTGCCGGGTCCAGTGTGGAGTTTGAGGCAAGCAGATTTGCTTTATCGGTTGCCGTGCAAGCAACTTCATGATTGATTGATGGTGGGGGAATCGTTGACTGCCCATTATTTACTACACTTTTCCAAAAATCACGGGTTCCTAATTTCTGTGCTTCAATGCGTTTTCTGGTGGTTTCAGTGTAATCTGTCTTAGCTGTCTCTATTACTCTCTTACAATTATTTCTAGCTTCTATATACTTCTGTCTGTTTGAATTGGACTTATATCGGTTGAATCTCCAGAACGCATGCTGCCTTTGAGCAATAGCAGCTGCACAAGCAGAGGTAAACCATTGTTCCGTGTGGGAACATGTGCCTCAATTGCAGTTTTTACACATTCAGTGATCTCATTTGCACACTGTTCAGCTGGGAGAGAAAAGATATTTTTCCATGGGGCAACTCTGATGAGTTCCCTCATGGCTTCTCAGTCGGCCTTTTTGTAATACCTCGTTGTTTTGAGTAGTGGGTCTTTAGTTTTAGGGCAAGAATTTAAGGTGATTTCTACCATTATCACAGCGTGATCAGCATTCCCGAGTAGGCTGTGGGCATTTGTTGTACAATCATGGGGAACTGTTGTCAGAAATAGATCTAGAAGTGAGGCATGTTGGTCTTGCTGGTCTGGGAAACGTGTCGGGAATGTAACCATCTGTGATAGGGAATGGGATATAGCGAAGCTATGTGTTGTGCTACCAGCTATGTCTATGTAATTAGAGAATCCAAGCCAATTACTGTGGTGAACATTGAAGTCACCAAATACATGTACTTCAGCACTAGTATCGAGGAAGAGTGCTATATCTATGCTGTCAGAGACCTTGTTAATTAGGGTACAGTCCTGGGTTGAGGGAGAGCGGTAGAGAAAATACAAGTAGCAAATATTATGTTGCATATTTAGTCTGAAGCACATGAAGGCCTGGTCGTCTGTTTCTAGTTTTGTTTCTCTAGTCAGAGAGAGGGTGTTGCGCTTATGAGCTTATTATTTTTTTTAGTGCTTGTCCAGGATTCCCCCTATATTAAAAATTAAAAATAAAGAAATATCTGTATGATGTACATACCTGGATAGAAAATATCACACAACAAAAAATCATATAAATTGATCAAGTAGTTTTGTTTTTAAATTAGTGGGGGTGCCCGGCGTTGCCTGGGTGTTTGTAGGCGTAAAAGAAAAAAAAAAGTAGTAGTAGACAGGCAGGCTCGAACCCGTGATGCAAAGGTGGAAAAGAAAGTGAAAGAAAAGCTGGGAGTTTACCGCTACGCAATGACGCGATGGAAGCGTTGAAATTTAGCGATGTCAACCATTATGCCATGGAATGAAATCACGTTCTTAAGTCCGGCTGTAGGCCAGTTAAGATTTCAGCTTTCTGCCATATTTGTTTCCCCACGGTGTTGGGGAAAACCAGCTCCCCTCAAAAAGGAGGAGCTTTGGCAGCGTCCAAATGAGTAGAAATTGTCTGGCATGAAGGGTTTCTTCTACACTGATTAAAGCTAATTGCTTTCAAGACATCCTAGCCTGAAACAAACAAACACTGGAAACAAGGGATTTTTTAAAACTCAATCAAATAACTGTTAGAGACGACGTCTGTTCACAAATCGGAGGTATTATGATCTAGGGAGTATAAGGAAAGTTCTCCAAAATAGTAACGTTGTTTGCGGACATTCTTAAAAAAGGCCCTGTTCAATTGGCCGAGGCGTTCCTGCTTGACCAATCAATGATTACCCTATTTGTCATGCTGGATGCAAAAACCCCTGTTCTTCCTCTTTTCGAATGGGATGCCCACCTGTCAGTAAGTAAGAACCTTCTTTTCCTTTACTGAATGAGACTTTTCATTTGATCATTCCAAGAGCCGTCTATTCTTGGATGTAAAAGAACTTTCTGTAATTATAGTTGGACTTCAAAAGCTGGAAACACAATCAGTTTTGCAAGCCTTAGGTGATAATGTAATGAAACATCACATCAACAGCAATGAGTTCTGTAACTCATATACAAGCTCTGTCATCAAACATATAGAAATATCTCTATACTCCCCTGGGATTGGTAGTACATGAGAAAGAATGATCAGAGTAGTAAAATCTTGCTTATTTAAAATTTTTGGCCTATCCAAAATTGGTTATTTTTAACCTCCTAACTCTCTTATCAGACATCCAAAGAGCAATGAACTCCAGACCTCTGACCTACAGATGTTATACAAATGTTCATACAGGAGTTCCTTCCCCTTTTGCGAGTTGCGTTGACCAATGAAAACACGTTTGAAACACCAAACTGCTTCATTCATCAAAATATAATCTCTGAGCTCTCCTTCCAATCTGACATACCCAGTTTGATTGAGCCAGAGGCAATCACCAGATCTCTTCTTGTCAGTACCTTGGAAAACAGAGAAGAATTGATGTCTAAATTCAAGGACCTGTGACACAACGAGTATTTGCTAAGCCTGAGGGAAAGTTGCAAGGATTTGCATGAAATTAATTTTCACAATAAAATAAATGTCAATGATTAAGAATCCGACCAAGCCCAGGCCTTTCTGGAAGCTGGCCAGAGTTATTGAGCTATTTAGTTGCAATACTGGCAAGGTTCGTTCTGCCTGAATAAAAAGAGGTGATAGTTCAGTGGAAATGCATAGCCTCAAACATTTATACCCATTTGAGCTGTCTCTTACTCACAACTATTTTCCTGACACCGCAGCCAATGAGGAATCCGATGATGTCACGTCCTCAACTATAAAAGATTGTAGACAACATAATATGGCCCCACTGGATTTTTCAGAAGAAATGGTCAATTAGAGGCCTAAAAGGATCCAAAAATCCACATCTAACCCTTTATAATTAAAACATCTTTATTATTAAAACTCATTATAAACTCTTTATTATTAACTCTTTATTATTAAAACATATTTCATTGTAAACGGGCCATAACAATGCTTGAAACATTCTACTAGTTACATTTTCACATTAAACTGAATTTTCTGTATAATCTGATTGAACATTTTATGTTGAAATTACAAATAAGACGTCTTTAAAAAAACATGCAACGATTTCATTCGTCGCATTTTTTGTTGTTGTTGGGAGAGTATAAAAAAAAGGTTACTTCTCTTTCTGCCTTAAATAATTCTCTTCTTGCCCACTCCACCTTTTCTAAAAATAAAGGTCCTATATGATTAGCCAGGGCATTCTCCCTTGACTAATCAGTGGACACCCTATTTGTTCTGCTGAATGCGAAAAACCTCTGTTCTTCCTCGTTTTCGAATGGGATAACAAATAAGAAACTTCTATTCTAAAAGCCGTCTATTCTTGGACATAAAAAACTTTCTGTAATTATAGTTGGACTTCAAAAGCCGCAAACACAATCAGTTTTTCAAGGAGTTTCTTTATGATTGTTCTATTTAATTCAATACAAATATTATTCTTACCTCAGTCTTGTGTGTGTATTCTATACCTCTTTTTTCTTTTTCAGCATTAACCCCAACTTCCACAAGCGAGAACCGAATCGCTCCTTGTCAAAACATTTTAAATCAAATTTTGTGGCTAAGTGAACAGCAACGATATCGTGATGTCATCTTTAAAACATGCTGAAAACAAGGGAGAGAACCTCAAATATCCAAATATGCGAAATTTTAGATAGCCATTCTTAAAATTTGAACATTGGAAAAACTTAAAATCGCTTTCAAATGATTTTTTTTATAAAATTAAAGTGGAAAATTATTTCCACTATTTTACTTTGTCCCTTCTTTCTTTTTTCCTTCCTTCCCCCTTTCTATGTTTTGTTCTTCCTCCTCCTTTTCTACATCCCGTGATTTCGTTTTGCTCGCTGATTTGGCAAGCCTCTCCTTGTGCACCAAAATCTCCATGTGCAGTATTTTTGAAGGAAAAAATATTAGTTGCTGTTTCTACTCCATGAAGAAAGAAGCGATGCTGACAGAGCGTCTTACCGATAAAATGGGTTAAATATGTCTAAGTTACCCGACATTTTCTCAAGGAAACGAAAAAACTCTGGAACAACTTTTCTGTCTTAACTAGACATTAAAATAGTTGAAATGAAAGGAGTTTGCTGATTCTATTCCATGAGATAAAGATCTCTATATCAAAATTACCTGACATGCTGGAACGAGTCTTGGGTGAATTGAAAACCAGGGAAATTTGTGAGAGGATCAGCTTCTCTGTTTAAACTAGACATTAAAATAGTTGGAATATGCAACGAATTACAATGACATTAATTATCCCAAGAAAAAAAGAAAAACACAGAATTTGTCATGGCAGTTTCCAGTTACCTGAAACCCTGTTTCGGACTTCAGTTCTGAAATATGAACTTTATATTGTTTTCCCTCTATGAGGGAAAAATTAGAAGAGGATTATTTGTCTTTGGTCAGCGTTACTTTGGCCGGGATGATTTGGAACTGTTCTGGTTGCATGCTATAAAATACCATTTGCAAAGAACTTTAACTAAAGAAGCTACCACAGTCTAATGGAAGAACGGATACTGCTTGAAACAAAAAGATGACGATTGTTTCTGAAAAAGACCCTGAGTAAAAAAACAAAAGATACAAATACACTTTCTAAAAGAATTTATATGAACTTTGAATTTCCTTCAGTGAGTGAATCTCCCTCTCTCTCTGTTTCCCTCTCTCCCTTCTCTATCCTTTTGAAAATGTTATGATACAAGGATTTCGCTTGTAAGCCACATGGACAACTTTTGGAAGCCAATAGATTACAGACATTTACCAATCAGAATTTTCACCTTAATAAAAATTATTTCTTTCAAGTTGTTTTTTCATATTCTTTTCTTCCTTGAATGTTTTTTCTCTTTATTAATGTTGCAGATATCAAGCTAAGAAGAAACACCTTCCATGTAACGGCAGATAAAATTTTCTTCAATAAAACTACTTGACCACGGAGAATCGAAAGTGAACCTTATGTTGACTTTTGACATCCTTCTAATTCTCACTTTCCTTATTTTGGCGTTTAGTCCTCACATTCCACGAGCGATGTTTCTGACAGAGGGAGAAGAATTGCGGTTTTCTGGATCATAATCTAATTCATCTGATACTTATTGTTGGTTAGTTTTTTTTTTTTTTTTTTTTTACCTTTTTTTAGCTCCTTACATTAAATTGCTTCAAACCTTGTCTGAAGCGATTTCTATAAAAATAAATAAATCTATACTCCTATAAATTCGTTTTTTTTTGTGTATTGATACTCATATTAAAAAACGTTTTTTTGTGTATTGATACTCATATTAAAAAACGTTTTTTTTGTGTATTGATACTCATATTAAAAAACGTTTTTTTTTGTGTATTGATACTCATATTAAAAAACGTTTTTTTTTTGTGTATTGATACTCATATTAAAAAACGTTTTTTTTTGTGTATTGATACTCATATTAAAAAACGTTTTTTTTGTGTATTGATACTCATATTAAAAAACGTTTTTTTTTGTGTATTGATACTCATATTAAAAAACGTTTTTTTTTTTGTGTATTGATACTCATATTAAAAAACGTTTTTTTTGTGTATTGATACTCATATTAAAAAACGTTTTTTTTTGTGTATTGATACTCATATTAAAAAACGTTTTTTTTTGTGTATTGATACTCATATTAAAAAACGTTTTTTTTGTGTATTGATACTCATATTAAAAAACGTTTTTTTTGTGTATTGATACTCATATTAAAAAACGTTTTTTTTTGTGTATTGATACTCATATTAAAAACGTTTTTTTTTGTGTATTGATACTCATATTAAAAAACGTTTTTTTTTGTGTATTGATACTCATATTAAAAAACGTTTTTTTTTTGTGTATTGATACTCATATTAAAAAACGTTTTTTTTTGTGTATTGATACTCATATTAAAAAACGTTTTTTTTTGTGTATTGATACTCATATTAAAAAACGTTTTTTTTGTGTATTGATACTCATATTAAAAAACGTTTTTTTTGTGTATTGATACTCATATTAAAAAACGTTTTTTTTTTGTGTATTGATACTCATATTAAAAAACGTTTTTTTTTGTGTATTGATACTCATATTAAAAAACGTTTTTTTTTGTGTATTGATACTCATATTAAAAAACGTTTTTTTTTGTGTATTGATACTCATATTAAAAAACGTTTTTTTTTGTGTATTGATACTCATATTAAAAAACGTTTTTTCTATTAATTTAAAAAGAAAATGCGACTTTGTTATATATGAGTCTTGGAATTACACTCATTTGCAAAAGATTTAGCTAATTTGCATATTCTTTAAAACATTAATTTTAATTAATTCTGTATTAGTTTCTTCGGTTTTCTTATGGGATGATCATCTTTAGTTAATTATTACATATAATTACATTCATGCAGATATTCTATATTTTTTATACTTGTGTAAACTGGTTATAGTAAACACAAACCTCTTTCCATATATATTTATGCATACATATATATATATTTGTTTAAAAAATTTTGCCTACCAAACGCCTGTAAGTTTTTCGTCTACAGACATGAAACTTAATATATAGGGTATTCGAACCCATTCAAAACTTTATATTTGGGTTTTAACCAGGGAAAAATCGGTGTAAAAATGTGAAAATTAAAAAAATGGAATTTGTCAGGTGAAGGTCAAACGACGGCATTACAAATATACATGCGTAACATAATAGCTATTAGTTCATGTTTTAATTTTTAGCCTTGCAGCAAACATGTCTTTTCGTTTCAATTCTCAGTAGTGGCGCACGAGTTATTATTTATTTATTTTTTTTAACTTTTTAAATCATTACTATATATTGGATCTAATATAATCTCTATATAAATAAAATGAACTCATTTTTTCCCGTCTGATTTTGACATTAATAGGATTAAAAATCAAGATATTTCATGCAAATATAATATGCACAAACGGCAGAACAATATCTGAGGTGTGTTATAGGCTTATTATTTCTCAAATTCCTCGATAATCTTAGATTTCTATACTTTTTCTGCTGAGAAGTCACGGCCAAAATCGGTTAAGATCAATGGAAGTGGTAAAATATTTTCTCTCTAATAAATTCCTCCTCCCCCTGCCACCACTTAACACCGTTTGGGGATCGTTCACAAGGAACAGTTGAGAAGAGAACACCGGTTTGGCTTCGTAGTTCTTTCATGTGAAGTTATTTAAAATCACTAAACTAAGCTGCAGTGCTCTGTGGCGTAGTGGTTAGCGTGCTGGACAATTCACATTATATTTTCACGTTCGCGCCGACCTACCGTAGTCGTTTTTTTTTTTTTTTTTTTTTTTTCCTAAACAACTGGAATGGACTTTTCTTGGTGGCCGAACTGTTAACGTTGCAGATGTTTTTTTTTTTTCACACTTTATTTTCCTACTTTTACTCATGACTCCGGGTTTGATCCTTCCTACTTACCTACCATAACATTTTTTAAAACTCCCCCCCCCCCCGTCCCGGAAACAAACACTCGGGCAACGCCGGGTACCCCCGCTAGTATAATAATAAATACAAAATTTGCATTAATCAAAATATAATATTCAAGCATATTTTACGATCGAGCAATGTCGGGTGGTCTGCTAGTAAATAAATAAAAACCATTTACATGATTTTTGGAATGCAATATTTCATTTTCGTCGCAGGTAGGTACATCATACAGATTTTTCTTTATTTCTGTTTTTTGATAAAGGCGGAATTCTGGACAAGAAAGAAAATATTTTAATGAAACTGGTAGAGTTAAAAACGGATTTATATTTAGAAGTAAAAACCATATTAATTGGTGTACCAATTATTTAAACGAATAATTCCATTATTTTTAATAAAACAAAAATTATTCACTAATCTGTATATTGTTACGATAGCGTGTGTGTTATTTTGTGTGTGTGTGTGTGTATGTTATTTTGTGTGTCACACTTACATCTTTTTTTCTTTCGAGTGACTGTCGTTTGATTGTTATGACCTTCCATTTCTTGTAAGAAATAATTTTACCAAGAATTCTTCAAAGTTTTGGTTTCGATTTTGATTATAGCTAAAGGAACTCAAGTTATATATATATATATATATATATATATATATATATATATATATATATATATTGTTTTTTTCTTCAGAAGTTTTGGTTTTCGTTCAAGCTAATGCACCCAAGTCACATGGATATATATTTTTATTTTTGAAATCAGAACTTTGTAATATATAAGAATAAATCCACAATTAATTATTAAATAAAAAAATATACCCATATGACTTAGGTGCACAGCTTGAATTGAAATCAAAACCAAACCTTATGAAGAAAATATATATATGTAATATATTGATGTTCAGCGTAAATGGAACCACCCTAATATTATTGTAGCTCTTTTGTTAAAACTGCAAAATATTTAAGCTAGCAGGGACACCCAGCATAGACTGATCATAAAGTATGCTTAAATATATTTTAATTCTGGCAGGTTTCGTATATATTAATATAGAGACAATTTTCTATCAATCATCCACAGAATACCAATATCAATACATATGAAATAGTCCGCTGTGGAATTTCCACAGGTCCTACTAGTAAATAATTATTTTGTTATTTTCATGCTAAAGTCAATGCTAATTTTTTACAAAAGAAAACTCAGAATCCCTACTTGTCATTTAATATAATTCTGGACAACATTTTTTTTTTAGTGACGTAACTTCTAAATTGGTTGATTAATTAAGGGAATCATAAAATGCCGTTTGGTACTATTTCATGTACCTTACTGTTGTAGCCCTAATGTAACACTATTTCCTATCCCGGGTAACACTAACTAAGGCTGCCAAACTCAGCGGTCGTGCATGTCTGACACTTGGTCAAGGAATTCAGATTGCTGTAAGATGATAAAATTTGAAGTGGTTGGTGCATTAGCCCAACTGTGGCAACAATACTCCATGCATAGGCAAATGCTGGCTTTATAGGGATATAGGATATTCGTAGATGACTGAAGTTTTCTAACTGGCTAGAGGGAGCCCACTTTTTTGTGAGCAGACTGGACAGTATCTTCTATATATTTGTTCCAATTCATGCTAGCTGTGAATGTTAGGCCAAAAAAGTTTGAATGTTGGATGCTTATGTAGGACGTTATTAACCATGACAATAGATTGTTAAAAAAAGACAAAACTTTATTCTTGTCATGAGGGCACAATGAATATTCATATATCCAAAGCAATGGTTGAATACTTAGGAAGTTATTGTCCATTTTTGACTTCACTCCGCTAAAGATCGCCGGTAACTTCCTAAGTATTCAACCATTGCTTTAGATAAATGAATATTCATTGTGCCCTCATGACAAGAATAAAGCATTGACTCATCAGCAAATATTCTTATCTCGAACGTAATTGCATCAGGAAGGCCATTTATAATTAGGAAAAATAAGCATTCAAGGATGCATACTCGCATTAGTATCGTGTTGTTTATATGTGCATCCATCAAGGACAACCTGAATCCTTCTTTTGTTTAAGAAAGATTGTATTAAATGTTTGTTATTCATTGTATTAAATGTTTGTTATTCATTGTATTAAATGTTTGTTAAGTATTACCATACTAATTAATTTTCATGAGAAGACCTTCATGCCAAACTTTATCAAGTATTTTCAATATATCAAGCACTACTGTCCTGACTTCATTTGCCTTATCTAGTGTATAGTAAATGCATTCAGAAATGACCTTGGTATAAATTATGTCTTTTATGAATCAACTGATTTACTAATTATATTTGAAGTAATTTTACAAAACTGATACAGTAGAACCCCGGGATACGATGGTTCTAGGATACGTTTTTTTTTTTTTTCAGATTACAATGTGGAATACAATGTTTTCCAGCCCCTGGTTACGGTATTTGCCCCGCCTTATGGTGTTATTTATAATTTTATTTGATTGTATACATGTGTATTATATACTGTATTGTATTTTGTTACTAATTTTTAATGCCGTATTCTGGGATTCTACTGTATATATATTTGTCAAGTCTTTTTAAAACATGCCAAAAACATCTTAAAATTTTGTCTACCATAAAGACGTTTTAATTTAATAATTAGAATTTTCTTTTATTTCATATTAACTTGAAAGTTATCTTTCAAATACAATCCCATATTCCTTTTTCCAAAATCATTGTCTTGTAGTGTAAACTTGTTTCTTCAGCAAATCCCAAAGAAAAAAGTCACAAAAATTTGAGAAAAATGAAGTAAATAATAAAAAAACTGCATATGAATAAATTTCCCCCACTCTCTATCTGTGCCTAAATCTAAACACAAATTCCATGAACAAAGTTTCTTTCTTAGAACATTGTTCTACTAATCTGCTTTCCGGCTGATTACAATATGGTCACCTTCAAGTTCTTGTTGAGCTGTACTCTTAAATAATCCAAATTCTACCTAATCTACACTATTAATGATTACTACACTACCATCTTATATACATTAACCCTTATCCTCGAGTGGCCTACAGACCTTGATAAATAGTGACTCTCTTGTAAAAAAAAAATAAAAAAATAAAAATAAGTGGTTTAAAATAGAGCATTATTTTTCAACCACCTGCATACAAGATTTGGTGTTTAATCATGAAAAAAAAAAAGTCCTAATTCTCTGCAGACATGATGGTTCTTGTCCAGAATTCACCCTATATTAAAAAAATAAAAAATAAAGAAAAATCTGTATGATATACGTACCCGTGAAAAAAAAAATAACATATTCCAAAAATCACATAAATTGATAAAGTAGTTTTATTTTTAAATAAGAAAATCAAATTACTTATAAAAATAAGTAATCGAAGTTGTCCTGTCTGCAATTTTGTGAACAATATGTGAAAAAAAAAAAAAAAAACACGGAGAGAGACAACTCAATAATTCAAACTTGTGAGATGTATGTTGTAATGCCTACAAATTCTCATTAATCACTTAAAAATGATTTTCTTTGTAGAAATAAAACTATTTGATCAATTTACATGACTTTTGAAATATGATATTTTCATCTTGTTATGGGTATGTTCATCATACAGATTTTTATTTGTGTATAATTTAATATTGGCCGATTCTGGACAAGAACCAACTTGGTATTGTGATGGCTGTCAAGAATGTTGTAATCATGGTTGAGGTTCTAGAGTTAGATTCACTTTATGTAAACAAGTCATGACAGTCAAAAATGGTAGCGAATATACAAATTTGTTTTCAAAAGAAAAAAAAAGTCAATTAAAGAAGCTACTTGTTTGTTTTCCACTCAAGTTATTATGATTGTTATTGAATAAAACTTGTTTAGATAACACGTTTTCATTACATCAAATTAGAATCTGACTTCTATTTTGTAATGAGAATTCAAGAAACATCAAGAAGCAACGTAAACATACTTTTCAAAATAACACATCAAAATTAATGTACAATTTAATTAACAAGGATCATTTTTCAAAAATGTTTCTAAAGATTTTCTTTAGTCATTTATCAATTGATGAAGTTCGTGTACCATAATGTTTGCTCACACATTGTGGCCAAGAGTTCCAATCCCAAGACGCCATTGTCCTTTCCAAGAAGAGTTACACAAGTTTCCAACAAGTTTTTCATGTCAAGATACTTGTCAAGCTAATGGCAAGAATCAGTGTTGAACAACTGCAGATACTCATGGGAATCAAGTATACATCATTTTGTTACAAATTCTCTACAACATATTTCACTACTGATGCAATTCTCTATCTGTATAAAAGCCAAGTACATCCAAGGATGGAGTACTGCTGCCGCATCTGGGCAGGATCTGCTAAAAACAGTCTATCCTGTCTTGACAGAGTACAGAATAGACTTTGTGGCTTAGTCGGGGGATGCCCTTTTCTCTTCCCTGCAACCTCTCTCCCACAGAAGAGACGTTGCGAGCCTATCTTTGTTTTATCGTTATTTCCATGGCAGATGCTCGTCTGAGCTCCAATCTACCCCCCCCTCTTCGCCAATCTTTCACGAGAAACACCCATCTGGCTGAAACTACTGTCAATAATTTTCCCCACTTTTTATCTGTGCCTAAATCCAAACGTAGATTCCATGAGCAAAGCTTCTTTCTTAGAACTGCACGCCAGTGGAACTCTCTGCCGCTTGCCTGTTTCCCACCTGACTACAACTTGGATGTCTTCAAGTCCAACATAAACAAACTCCTGACAAACCGTCCCCTTAAGTAAGACACTATCAAACCTCCAATACTAATGATTACTACAATACTATCTCATTGATTACTGTACACGCAATAACCCTTATCCCTGAGTGGCCTTTTGGCCTTGATAAGTGGTGACCCCCCCCCCCATGTAAAAAAAACAAAAACAAAAAAAACATATATTGTAGACAACATGTGCCATTTTGGTGTACAAGTCATCAAGTTTCTTCAATAGAGAAACATTTAGTATTGGGAAAAAAATGAAAGGTTCTTTAAATGTAATAAAAATAAAAACAACACTTTTTAAGTAAAACATTAACAAATTTTATTGATGCATCATGGGAAATTAATATAATTATTTTTCAATAGTAAAAGAAAAAACACTTTTACCTAATAACAAATTTTTTTAAAAAAGTTAAATAAAAAAAAATCAAATTATTATTTAAAATCTTATTAGCAATAGTCAGTAATAGAAGCAATTATTGTCAAAAAAAAGATAAAAAGTTTTCAAATTCAATTTTGTTTGTTTTTCCTCCAGATAAATTCTACTAAAGATTGAATCATTTTTTATTTTTACTGTCCTCCACATTAGTGTGTGTTCCTCCATTACAATTTTCTCTCAATGGTTTTAGCAAGAATCCATTTCAGAATATATAAAATTATAATTGTAGTTTACTTTGAAATGGAGGAAACCCTTCTAGTAAATTTGTATAAAAATCAGAAAATCTAGTCTCTAGTTCTATACTCTTAAAAAAGACCAAAACTGTTTTTTTTTTGTTTTTTTTTTTGGTTCACTGATGAAAAATAAAATAATCTTACATTTGTAATTATAAACATCGTTTTAAATTATGAGAAAAAAAAAAAACCTTGGATGGTGAGTTCAATAACAATATAATTTGAAGCACTCAGTTACAGACATGATCATATAAACAAATAATGAAATGATTATAATGATCCAGATGTAAATATAAGAATGATGCTTTAAGGATATTTAAAAATAGATTTAAACAAAAGGTCGTCATTTTGTACAGCATTGGAATACAAACATCACTTCTGATCAGTGTCGTTTTGAACTATGTGACGTTAATAGTATAGGAATATTTATTCTCATAAAATACGAGCCTGAATCATGATTTTTAACATTTTGCTACATTAAATGGTTTTGGTATGTTTCATTTTAAACAAAAGAAAGTTCAGTATTTAGCTCCACATAATAAGATGGAGAAAAAAAAAAAAAAAAAAAAGAACCAAGTAAAAATTAAAAAAAAGTAAAACCTAAAATAATGTAAAAACTAAGAAAAAAGACCCTACAAAACTAAAAAGACTTGTAACTATAGTTTCCTTTATTTTGTCCTCACATTTCATGAGCAACGTTTCTGACAAAGAGGGAAGAATCGCTATTTTCTAGGTCAGAATTTATCCATCTTATACTTATTGTTGGCTAAATTTGGACATTGAAGCTCTTGACATTAAGTGGTTTCATACCTTGTCTGGATCAATGTCTACAAAAAGAAAATGTCAGATGTCTACATTTTTCAATAAATCTACAACTTGTATAGGTTTTCGGCTATGCTGAACATGAATATCACAGGGAAAATTAGCGCAGACAAATAGTTTTCGAGATATAAATACCTGTATTATGTATCGTAATTTCTAGTAGTTTGAATTGGCCGCCATCTTTGTTGTTTCGATGAAATGGTTTAGTGGGCATGTAATGTGTGTAATTAAGTCTACGAGATGTAAACGTCATTTCTTTCGGAATAAACACCGCCACCTCCCCATGTTAAGAACAGCTTTCGGAATTGCGTTGAGTTAACCACACAAATCGTCTGCTCACTGCAGTGTGCGCACATGCTCAATATAGCCTTTCATTGAAACAAAGATAGCGGCAAAATACTAGAAATTATGTAACAAAATACAGTCATATCTCAAAATTTTTTGTCTATGCTAATTTTCTCTGTAATATTTGTTTTCAGCATAACCGAAAATCTATAAAGTCTTCATTTTTTAAGAAATTGTTGCAGCATCTTCAGTTGGCGTAATGGTGAACATTGACAAAAAAAAAAAAAAAAAATTAGATTTTCCCTTTCATTAAAATTATAGATGAAAAATTCAACCTCATTTGCCATAATGGCATTTTGCCATGGTAGTTAACAATGACTATAAAAGTCTGGACGGTAAAATAGTTTATAAAGGAATGATTTGCAGGATCATCACATCTGCTGAGGCTGTGACCATCATGGGGTCAGTTTTGGGTCAAGATATTTGGACAGAAAAAAAAAGAGTGCTTGTCTAGAATTCTCCTGTATTAAAAAATAAAAATAAAAAAATAAGGAGAAATCTGTCTAATGCACATAGCCATGACGAAACATAAAAAAATAATATTCCAAAAATCACATAAATTGACCAAGTAGTTTTATTTTTAAACTAGCATGGGTGCCCGGCGTTGCCCGGGTGTTTGGAGGTGTATGCTGAGCAAAAAAAAAGGGGGTAATTTTTTAAACTTTGACCCCTATTATGACCCCTGAAAATTTATTGTTTTGGGCTCAAATCAAGTTATTAAGTTAGATTCATGTCCACGGAAGCTATATCTAAAATTTAAAGTGTGTAGACCCAAAATTGTCGGAGAAGTTTGGTAGAGTTCTCAAAGCTCAAATCATTGAACTTTGACCCCTTAATCGCCAAATTTCTGGCTAAAAACCGATCACATAGATTTTTCCAAATCTCAGTACCCTGTATATCAAATTTCGAGTCTGTAGACTAAAAATTGACAGAGTTATTTCGGAGGGAAATGTACACAGACACACACACACACACACACACACACTTTCACTTTTATAGATATATAGATTTAAAATTTGAGTCTGACAGAATGACAAAATTATATTGCAAACCGATATATTAAACAAACGAACTTCAAAGAGACAAATGAACACATAAGTAAAAACAATTTGTATTAGAAAACATTTATTATTCCACGTCTTTTTTTTACAGACCTGACGACTGAGGTTCGCTCTTAATAAAAATTGTTTTTTATAGTCTTAATTTTGACTTCCTTTTTCATAAAAAACTAAAAAAAAAATCAAGAAAGAAAAGAAATTTAATTTTATTTTTTCATTAATTTCTTTCTGTGCAAAGCAATTCTTTCAAACTTACTCTGTTTCCAAAATGTTTTTATTTTATTCCCCTCCCCCTTCATTCATTTTCCTCCGCATCCTGGCAAGATTACTGTACACATAGATTCGAAAAAATAGTCAAAAACAAATATATAAATAAATGTTATCAAAGGCAAGATAAGTTACTTTTCTACCTAACTGGATATCTTTTTTGTGTTTTTATTCAATGTAATATATTTATTCAGCTCGAAAAACATACAGTGTTTACCGATGTGTTGGAAAATTCAAGATGGCGTCTCACACCCTCTTTAACACCGTAAGTTTGGGAAAAGGTGTTATAAATAAAAAACTATACAAAATACTATTAAAAACCCGCCGAATATATGTCAACCTATGTCACGGTAACATATTGAGCGAGTTTTTAACAGTATTTTAACAGGGCACATCGTAAAAACTGACCCATTAATTTTCCTGAAGTAAAAACTATATAGTTTTTAAACTTTTAAAACTGTACATTATAAAAAGAAAACTGTTCGAGTGATTTTTTTTTTTTTTTTTTACATAGGTGTCACCACTTATCAAGGCCCAGAGGCCACTCAAGGATAAGGGTTAATAGGTATACATTAGTCATTGTGATTTTAGCATAGTAAACAGTGGGAATTTTGTAACTTGGATTACTTGAAAAAGAAAACTGTTCGAATGATTGAAAATGAAAACAAAATAACAATGTAAATATATTGATAAGAAAAAAACAAAAACAAACGAAGTTTCCGTTTCAGGAACCCGAGTTTAATTTTATGTCGTAATCATTCAACTCGTTAGCGGTTTTATTCAGCGATTAGGGATAACCATACGACATATCTAATTACCAAAGCGATTTTTTTAAATTTTTTTTTTTTATTAAAACTAAACCTGTTTAGTTTTAATGAACCAATTTTTTTAAAGCCAACACTTTAGTTATTTTGAGAGCGTGCAACTGCACCCGAAAGGTTGATTAGGAAACTCCAAATCCTTTTATGACTCGGAAAAAAAGGGCTTTTTATCGGCTTAAATGATAAACTAATGTTAAATATTAGTATTTGCCATCGATTCTGAAATAAAATGAAATCCTGACATTGTGATCATTTTTGCAGGTGTTATGTGCCAAATATTGAAATAAGAATGTTTAAATTCAATTATTGTAATTTAAGTCTTTAATTTTAAAGTCGATTTTATTTATAAAATATCTTTTTAGAAATTAATCTCAAAAACAATCTGAACAATAACTCTCTTTTGTTATGGCTAAGTTTTTGTCAAGGGTAGAAATTATAATAGACAAGTATTCATCCATGATGACATTTTACCGATTTCCTGGTTTACAGGTATTTTTGCTAAATTTCTTCGAAAGAATTGACATAAACAATACTTCAACTAAATACGTATATTTCATGCAATAATGACTTTTATTTCTTCTGACTTTTCCTAAACTAAACATAAAACATCGGTTAGGGTTAGTTTAACATTCTGTAAAAGTACCTTCCGTTTTTTTTTTTTTGTTTTTTTTTTTGTACTTCTGCAGAGAAGGTAAAAAACCGATAAAAACTGGATATATTTTTCGTGTTTTTATTCAATTTAACATGTTTATTCAGCTCGAAAAGAATACAGTGTTTACCGATGTGTTGGAAAATTCAAGATGGCGTCTCACACATTCTTTAACACCGTAAGTTTGGGAAAAGGTGTTATAAATAAAAAACTATACAAAATACTATTAAAAACCCGCCGAATATATGTCAACCTATGTCACGGTAACATATATTGAGCGAGTTTTTAACAGTATTTTAACCGGTTTTTTATTTATTACACCTTTTTCCAAACTTACCGTGTTAAAGAGAGAATCGGCCGCCATCTTGAATTTTCCAATACATCGGTAAACACTGTATGCTTTTCGAGCTGAATAAACATGTTAAATTGAATAAAATCACGAAAAATTTGCCTTTGATAACATTTATTTATTATATATTTGTTTTTTGGCAACTTATTCGAATCTATGTGTACAGTAATACAAACCCGAAATGAATTTAAGACCACGAGTGAAATGAGAAAAAGAAGTCAGCGGGTTTGGTTGCCATAACAACGTGACGGTAGTGAACGTGTGTGTGTGCGTGTGTGCGCGTATTTCGTGTAGTTTAGTTTCGTATAATAGTTTCGTATTTTTTTAATTTGTAAATAACAAGTTATTAAAAAATTAAACCCTTCCAAGATGGACAATAAATAAAGCCATAATATTTTATGGTAAAGGTAAGAGCGTAGAAACGATTGTTTTTTAGGAGATGTGATTATTGGATTAACCAATCAGAAATCGTCTGTGGCACACACACATCTCTGTTTTTATAGATATATAGAAGATAGATATAGATATAGATAGATAGAAGATAGATTAAATGTTAAATAGATTTTGTAAATAGTACAGTTGAAATGATTAGAATATTTCCAATATGTAATAAGGTCGAGGTAATTAGTTAAAGAGATTTAATATAATGTGATATGCAAATGAGCATAAGTCATTCGATATGGGGGTGGTTTGTAGAATAGTATATAAAGAAATTAGGCAAAGATTCTTATGTCTCCTATAACAGAAACATCCTAAAATGGGTTCTAATGTTTCTCTACCAGGAGAGATCTACCCTCTTACCTCCTTTATATTTCGTTGATGGTGGAGAGCTGTACACACAGAAAGAAACACACGAACCCTATTACTTTATAAAAATATAGATAAGAAAATGTTCAAGCGATTAATAGGAATCCATATCGATTACACCATAAATTTAGCAAGTTTGAATTATTGAGTTATCCCCCTGTTTGTTATTGTTTTTCAAATTGTTTTCAAAATGGCTGGCAGGGCGGCCACTCTTCAATTACTCAGAAAATTTGATTTTCTTATGTAAAAATAAAACTACTTGATGAATTCATGTGATTTTTGGAATATGATATTTTTCATCATGGATATGTAAATCATACAGATTTTCTTTAGTTTTGTTTTTAAATACAAGGGAATTCTGAACAAGAACTGAAGGATAAAGTGAACCTAACCATGGGAGGAGTAATTTACATTAACAGAATGTCTGAACATAAGTAAAGATGATTCACATGAAAAAAAAATTATATTACAGTGTAATCATTAACAATTACATATATCGATGATGTTTTTGCTTTAAAAGATTTCAAATACCTTGCATCAACACATTCACATTATATTTTCTTTTTTTACAAGCAGAGTAATTAAATAGAAAAAAAATATTACGCATAAAAACCAGCAAATTATTCTTCATTTTACAATGATGAAAGATCTTAAAACCATAGCAAAAAAAAAAAAAAAAAAAAAAAAAAAAAATGGCCAAGAAAAAAAATTCTTTTAAAAGAAAAAAAATCCAAACAATTGAAAATGGTCGATAATTTCATACTTATATCAACACATGTGAAAAAGAAAAATGCATCCAATATTAAAACATCTTTAATTTTTAAAAAATTTGATTAAAATTAAATATGAATAAAAAAATATTGGTTCTTGTCCAGAATTGCCCCTTTATTAAAAACAAAAAATAAAGAAAAATCTGTATAATGTATGTACCTGTGACGAAAATATGATATTCCAAAAATCACAAAAATGGATCAAGTAGTTTTATTTTAAAATAAAAAAATCATTTTTAAATGATTAATGGGAATTTTTTAGGCATGACAACATAAATCTTGCAAGTTTTAATCATGTTGAGTTATCACCCTTTATTTCTCTAGATATTTTTTCAAAATGTCGGATAAGACAGTCAGTCCTGGGATATAAAATGTTTTTTCATATTTAAAAATAAAATATTCAGTAATTTATGTGATTTTTGGAATACAAATTTTTTTGTTTCTTCACACTATACTTTCACACTATACACTTTCTGCACACTATACAGATTGTTCATTAGTTTTGTTTGTTAATATTGGAGGGACTTTTCGACAAGCATTGAATATTTCAAGTAATCCATGAGAAATGAGAGAAACTATTTTCTGTAATTTCCAGTGAGATTTACAAAAAAAAAAAAAAAAAAAAAAAAAAAAAAAGTTTTATATAGCATCATAGCATTTTTTTTTTTTTTTTTTTACTTGAGAGTCACCAATTCTCAAGGCCCGAAGGTCACTCAAGGATAAATGTTAATGAATGTAAGGTGGTATTGTAGTAATTGTTAATGGTGTAAATTTGGTAGAATTTGATTATTTATGGGGACGGCTCAACAAGAATTTGTTTACATTGGATTTGAAGGCTACTACCATTTTGTATTCAACTAAGAAGCAGGCCAGTGGAACAGTGGTCCACAGGCTGGTAGTTCTGGGAAAGAAGCTTTGCATTTAGATTTAGGCACAGATAATTGGTCATTTTATGAAAGACGATTGATAGAAGCAAAACAAGGCATAAAAAAAAATTGCAGGTAATATTAAATATTTAATCACTTTCAATTGTGCATCGCATCACAGCTAAGAAAAAGAAAATGTTCACGGCAGTTTTAATATGAAGATCAATTCAATGACAACATATGAAAGAAACGTTATTTCAAGCATGATACACAGATGATTCGTACAAATTTCTATGAATGAAAGTCGATACGCGGAAATAGACGAAATATTGAAAAGAAAATACAAAATAAGTTTTCTCTCTGAGGAATTTTAAAATTAAAAGGTAAACAACCAACTTTTGGAGATTTGGTGCTTTTCCAGAATTCTCCCTAAAAAATAAAAATAAAAGAAAAATCTGTATGATGTACGTACCCATGACAAAACAAAAATATCATATTCCAAAAATCATATAAATTGACCAATAGCTTTTTTTTTTTAATAAAAAAAATCATTTTTAAGTGATCAATGAGAATTTGCAGGCATTACAGCAAAAATCCTGCAAGTTTGAATTATTGTTGAGTTATCTATTTTTGTTTCTAGAGATAGGAAAATGGAATGGAAATGCCATTAACTCTATGCGGGCTTAATTGGCTTCCTCTAAAGAAGGAAGTTCCATGGGAGTATGAAATTCATAAGTGGTCCCCAGTCGCATGTATATCCCCATTAGGGGAGATGATGATGTTAGGTTTTTGTTAGGTACAGCACCTGGAATTTCCAATCCCATATGGTATTGACTAGGTTCAACATTGTGAGAACCGGTGTGTCAATGTGATTATGTTGTACTTTCTTGAGATCGTTTTCAAAAATATGGTGTGAGACAGTTGCTCCTCAGTTACTCATAAAATTTGGTTTATTTTATAAAAATAAAACTACTCGATCAATTTACGTGATTTTTAGAATATGATATTTTTGTTTTATCATGCAGATTTTTCTTAATCTTGTTTTTTTAATATAGGATGGAATTCTGGACAAGGACTGGAGATAGTTAATATAACAAACAACTACACTAATCATGAAGTCAATTAAATTACAAATAAAATTACTAATAACAAATAAATCCTGAAGATTAAATTTTACATGTGAAAATAACACTATGCTTAATAAGTTAAAAATAAATTTAATATCAGAGGATTAGTGTTGGACGCTAGCGTATGGATAGGGAGGATATGTAAACTTTATGAGTTATTTGTGATCAGTAAGAAAATAATTTTTCCCAAAATGTCATGTAGAGATACAATCATACAAAATAGTAAAAACGCTTAAAGAAAAAAGAAAATTCAAATTCAGGGTTTATTTTTGTTGTTTTTACATGAGAAGTTGTTTCTCCACTCACCTACACAGACAAAAATCATTAAAATATGGACAACTCTTCCATCTTTACTGCCAGTTTTTTTTTGTAATTTTTTTACTAGAGAAATTGCGAAACGAAATTTGCACAAATGGATTCATACAAAGCTCAATGTTGTATTTTTGTCTTAAGCATAAAATGATTAAACAAAATTTTTAAATAATTTGCAAACATGAAGAAAAGAGTTTATTTATTTAAAAAATACAATTCTTGTCAATCCAGAGGTCCCTATATTAAAAAAAAACTAAAAATAAAGAGAAACCTGTATGACACATATACCTGTGATGAAACGAAAATATCATATTCCAAAATTCACATAAATTGATCAAGAGTTTTATTTTTATAAAGAAAATCATTTATAAGCAATTAATCACTTAAAAATGATTTTCTTTTTAAAAATAAAACTACTTGATTAATTTATGTGATTTTCGGAATATGATATTTTCATTTCATCATGGGCACACACATCATCCTGATATTTTCTTTATTTTTAGTTCTTATGTAGGGAAAGTTCTGGAGAAAAATTAAAATTTTTAAATAAATTCTCTTGACAAAAGAAAGACATGTTGACATGTGAAAGACAAAATACATTCAAGTGATTTTTTTTTTAACATTCACATCTACTTATATACAGATTTATATTTACACTATTATTATATACAGATATTTGTATTTTATAAAATATTTGTGTTTTTTAATTAGAAAAAAATGGTGCAAAAAATAATTTTCTGGCATGTCACCAGTTACGATAATATATATATTTACATAATTTTTTTATATACAGATATTTGTATTTTATGTATTTTAAGTGTTAAGAAAAAAAAAAAAAATGGTGCAAAATAATTTTCTGAGATGTTCATCAATTATGGTCAGCTAGTTACACATGAGACGCCTTGGTTTTCCTGAAAAAAAAAAAAAAAAAAAAAAAATTGAAATATATAAATAAATAAAAACAATTGCATGTTGTTAGATTAAACAGATATAAAAAATAGTTATAATAAATGTAGTATTTAAAATAGAAAGTAATTTCATTTAATAATTTCCTAATGCACAATAAAGTAATATTTTTAATAATAACACATTCTCGTTGAAATGATGTAAAATTAAAAAAAAAAAAAGTGAAACAACTTTAATGTTTTCTTTTTATCAAGTTAAAGAATGATATTGATTGGGAATGAAAATTTTGTGCATTAGAAAATGCTCACATGCATCTTGAAGACAAATTGAGATATTGTTACATATTAGGGTGTCAGTAGCAATTAAGTTAACTAGTGTAAATTTTGATGAGAGTCACATTTAGTGCATGTCAGGATGATATTAATCTGCGAAAAAGCATTACAAGAGGCATTACACCTAGAGATGGGTGACATAAGATTGAGACAGTGAGCAGAGATCAAACGCAGTAGACAAAACAGACTCAAACGTTGACAAATGACATCATATTTTTTAACTGAGAGATAAAATGCTTTAAGTGCAGTTCTCTCCAGGAAGTCATAAAACTGAGACGTGCTAATAATGTAGATCTAAGATGAATGTTACTTTGGTGTCTGCTCAACTGTGTCACTCATTTCTTACGTTAATAAGTAAATAATTATTAAGATATCATTAGTCTCTCTCTCCAGGGTAAATTCTCTTCAAATAAAACCTTGAAGAAAACTCAGCTAACATCTCCTTATGTCAATTTTTTCTGCATGAAAGAAGTTTTATTCATCTAGCAACATTGATGATGAATCACAACCAGAAGAAGGAAAATGAAACGAATCATGCAATGTCTACTAGACGTGACAGCAGTGACAAGAAAAAGTAGAAAGCACATAAAAGACGAGCACGCAGAAACAGTCACACGTACGTATGAAAAGGTTTGTTTGGTTTATTAATTGCTCATTAATGAAAACATTACAAAATGGCAAAAAAATTTTCAAAGAGGAAGACTGTGCAGGGAAAATCAATTTGAATGACCATCAGTATCGAAACATCGAATTGTCACAGATGGTGAGAATATTAAACATTTGCAAAGCTTTGTAAAATCCACATCCTTTGGAATTTCTTATTAAAAGCATGATAAATAAATCTTATATTTTTCAACATAAAGACAGTTTAATTTTGTTTGTCTACCACATGTAGTTACTCTATTCATATCTAGAGTGACGTTAATTTGTGGGAGGAGGGGACATTACTCTGCTCTTCCCTTATTTTGTTCTTTAGTTCTCACATTCTATGAGCAATGTTTCTGACAAAAAGGGAAAAATTGCTATTTTTTTAGGTCAGTAGAAAATCAATCTGGAGTTTACTTTAGACAAACTTGTAACTCTTGCTTCTCTTATTTTGTCCTTTATTCCTCACATTCCATGAGCAGTGTTTCTGGATTGGGATCTATTCATAACATTTATTGTTTGCTAGTTTTTGACCTTGAAGTGATTTTTTCTTTTTTTTTTTTAAAGTTCTTTACATGAAATGGTTTCATGCCTTGTCTGGAGTGATTTTCATTTAAAAAAGTATCTTTCCTTCTGTTATCCTTATTATTATTATATAGAAATACTATTCTTTTATAGAAGTAAAAGAGATTATTTTGCCATCTAATTTACATATCTGTTTGTGGTGTGTACAGACGTATGGAAATTACATGATGATGACGATATTAACTGCTTATAAATATTTCTATTCGATTATTGTATCACCCTTGTTCAACCTGAAGCATACTCATCCAAGTACTCTGGTTCATGTCATTTCGAAATATATTTGATTATGTTGGTCTATCTCCAAAAACCTTACAATAGATTGTAACATTTCTATTCTATGGTTATCCAGTGAAAACAGGCACCGTATACATTCTTATTGTACCTTCTTCGGACAGAACATATACTACACTTTAATCATATCCTTAAAGTCCAGAAAGTGAATTTGAATTTCATTTTAGACTAGAAATGGGATGAAATGTTAAAAATGACGTTCTTTTGCATTTACATCTTTAGTGATCAAGCAATCCAATCTTTAAAAATGGGAGTTGAGAGTGATAAATTGCCTTAGCATATTTATTCATAAATATATTAGAGAATGGTTGAATCAACATGTGAGGAATGAGAACAATACATAGGTTAGAGAGAAATAGGTAATTTGTTCAATTAATTATAAATTACAGCTGATTAGGAAAACTAATAAAAAAATTTATTTTCAAATATAAAATAATCTTAGAACATGGACTCAATTTTTCACAGGTTCTTTATATATATATATATATATATATATATATATATATATATATCTAAATAAAAAATACTTCTATGGTTGCTGCTTCCTAGATGTTAATCAAATGAAACTTCAATGTTTATAAGCTAGTGCTTGATAACATGCAGAGCTGTATTATAGTATAATTGTTTTTTCTACAAACATTAATTGCTACATATGTGCATACATATTTCAGACATCATTTTTTTCTCAAAATTCGGCTTCTTTAGGCTACTGGGAACTGAACGATGGCCCGAAGAAGCTCGATTTTGTAAAAAAAAAAAAAACAACAACAAAAAAAACAAAACAAAAAAACAATTGCAGGTGAAACATGCACATATATAGCCAGTAATATTTATATAGATCCAAAAACCTACATATGTATAAAAATTGTGTAAAATATTTATAAATTGAAGTAAAAGATGATAATTAATGCTTAGTATATAAAAATAATATCTTAACCTGAACCTGTTTAGTAATTTAACCAACAAACAAGGTTACAAGATTTTTTTTTTTTAATTAAACAGATTTAACAATTAGGCAACATCAAGTCATCTTGGCTGTCGTTGAGTCATAAACTAACCAAGTGATTTTCACTTACTTTGTTCCATATCCATTGATTGCATAGGAACATCTTTCATCAACGTCAGTCCATTGACCATCCTTGCCAGGTTCAGGTATGTTGGAGCAGGAACTGTGGCGTTTGCGTCCATTTCCCGGAGCTTTGAGTTTTACTTCTTCAACTTCATTGAACACCATCGTACAACCACCGGTCACTGTTGGAGCAACATTACCCTGAACAGAAAACATTCGCACATTAACAATACAAAGAAAGAAACCACATCCATTTCATATAAGATTAATAGAAATTTAATATTAAAACAACATTTCGATGCAACAAAATTTCTTTGAGATTATATTGTAGAATCTTGCTAAAAAAGCCATTAGATATCAGCAGTGCCGTGAAAAGGAATAAACACTAATTGTGAAAACAAATTTTAAGACGTTTTTTAAAAAAGGCCATCAGTAAAGGGTTTTCATTCATAGACAAAAGTTTTTTACAATGAAACATTTTACAAGGGAGTCACTGCTTATCAAGGCCTGAAGGCCACTCAAGGATAAGCATCAGGTGGTTGATGAGACAATACCATAATGATCAATAATGGTGGAAATTGGGTAGAACTTGATTTTTTAAGAGGATGATTCAACAAGAACTTGTTTACATTTACAATACACATGGATGATAAAATGTTTTGGATAATCACAGATTTCAAGGGAGTTCTGCTAAAATAATTATATTTCAAAAATCAAAGCACTTTATGTCCTCAAAATACCATTGTTTTGTTCAGAAATGAATATGCAATGATATCTTGGTTGTTCAACGTTTCCATGGTCTCTGACCATGGAAACGTTGAACAACCGAGATATTATTGTGTTCGAACCAAAAGTTGGAGATTTTCTTGCCTCGGTAGTTGAACGAAATGTCGGAATGTAAACAACCAGCAGTGTTCCCAATGGTCATGATACTTTTGAAGTAATGTGGCAATTCAACCCCACTCCAACGTTGCAACGCTAGTCTAAACTTTGTGATGAGAGTTATATTAAGAACAGCATCAGCATAACCTCATCGACAGTCTAGATGATGTCTGAGTTATTTTTAGCACATCAGTGTGGCACAGAACCACGCAATTCGATTGGTTGACCCCTTTTTTGCATGGGATGACACAATAAAAGACCTTGAGGTGTCCAAAAAAGTTAAAAACAAGGTCAGTAGACTTCAATATGATAAATGAAGTGGAACGACAATAATTAATTGCAAAAAAAAAAAAAAAAAAAAAAAAAAAAAAAAATTGTCGTTCAAATAATCGGTTCAGCATTGTGTAAAGACTTTAGAAACAAAGAAGAAATGGACATTCTTTTACCATTGGATAAAAAGAAAAAAGAAATAAAAGCAGTAAAACGAGTGCAAAACAGAAAAGTGCAAATGACGATTGAATTTAAAAAGAAACTAATAGAGAAATTTGAAAGAGGAATACACGTGTCAGCGTTTGCAAAAGAATATGAAATGGCAGTGCAATTAAACGTATAAAATCCTCAAAGTTTATAGATAAAAAGGAACTTTTAAACTCTGGAACCAATTAATACTATTTCAGTTAATTTAAAGAGGAAATATTTCGGTTGTCAAACATTTCAGTGTTCGAACAAACATGTGGAATGAATTATGGTCGAGTTCTGAGGTATCACTGTACTTTCAAATGAATTAATAAATAATAATATACATTATATATTTTAAGAGTTTTAAGCAAATAAATTGATAAAAAGTGGACATCATAAAACAGATTTGTAAATGCTTATATTGCGTGTTTTTATTAAGAATTTTGTCATTGAATTTGGAAACTAATCCAGAAGAGATGTCACTTTTAATAGTTTGAGGTCTCTGATTTTTTTTATTGGGTTAAAAAAAAAAAAAAAAAAAAAAAAAAAAAGACTTTAACATGACAAATATTAAAAATTTTGAAAAAAATTCTTCCAACATGCACTAGTAAGTATAAAACAATCTTTTTACTGTTTTTATCCATTAACAATATAATTGTATGTTGTTTTTTCTTGTGGTAGCTAGCAATTTAAAATGATGATACTTGATAGAAAAAACATCATTTCTATTGACTTTCGATGGAAAACTGTTTTGTAGTATTAGCAGCAGCAATATCACTACTGTAAATAACAGACATTTTTTTTTGTTGATTTTATTCCAGAATATTTTAAAAAATAATTTAAAATATGAATATAAAACGTTCTTACATGTTTAGCTAGAGCTATTTTGTTATCAGAATATAATTATTAAAGCTATCCCAACTTGCAATATTTATATGGTTTAAAAAAACGAGAAAATTTTTTTTTTTCTAAATGCATAACTTGCATGCGCTTTTATTCATTGCATTAGTTTGTAACGGTGAATTAAAAAGTGTTTTGTTTTGAACAACCGAAAATGTGAAATTATTTTTTGGTTTAGGTGTACGAGCCCCCCCCCCCCTTTTTTTTTCTTCCATTTTTGTCTTTTTTACAATTTTTTCAGTGGATTTTTATCGAATGGACACTAATCTACTAGATTATGAAAAAAAAAATCAATATTTAAATATATATATATTTAAATATATCTAGTGAAATCAAGAAATAAAGGTTTTAAACTGGAAAGTTTAAAAACAAAATAATGTGTCACTCAATAGAAAAAGGACATGAAATGAAAATAAAAATAAAATTCATTCAAAATTTGTGAAAGATGTTTTTTATATTTAAAATAGGTGGCCAAAAAAATACTTTGTACTTTTCCAACATGTCACAGTTTCTGTTAGAGTGACTTATTTTAAAATAAACTTTATTTTTATCTGTTTGTCTTAATTCTTGTAAAATTTCACACCTTCATTTACCTAAGCTTGCATATTTAAAAGTAATTTGATGTTCCAAATCCAAGCCATAACATTTTAAAAAGCCAATAATTATGAACCACTAACCGTAAATATGAGTGTAAAATGCCCTCTTAAAAATATTCCCTTCATCCTACCTCTAACCCTAAGTATGAATGGCAAACCTCCTTCTACAATCCTCTTTAACCCTAACAGTAACGCCAAGTCTGAGTGGCAAGCTCTCTATCAAGCAAAATTCCTCTGTATGCTACATATAAGTGTTTAAAAAAAAATCAATCTCTCCTTAAGAATACACAATTTATCTCTCATAAAAAATAAATTGATTAGAGCTGTATTATAGTATTTTTTTCTGCAAGCATTATTTGCTACATATTTCAGATAATGTTTTTTCTTAAAATTCAGCTTACTTAGGCTAGTGGCAACTGAACTAAAGACAATGGCCTGAAGAAACTGGATTTTGTAAAAAATCGCAACTGAAACATGTATGTACACATGTAGCTAGTAATGTTATATAGATCCAAATCCTACATATGTATATAAATTGTGTAAAATATTTATAAGTTGAAATAAAAGATGATAATTAATGCTTAGTAAAAAAAAATAATATTCAACCTGAACCTGCTAGCAAGGTCAGAAGATTTTTTTTTTTTAACTAAACAGATTTAACAATTGGGCAACATCAAGTTATCCTGCCTGTGATTTTCACTTACTTTGTTCCATATCCATTAATTGCATAGGAACATCTTTCATCAATGTCAGTCCATTGGCCATCCTTGCCAGGTTCAGGTATGTTGGAGCAGGAACTGTGGTGTTTGCGTCTATTTCCTAGAGCACTAGAATGGCCTCGACATGGTGAATTATTTTACATTTATGTGAAATTAACCCCATTCTAAATTCTAAAATTGCTTATAATTTCATTTAGCCCTAACCCAAAGCCAGAGTGGCAGGACTCCTCATCCTTGCATAATTGCAGAAAACCCCCTTTAAAACTACACATAAGTCTTTAAAAAAAAAAAAAAAAAAAAAAACCCACACACATACAGGTTTATCTCCCATAGTAAAAATGGTTAACTGCCCTAAAATGCCAGAATGACCCAAAATGAATCATTTTACATTAAATGTTAAAATAATTTTTGTTCATCTTTCATGAAAGTTTTTCAGGATATTCACATGTAATTGCCTAAAAAGGTAGAATTATATTTTGGAGAGATTGTCAGATGGGGTGGGGGGGTGGGGGGGGGGAAGAGTAACAGATGGTGTTAATCTACAATACCAAAAGCAATATTACAAAATCTTCATTTTTAAATAATCCTAGATTTCGATTTCAGTTTTTTTGTACATAAAATGCATTACAATTCAATTTTCAGTTCTCTAACTTTTCTGTTAATGGAAACCTGGCATTTTTAAGGAATTGCAGTAAATTTATGTGCATTTACTGTAGATCATTTGAAAACTAATAATTTTTTGACATTTACAATGGTATATTCTGATTCCTTGCGCAAAAATACACTTATATGGCAAATTTAATTGCTTAATCTTAAGCTTAAGATATAACATTTTTAGTGAAAAAGTAGTGTAAAAAATGTGACAAAACGCATATGGTCTTAAAGAGGAGAAATATATCCAAACATGCAAGGCACAAAAATAGTCATAACTTCCATAATTTTAATTGGATATTAAAAGAAATTCTTTCTTAGCTCATCAAGCTCATTCTATGCATGCCATTATTGAGGTATTTTAAGTCATTTAAATATTTTCACGTGTTTTGCTATTTACATTGGACTTGAAAACTACAATGTTGTAGTCAACTGGGAAGCAGCCTCACAGTATAGAGTTCCACGCGCGGGTTGTTCTAAAAAAGAAACTTTGTTCATGGAATTTGCATTCAGTTTTAAACACAGATAGACAGTAAGGGAAATTGTTGACAGGGGTTGTAAATAGATGGGTGTTTGTCGCAAATGTTTTAAGGTGGTGCATAGATTAAAGCTCAGTCGAGCATTTGCCATAAAAATAATAGAGCAGAGATACACTCACGTCTTCACTAGTGAAATATTTGTTATTTTTATTCAACAATATTAAACAGAGGTAGGAGACTCAGTTTATATTTCAATATGAAACACCTATTCATATTTGCACTACCAATTTTGTTAATATTTTGTTAATAAATTCTTAATCTAATATTCAATAAATTCTTTGAATCTTCTAGACAAAATAAGTTTCACTAAAAAAATTGCAATAAAAGTTTTATCCTATCCAAACTTGTTATTATCAAGAAAAATATTTTAATGAAAATAAACACGTGGTTTGAGTTTTTTTAATTTATTTTTTTTAGAACACCATCTATTTTAATAAGCACCAAGAGAAAAAAATAAATTCTTGACCTGCTTTCCAGGAAATTAGATACAAAGTCATGTGCAAGTTAGATGAAAGTATTTCTGTGAAATTAACTAAATTTGAACTTAGAACATCTAAGTTTTCAGTTTGTGTCTGTAACCACTAAGCCGCTGCCACCCCCACCTTCACTGCCAAAAAAAGATAACTCGTTACAACCAATCATGATTTTTATGTTTATTCTAGAATTGACTTGATGATGAGGAAAAATACATGCTCTTCATGAACTGTAATTCCAGATTTACTTCTTGATTTATATAGTGGTCAAAACGAACTTAAATTTTGCTTCACATAAAGATTGTAAAACAGTCAAAATAAGAGCCATTTATGAAGTCTATTTGAGACATAACATTTTTAAAATCTTAAATAATCAAAAAAAAATTGTTTTCACTAAATAATGTCTGAAAACATTAAATTAGAATCTTATTCACAGTTTTTGTGATGTGAACAAAGTAACAATTCTTTAATTCACTTAAATTAGAAATTGTTATTGATTTATATTAGTAAACTAACTATACACGGCACAATTACGTGGACACACCAGCTCTCGTCAGATCGCCAAGTAATGTTGAGCCTGGCCAGTACCAGATGGGTGAGAAGGCAAGGCGCTGTATGTACCGTGGAGTAACAATACCAGGTTGAGAAACTGGCATGGTCTATCCTCTCAAGGATAGATAGGTCTCTCTTAAGCCATGGTAGGCAACCCATCTCGTGATGGTGCCACGAAAAAAAAATATCCTTGATAGCTTTGGCGAAGCATCAAGTATTTTGAGCCATTAGAAAAAAATAATTCCACAGAATTTTTTTACGTTTCATCTGCGCCTACTGGCATTGGATGAAACAACAATCTAACTATGTCACCAATTTTTGGTTTATTTTTCTTATTCACCTACCTCAGTGATAGCATTTGATAAATCTTCTCATTAATTGTCATCGAAGATGAAACAAAGAATCTGTTAAGTTCTGGCTAGATTTTTCAGGGATGTGTAATCAGAGTGATAGCAAATTACTTTAGGAGTCTGTATTAGTGACAACTGATTGACATTGATGAAATGAGTAATATATGATTAAAAAAAAAAAAAAATGTCATGATGAAATTTTTAAAAATCTTTGTCATTATTAAGTAGTGAGTGTGTTTGTTAAAAAATACAAAAAAGATGATAATCATTTGACAGCACAAATAAGTTTCATTTTTTCGTTTAGAAACATTTTTCATTATGTAGAGATTTTGTCCATGGACTTGAAAAACGTGACTATCCTTGGTTCTTGTCAAGAATTCTTCCTATATTAAAAAACAAAAATAAAGAAAAATCTGTATGACGTATGCACTTATGAAAAAAATGAAAATATCATAATCCAAAAATCACATAAATTGATCAAGTAGTTTTATTTTTAAAGAAAATAAATTTTTATGAGTATTGGCAGAATGACTCTGTGATGCCATTTTGAAAAAAAATCTAAAAACAAGGGAAATAACTCAAGACCTGCAAGATTTATGATGTTTTGTGTCTAAGAATTAAACATGATTTTATTATTTAAAAATAAAACTACTTGATCAATTTACATGATTTTTGGAATATACTATTTTCGTTTTGTCATGGATATATACTTCATAGAGATTTTCTTTTTTTCTTTTTTTTTAAATGTAGAATGATTTCTTGACAAGAACCCTGTCCTCTTTAGAATCAGTTGTCAATAGAAAAAGCAAACACCACAGTTGTCATACTTTCTTTAGGATTTTCTAGTGACTCACCTTATAAAATTTGGTGCGCATCTCGCCATCAGAACCAATTTCTTGATGGTTCAAACAATATTTATTCACATCTTTTGTATTTTTTTCAGTCAACTTTGATACTGATCGTTTCTTCTTTAACTTTGGTTGAAGGACTGTCTCTAATAAATTAAAAAAAACATAGGCTTTAGAAACTATAGAGCAATAGAAAAAGTAAAAATAAGGAATAAAACTATATTATTCAGATTAAAAATGATAAGAGCGAAACAAAGAATAAAACAAGTTATCTGCCCATGCAATCACTACTCCTTGAATAATGTAAGCAATCATTAATTGTAATTTTTGTTGGATTTTTTGAGAAAATATATATTAAGTGTATGCTATCAAAAGAATTGTTGGATCAGAGAATAGAGAGAGAGAGAAGGGAGGGGGAAATTACAAAATAATGATCAAATAATGTAACAGTATTTCCAATTCAATCTTATAAAGGTAGATTGATCTTTGAAAAAATGAGATTTTTAGAATTTTCAAATATTAATGAAACTGTTAGATTATAACAGATAGCCCTCTTCTCCCACACCATATCTCCCGTTTCCTTGCTCACACAAGGTCAGACATATTGTTCCTCCTAAAAGGGGAGGTACTGCCTGGAAGGATGGTTTTATGACAACAGATACTACACTACCCACCTCTTAGTCTAGCATTGAAAGATAGTAGTCTTAAATATTTAATTAAATATTAAATGAATTGGGTATGTAAAGAGTAATAGTATAGTTTCGACTTCAGACAGTTATCAAATCTCCTTATAAATATAGAACACATATTGGAGAACTAAACGTGTTTTGAATTAATGTGGTATTTTATAGTTTCTGTAATAAATTATTCAACAGATAATGGGAGTACAAAGAATGAAATAAATATTATATGGTTCATATGTGATCAAGATGGGTAGCCCTGGTGGAAAGATATGATGCAAATGATAGTAGTCCCCGATTAATTTTTTTTATTTGTTGACTTCAACTTCGTTACATTCACTGTCTTTACCTACCTGCTTCATATCAAATTGTAAATTCAAGTTGAAAAAATATTTTAAAAATAAATGCAATTATGATAAACTAAACAGTTTGCAGCAAACTTTAAAAAATGTTTTTTTTACTCTTGAGCATTCAAATAAGTTTAAAATTCAGATGTTTTTGAAGTTAACCCTAATTTACCATGAATGCGAGTTGCTAATGGCAACAAAAATCTGAAATTATAATGAATTTCCCAACTTCAGAGACGGTCATGACCACCCCCCTCAATTTTGAGTGAAATAATAAATAAGGACATTTAAATGGAAATCTGCTTATTTTTTGGTTTATTGAACTTCTAGATAGTACAGTTTGGAGTATAAACATTTTTCAAAAAGGACATGATTTCCACTTTTGCATTTCATCTTGATCTATTTTTTTTTTTTTTTTAAATGGACGTGAAAGGTTTCACATATTACAAATTTCATAAAAATAGAATTTCTTTGGTTAAATCTTGCTATAAAACTTTTGGTACTAGTGCACTTACTGATCCGTGCTGAAATAATAACATTATTTAGAAAGCCATTCTTAACATGGGGAGAGAAGGATGTTTTGTACCTATTCTGTACTTTAACCTTACAATTTAATAAAAACGGATATCATAAAACTTTAATTAAACTTGAAAATACTATTTTAAAAAAATAGCGCAGATCAATAAGTGTACTAGCACTAAACTTTTCAATAAAATAAATTTTTTTTTAAATATCCTAAAAATATTAAAATAAGAAAAAAAAAGTGGAATGGTGCTTTTTCTAAATTACAAAAAAAAAAAAAATTCACTAACAGGCAGAAAAATTTCATCCTTGATAAATTCAAGAATTCTAAAACTGCAAAGCCAAAAATAATCACTAAAATATTTTATTTTAAAACCTGCAAATACATTTTACATAAAAACAACACATGGTCATTTAATATTTATTCATACACCTTCATTTACCTCAGCATTAACCCTGTCTAGGTGTTAGTCAAAAAGATTGGAATTAGGTTCCAACTTTTAAAGAATGAATGAGAGTTCTTGGGTTGGTTATTTTACAAAACAGTAAAATGAGTAGATTTAGTTCACAGAGGAAGGCTAACAAAAACATTGAATGAAGTGATAAGAACAGACTTGAGGGAAAGATGGACAAATAAAAACCTGGCCAGATAGATGTAAGTTAGTTTGGAAGTCAATTTCTGAAAGCTATACAACTTTGCCAACATGTAAAACAAATATTTGATGATAATTGCTATGGTGGGAGTACTCCTTAGCCAAAGTATTAAACTAATTTGGAACCATGTTATCAAATGTGCTTTAAAAATTATAATTCTTAAAAAAAAAAAATTCTCTGTATCTATAAAAAAATCAAATCAAAAATGTCCAATAAAAATTATGCAAAAAATCATTAAATAAATTACCCATCTCCTGGCCTTGCACTTTATGTTCCAACCAGATTTCCGCATTTGAAGAAGATTTTGAACGTCGATGTTTTGGATTAGTTGCTGGTACTTGTGCCTTTAAATAGAATACATAAGTTAATTATACTCTTGACAAACTTATTTGAGTTATTTTCATTTAGAGAAAACTTTTTTTTTTAATTTAAGGAATATATTACCATAAATTTTGGCAAACTAATTTTTGGTTTGGTTTGTTTTACAGCAAATCAACCCTTTCATGTTATTTAGTTTCATAATATTCTTAAACATTTAACTGATTCCATTTTGTATATAGATAATTTGCAGATCAATTTCTTTTACATGTTTTTTTTTTTTTTTGTAAGAAAATAGTTTGTAATCAATTAAATTTTTTTAATACATAAGATAATTTAGCTGATTGGACATATAGATATTAAGTTTTTGAGGTATAAACACATTGTGTTCAAAATGGACATTACAACTTCCACTCTTTTGCATTTCATCTTGCTCAGTATTTTTTAGAATGGGTGTGGAAGGTATCGCATACAAAGAATTTCATAGAAATTCTTTGGTGAAATGTTCCAATTAAACTTCTCATTTTTAAATAATACATACTCCCACCCCCAAACCTGACCTTAACAAGATATAAAATTAGCCCAAAATATCAACTTTTCTTTTTATGAAAGACAGAGGATTAATATTCTTTGCCAATCACCAAACATTCAACATTGAGATGAGGTTCTGGAGAAAGGAAATGTTAACACTTTCACATGAAAAGAAAAACTTAATCCAGCACAGACAACTAAAAAAAATATAATTTACACGTGAATAAACTGCTTCCTAAAATCGAATCATGTTGACTTTTCTCATTAACTCATCACTGGAAAACCCATATATGGCATGCTGAGCATCACATGACCACCACGTAACAAGATATCAGCAGATTTCTGTGATATTGCCAATATATACAGATGTTGGAAAATGAGCTGACAGAGTTTTTGCCTAACAGACCCAGTTTTGTTACAAAGAATTGTCTTTTCATAATGAAAAGGTCTTCAATCAGTTCTCTGGACATCACTTCAGACAAACTGCATATTTTTCAACAAAAGACTGAAATCAAGATTAAAAAAATATATATATGTAAAGAGATCTTCATTCTTCCGACAGACATTGATTTTTCAATTTTTGAATTATGCCGGCAATCATCTTAGTGACCCTACCAAAACTATTTAATCTCCTCCTTGATTTAAGGAATGTCAATTGCAGAATCAGCTATCGGCCCACATTCCTTAAAGTAGAATAATCTTTGAGTTGTTTTAATTCCAAAAAGCATTTTCATTTGAAGACATTTTTATTTCCCATGCACATTCTGTTTATGAACTTATTCCAATTCGCCAAATCATTTTTTCCACAAAACCAGAACATGGTTTCCTTCATACCCATATTTTGATATTTTTGCCTTTTGTTATTTCAAACCAATTTTATCCCCCCCCCCACTCATTTTGTTTCCTATTGTTTGTATTATGCTCATTTTATTCACAATCCAAGCTAATAAATAACCTATTTTTAAACACTCCATTGCATTAACTGTTGTGTCTTCAATATGCTGTTTAGTTGTCATCTTCTCTGAAACCCAACACAAAACCCAGGATAGATAACGCCATTTCTACATTTCTTTATTCACATTTGAATCAATGAAAATATTTTGTTCACACCCAACAACGACATATTTCCTTGCCAGGTCCATGACAAAGATGATAAAATACTAACAAACTTACTTTTTAAAATATAAGATTAATAAAAATAAAAACTCCTTTCAAAAACTAAAATAAAATAAACTTTTCACAAATCTGTTGTATTTTTTTAAAACTTAACAAAAACAAACAGTAGCATATCTGATTAAAATGCTCAGCAAATTATAATAAAACTGCCAACTTTCTAAACAGAGCCAACAATGTTGACAGATTGGTGTAATAGGATAAATCTCACTCATTCAATCTAGCAATCGGGTTTCAATTTACAGATAGGACATGACATTTTTTTCTGGTTTAACAATTATTATTTTAACTGATGTTGCGTTTTTATAAGTATTCAAATAGATTTTCAAACTTAATTAGGATTGCTTGATGCATTGAAGCTAGGTAGAAACAGGAAAAAAAAATTAGTTCTTGTTTAAAATTTCTCCTATATTAAAAACAAAAATAAAGAAAAACCTGCATGAAACAAAAATATCATATTCTAAAAAATCATTTACATTGATCAAGTAGTTTTATTTCAAAATAAGAAACTTAAATTTTATGTGTAGAGAAATGAACATCTTGTCCACCATTTTGAAATAATTTAAAAAAAAAAAAACAAGGGAGATAAATCAAAAATTCAAAATTTGTGAGATTTATGTTGTCATGCCTACGGAGTCCCATCAATCGCTTAATAATAGTTTAATTAATAAAAATAAAACTATTTGATCAATGTAAGTGATTCTCTGAATATGATATTTTCATTACAGTTATGTACATTACAATTTTTTCTTTATTTTTTAATACAGAGGGAATTTTAGACGAGAACCAAAAGTTTTTACATCTGTAAAAGAATATGCTTGTACCCGCGTTTGTATGTAGATTATCAACTTGAATGCTCATGTAAAAAAAAAATATGAGATCATCTGATCGCCAAAGATGAAATGCAGAAAAGTAATTGCAAATTATTTAGTGTTAGTGATTGTCAAAAATTTAGACTTTACTCGTCTTAAAAATTAATTGCTCTAAAATCGAATATATCAAATAGTATTCTGCTGTTGATGAAAAATAAGTGATATTATTTCAAGGATATCTAGCAAATAATTATTTTTTTGTGTAATTAAAAACCACCATGTAATTTCCATGGCATCTTACTTGTATTTATTAGACTGAAAATTAAGGAACAGTGAAAAGTATGAGTTTTACAAATTTTTACCATAATTAAGAGAGGATGTTTGCTCGACTGTACACGAACACATCACATGAACACATCACATGAACACATCACACGAACACATCACACGAACACATCACACGAACACATCACACGAACACATCACACGAACACATCACACGAACACATCACATGAACACATCACACGAACACATCACACGAACACATCACACGAACACATCACACGAACACATCACACGAACAATATAAACTGATAAACGAGATTTGATCTCTCTTACTCACCGATTTAGGTCTGGTTTCAATCTGGTTAAGGTCATGCAAGGATTTAGCTGATGAAAGTTGACCAATAGGCTTACGAGGAACAGGAGCCGGTCTTGGTGCAGTTGCTGGACCTGTAAATGTTCTTAATTTCATTGGGTGCCGTGGTGTAGTTGAAGATGAACTGGTGGTGATCGATGACGTGTCTGACCCGGGCTCATTAACGATGCTTTTTAATAAATTCAGTTTCCGTATTTTCTCTTGGATGCGGGCACCACATTGACGCTCCATCTTCTGCTTTTCCTGTTCCTTTAAGAGAATACATTAAATATTTTAAAATATGACTGGAAAAATATTTGGTTAATATTTATAGTGTATCGACCCCTTTCAAAAAAGGTTTTACATAAGATGTTTTTGAAAGTTAAAAATCTAATAAAAGTCGGAGATAAAAGCTTTCATACCCCCCCCCCCCCCCCCCCCGACCTCACCAGGTACTTACCATGTCCCTTTCAAACTTTTCACGATTCATTTGTAATCTGTTTTCATATGACATTTTCAACTGGGATTTCTCAGTCTTCTCCATTTTTACCTGCATATTTTTATCTTGCAACTAAAAAGAAAAAATTGAGACAATATGAAATTAGTTTGCTTTTTCTTAAAAATACTTAAAGAAAATAAATGCGTGTAGGTGTGTATAAAGACTCATGCCGACTAAGGTAGGATTTATCTTCTTTCTTCTATATAATAAAGTAATCTTGATTTTTACTCTCCCTCTACAATTCCAATAGGATGAACAACTGAACACTTCCTAAACAGATCTTGCATGCTCATCACTTGCAGCACTTCCTAAAGTGTGTTCCGTGAACGTATGCATACATTCCATTCCAGTTTAAAAGTTATTACATTAATTCCTATCAAACTGCCTCTCACAAAAATGTATTTCCACACAGCAGCAAACACTTTCCCTCTCTTTACACCAAATTCTCCTAATCTTACGTCACTGGCAGAAGCTTTTTTTTACTGGTATCAGTATTTGTATAGCACCACATCTCGGAAGTATAGATATCCAAAATTGAGATAAACAGAATTATTGATACTTTTGCTGTTCATTATACTATTACAACACCATTGTTATACATACAGTCAATGCATTACATAAACTATTATTACTAATTATACTTTCTTACATTATTACAAAACTTTTCTGAAAACATACGAATACAATGACAAAACACTGCGGCACCTATATTCATCTATACATTTGATTCTTCAACTTAGTCACAAAATTAAGAAATAAAAACTAAACATAGTTGTCACATTTAAGTCAACTATTACACAGTAGCATTATTATACATAACATTTATTACATTACATAGACAATTCAAAATTAATACAATTCCTTACGCTATTACAAAGGCATTCATCTACAAGCAGTTACATTCAACAGAAAACATAATGGCGCTTAGATGCATCCATATTTCACAAATAACAATCATGTTCTGACATTCAATCAGTTCAATAGGGGAAACTGCTGCCAGTTTTCGATAATGGTAGGAAAAATTCCTTTCACTCCATGATCTTAAGAATTCAAACAATTTCCACTTAATACTTAACTATTAACACATTTTTAAGAGTGATCTCTTCAATATGAAAAAATGAATGCATTTATTCCGATTTATTCAATATTTAGTCATATCATTCGCATTTTTGCGCCAGCTTTGATGGTTTCACCTATAGGGAAAATTGTGAAAACCAAGAAAAGGGGTTACTATTAAAGCGTCTGTGCGTCATGTGAAGTTACCAAGAAGGGGCGGGTTGGGGAAAAAAGAATCAAGTTGGCAACCCACAACTTTTATGACTAGTGATCTCGCAAAGTGATACAAAATCTCACTGTTCGTGGACCTCAACTGCATAAAAGTAGTCCGCGTGGAGAATGCCGAGAGATAATTATGGGAGAATCTTATTGTTGCGTGTTACTGAGTCTGCTTTCTTTTCCTTACTTTTTTTGTGTTACATCACTTAAATACAAAGTTCATCGTAAAACTGTTACGTCATTCCGAAAATAATCTTATTTTCACATAATCATTCATTTCAGGAAAAAAGGAGAGAACTTGAATGCCTACTAGACACTACCTTGAGGGTCTCGGGTCTTCTGTATAGGTTTGTCAGGACAACTTAGCATGAGGATAATTTTCCTACAAGTAACCTTGACTAAATATTCAAAATCGCATACTATTCACGGCCCAAATAAGATCTCGGTATGACTAACGCACACTGGCTTTTACAATGGAGATGTGCACCTTAGCACAGAACTGGATACTCTAAAATAGATGAATTAGTGCACAAAACCCTAATAAAAGATTGATAAGCACAAAAGCATAGAATAATTCAACACCTCTTTTTTATAACAAAACAACAAAAAGGTTTCGCATTAAGGACTGTATCGAAAGTGAAAGAAAAGAAAAAGGATCAGAAAGTTCTCGGGTGTTCTACTGTCTGGAAGCAGAAAACTTCAAATGTGGCCAGGTTGTCCAGTGGAAGTCTTCAGTGGGGTAGTCACAGCCTGAGGGGGGATTCAGGGGAGATAGAGCGAGAGGAGAAAGGTCAGTGTTCTTTGCTGGTGGGGGTTCCTCTACTGGCTGCTGGATCATTCCAGACAGGAGTAAATAATCCATTAAGGGACACATAGGATGATTGCGCCCTGGTAGCTGACTGGTCAGTGTGTGGCCAAATTAGTCAGCAAGGGGGCATTAATCCACGAGAAAATAGTCTGTTATGGTAACTGCTACAAATCTGGTAAAATTAAGAGACCACAAGATATACTTTAACATTTAATTGGAGAGAGGAAAATTATGTTCTCAATTTCTTTACTAACTCAGTGTTTAAGAAAAGAAGAACTTTAATGGAATATTCGAATATCCATGTATGTCCCATATGGAGATCACAGAAGAGAAACCCTTGATTTATGAGAATTTCAACTGAAGTAAAATGAAATGAAAAGAGAAAATACCTATTTTTTAAAAATAGAAAAAAAACAACAGAATAACAAATCGAAAAAAGAAACCTTTTACTTTTATGTAAAATATCCATTCAAATGTCAACAATCATATTTGAATATGACCATTTTTATTTTACTTTAGTTCAATATTAATTTAATTGGTTTGATTCCTAAATATAGAAGGAGGATGTCACTTTCTTTTTCACATAAATAGATATTGAATGCATGCCTCTTCTCTGATTAAGCAGGGGGGGGGAGTCCTAAAATTAACATAAAATGATGAAAATAAATTGATTTTAATAGTTATAAAAATTAAACTATTTTTTCAGTTAATTTATGCTATTTTTTCTTCCAAGATAACTTTCTTTACATCAGCAACTTTCATGGCCATTATATTGTTTCAAGACAAATATTTTTTCATTTCACATTAAATTATTTTGCTTACATGTAAATGATTGTTTGCATTTTAAGCATTTTTAGTGGAAAATTTCTTGGTCTAGAAGGATTTCTTCTTACATGATTAAATATAACAGATATTCTGGATTATTTAGCTTTCACTTTTTCAAATGGTTACCTACTTTGATTAAGGTCACCGGATTTAGACAAAATTAAAATTGATTCACTCCAGAACAATCACACTTTTCTTTTCTCTTTTTTATTTTACTATCATCATAAATTGGTATGATTTTGATAGAAGCACAAAAAACTTTTACAAACACAGTAATCTTCCAATCAAACATCTAAAATATTCTTTTCTGGGTGGGGGTGGGGGGAAATTAATAATTTGTTTTAAATTACTTTTTTTTCTTAATGATGCATACCAATAACAAACCGATTTTCATAATTTTTACTACTTTTTTACACGATAGAATGATAAATTTGTTGCCTTAAAGAACACTGCAGCTTTATTTTTAAACTTTTATTGAAAAAATCAATTCCGTAACTTGATTATGCAGCAGATCTGACATCTATTCAATGTACCCGCCTTCAGTCTCAATCACCGCCTTGATACGGGTCCCGAACTGAGAACATGCCTTTTCCACAAGCGCTGGCAGGGGCTCAGCAAATACTCAGCGGATGGTGGTGATCAGACTAGCTTTGGTGTTGTGGGAGGTCATGTTGGTGATGTTCTCGACATATGACCAAACGAAATAGACCAGCAGGTTCAGGTCGGGGGGAGGAGGAGGGGCAGTGTGAGCAAGGTACAAAGTCATAGTACTGAAGCCAAACCTCAGTCTCTTTGTGGGCTGCTGCAGGATCTTGCTGCCACACCCAAGGTCAGCCAGCAGCCACTAGATTGCACCAGGGGATAACTACCCTCTTCAGCACATTCAGGTACTTCAGGTGTTTACTTTTAAGCCGACTTTGAAGATATGTAGCCCTCACTTGAAACCACATCAAAGACCATAACTGTGGCTGGAAACTTCCTCGAGCTGTGCCTGCAAGCATTGAATCATCTGGATTTGCATCTTGAGGGTGCTGGCAATGGTCCTGTTTTCATAACTTAGATAAGTAGAGAGCATGAATTGTACAACAACGCATCTCTGCTCTCACTCGTTGAACATTGTGTCACTTTTAGACATGATAGAAGTCTCCTATCGCTCTTGGGATTTGCACACAACTGGCCAACTAGATGGTCTGTAACAAAAACAGAAAACCGGTTTTCATCAAATGGAAATGAAATCATGTCGCCTTTTCTATGGCAACAATTTTATCGTTCCACCCTGTACAAATTTTGAACTAAACTATTTTTTTTCCTAACTTTATTTAACGCTAAACTAAGCGTTACAGTTACACTAATTTCCAACTCTAATACAAAACAACTTACCCCTCCCCCACAGACCATGCAGAAATAAAAGTACTATTCAGCTACACATTCTTAACAAGTTAATTATTACATACTTTTATGGAATTTCTCAAGTTAATCTTCTTTCCTGGGCAATGCCGGGACACAGACAGCTAGTTAAGGAATAAAACTAATAAAATATTGAAAGAGCTTTATACTTGCTTGAATCTAGCTGGTACAAAATAATGACTTGATTAAAACAGTATTGCTAAATGATACTAGTATTACAAAACTAATCTCTTAAAAAAATTGAAATCAAGTTTAAAATAAAAAGCAAACATTACCAATTGCACAAGTCATAAACATAATGTTAAAAATAATAATTTATTTTTATTAACTGATTAATTATTCATTTTTATTAACTGATTAATTATTATTTATTTTTATTAACAGTGATAAGTTCCAAATTTAGGAGATTTAGGGAGTGAGTAAGCAACATTTGATGCTTGTCTAGAATTCCCATTCTCCTCCATGCAAAACAAAAAAAGTAAAGAAAAATCTGTATGACAGAAAGAAAATATCATGCACCAAAAATCACATAAACTGATCAAGTAGTTTTATTTTTATAAAGAAAATAATTTTTAAGCAAATTTTATTTTTCCAATGCCCATGCCCTGGTTAAGAATAACTTTCTAAAATCTTGATTTGGAGTTATCTCCCTTATTCCTTCAGAATGTTTTCAAGATGACATTATTAGATTTATTCAATTTTAACAATAAAACTATGATCCATGTGATTTTTGGTGTGTGATATTTTCTTTCCATTATGGATAGATACATCATACAAATTTTTCCTTATTTATTTTGGGTGGGGGGGGGTGGGGGGGGGAAGAAGTCAATATTCCATTGCCATTATTTCCAGGTTCACTTTAACCTGAAGTGGTAGTACCGATCAGGGTTCCATCTATAAGTTAAATAGAATTTGTTCTGGGTATGACTAACACTCACAGTTGATTTTTTTTTTTTTTTTTTTTTTTTTAATTTTAGGTTATTGTTATTGAATCACATTTATAAAAGAATTTTGTAAATAAAGTTTCAAAGTGTTTGAATTATGCAAATATCTGCATTGCTTAAAATATGATGAGAATTTCAAACCTTGAAATTCTAAATTGGCATCATCATCATCATATGAAAAAATGACTTGAAATAACTGACTAATTTGGGAAGTAATTGTCTGTATTTTTGAGATGAGGTGTTTTCATTGATTGAGATTGTCGGACTGACTTCCTCATCTTGGTTGTTATAGGCACAACGTTTCGGCTGTTTTGCCCTCCGGCCTTCATCAGGTGTTTTGCATCAAACTGGGGAACCGTTTGTTAGGAGTCTCGAACCCAACCCTTTATTATTATTACGGGGGTACGGTGTTCGGACTCTAGCTAGGCTCTGGGACATAGTTGCTGATTCTCTGTTTTGAATGTTACTTTTCACTGCCTTCGTTCAGGATTGAACTCAGCACCTTTGGGTAACTGTAAACTTTGATACACCGTTTAGGACCACTCGGTCATATGTCACTAGGACACCTGATGAAGGCTGGAGGGCAAAACGGCCGAAACGTTGTGACTATAACAACCAAGATGAGGAAGTCAGTCCGACAATCTCAATTAATTTGGGAAGTTTGAGAAGTATGGAGTCAACGTTTAGTAACCACTAGCCTGGGTGCCTGGCGTTGCTCGGGTGTTTGGAGGTGTGTGTCGAGCAAAAAAAGTGGTTGTAGGCAGGCAGGCAGGCTCGAACCCGTACCGCATAGAAGGAAAAAAAAAAAAAAAAATGTGATGTCTTTACTGTAGCGCGTATTGCCAAACCGGAAATGACATAGGTTTAAATTGAGACTAGTCAATCAAAAAGACTTTTGAAAATATCAGTGAAAAAAGCGACCCCCTCCCTGTAGAAAAGTGCCCAGTTGAGGATGAAGGAATTAATGTTTTTAGCCAATTTTTCAGTATTTGTCGTCCAAAGCGTCGAGCTTCAAAATGATACTGATTTTGTGAAAATCCGTCGCCTCTGTTGAAAGTTTTAAGCAGACATACAAACATACATACATTGAAACAGACAGGTGAGATTTATGTTATAGACTACACTCAAATTCATTGTGACCATCTATGATAGAAATTGTCATGGTCACATCTATGGGTTAAATAAAATCTGCTTGGGTAATGACACTAAATCGCTCCAGTAGTATGCATGCATACACACGCGCATGCACACACACATACATACACATTTAGATCATGAATAAGGATTTGAAAATATTGAAAAGTTGAAGCATAAGTACTTTTACCAAAATGACTGGATTTGGCATTAAATATTAAACATAAATAAAGGGTTGATGTACTATTTAAAAACGAAGTTTGGAATTAAAATTATGTAAACATATGAGTCGCAATTAACATTTTCTCAGTCATTTTGGACCAGATAATCACTCAGGAATACATAGATAAGGAAGGCTCTATAAACTGGCTAAAAAGAGGATCATTCTACTATGACCGAAAGAGGATTACAATGGTTTCTCAAGATCAAAGCTTAATGACCAATGCTTTTAAGAAGATGAATGGTGTCAGCAATGACAGCAAGTGCACATTCTGCCATACAGAAGTAGAGAGTGTGAACCACCCGACATCCAGCTGTAAGGTTCTGCTGGGGGATGGCTACTATACAACATGACAAAATGGAGTGTGTAAATATCTTCACTGAACGATCTGTAAAAAACTGAATATCGAATGTAGCAGCAAATCCTGGGAACATGTTTACCAGAAACAACAGTTGGAAATAAGTTATACACCATCCACTATGACTATGCAATTCCTACAGCTACACACCTAGAAAACGGAGCTATTATATCTGACATAGTGACATGGGACAATAAATAGAACCAACCTTAGTAGAAGTTAGTGTCTCAATGATGCTGAGTTAAGGAGACGAGAGGGAAAAGATAACGAAATACCAAAATCCTATGTATCACATGAAAAGAAACTAAAATCTTAGGAAGATCTCCATAAATCCAATAATTATAGGATCAACTGGACTCATAAAAAAAATTTCAAACACTACCTGGCAAATATACCCAGTGAACCAAGTGCAAGAGAGATTCAAACAATTACACTTAAAGGAACAGCTACAATCTTAAAAAGTATATATGAGATAGCAAGTAAATGTCTGGCATCCACTAGGATGCTCCATCCTCAGCTTAAACAAGAAAATTGTGAAAAAAAGAGGGGGAAATGCTACTTAAGTTCAAACAAATTAATTTTCGCTAAAAAGTCAATGTCTGTAAAATGTCACATGAACTAGAGTTATTTTTGAACCGACTGTATGAAAATTTTTAAAGACCTTGAGCTATATTTCTTATGTGGGAAAGCCACATAAATAGTGTTGGCAAAGTTATTGTTAAAGTTTAGTTAGGAATGCTGATGTTTCATCTGATAAGCTATTTTTGGAGAATGTGGAATTCAAGTCAAGATTCTTTGCATTAATGAACTTTAAAAAATTCTCACGAAACGAACACATATGAAAAATAAATTCTTTTGCTTTTATTTGGTTTATTGCATTTTTTTGTTGTTTAAATGAATAAAATTTTTGCTAAAAGGATTTTAGTTTATTTTGGTTTTCATTTTTTCATGTGGAACGTGATAAAAGTTTTAGGACAACTTTGCCCCATGCGTTTTTTTTTTTGTTTACTATTAATCAATAACAAAAATAAAATAAAGTACTAAAACACGTGTTTTAGAAATCATTAAATAATAATTATAAAATTAAATCTATGACAATGCATTTAGATTTCTTTGTAAATAAGTCAGTCACTTTCATCTTATGTTAATAGTTGATAAAAAAGAAATGGATGAATTACTTTGTGACCCTTCAAAATTTGAAAGGAATTTTGGAGCATTTAAACTGTCGAATCCTTAGTAAATCCTCATTTACTAAAAGACTAAAAATTCTAAAAGTAAACCATTATAAGATTTACTTTCATGATAACTATTTTTACTCTAAATTTGTTTTTGAACTAGGTTTTCCCTCTAGCACATTTATTCTGAACTTGTGTTGTAGCAAAGTCCAGACAATTCAAGATATTCCATTACAGGAGTTTGCTCAAACAAATTATAATTATGCCTTTTGTTTTCAAACCACGTGAAAAAAAAATTGCTAAGATATATTCATTTTCTCTTTCTAACCTACAGTGTTTGCCATGTATGCTGGGCTTTGTGAGATTGAGCAACTTCAACCTATCAAAACCATGAGAACACTTAATAAATCTGCATGGTGTGAATAATACAAAGATGCAAATTCAAACTGATGAGAATTTATCTTGAGGATGTATAGCTAGAACGTTATAGGCGAGAAATGGCATGATTAAACAAGGGTCTCTTTCCCGCAAACTAGACTTACAACAAAGCAGATGTCTTGAGTTTTCTGCATATTGCATGAAACTTTTTACTTTGCCCTAGGGAGCGCTTCTTTTGTTTTTTGTTGATGAAAATGAAGGCATGACATTAATAGCATCCTTGCTTCATTTTGGCGGCAAATACTAACCGTGTCATAACAAAACTTATTTCAATGATTTATTAGTTATAAAAAGGAAAAGTTGGGAAAAAATTTTGATATAGATTTTTGAAAAAGTTGAATAATGTGGTATTGAATATAATTTGATCATAGAAAGATTTCATGCCCCCCCCCCCCCCCGAAAATATTAAATGCTTGAATTTGAAGGTCATTTTGTGGACTTGTTAAACAAAAGTATGAATGTAGTTTTTATTTCATATTTTGGAAATTTATTTATGTTTCATTACATCCACCTTTATTTAAAAATTTAATTGAGACAAGACAAACTCATGCCAAAATAAATTATTTTGAATATTTCTATATGCATGACAATAACTCTTTAAATGAATCAATTTTTTTACCGCTAAGAAAAAAGAGAAAAAGTCAAAAAAAAAAAAAAAAAAATAGTTGTGTTTATATATATTTATTTATGTATAAAAGTGAAAGTGTCTGTGTGTGTGTCTATACATTTCCCAACACAATAATTCTGCCAATTTTCAGTCTACAGACTCGAAATTTGATATACAGGGTACTGAGATTTGGGAAAATCTTTGTAATCCATTTTCAGCCAGAAATTTGGCTGTTAGGGGGTCAAAGTTCAACAATTTGACCTTTGAGAAATCTACCAAACTCCTCCGACAATTTTGGGTATAAACAATTGAAATTTTAGATATAGGTTCCTTAGACATGGATCTAACTTAACTTAATTTGAGCCCAAAACAATAAATGTTAAAGGGTCATAATAGGGGTCAAAGTTAAAAAAAAAGTTGACCTCTGCGGTCTCTACCAAATTAATCAGACAATTTCTGGTCTAAACATTTGAAATTTTACATAAAGGGTATTCAGAGATAGGGCAAACTTTTTAATCATTTTGGGTTGAAAATTTGAGCTACCAATATATAAATGTATGTATGCTCGCATGTCTGCCTAAAACTTTCGACAGAGGCGACGGATTTTCACAAGATCAGTATCGTTTTGAAGCTCAACCCTTCAGACGACAAATACCAAAAAATTGGCTAAAAACATTAATTTTTTCACCTTCAACTGGGCACTTTTCAACAGGGAGAGGTCGCTTTTTTCGCTGATATTTTCGAAAAAAATCCCCTCTTTTTGATTTTCTAGCCTTAATTTAAACCTGCATCACTACTGGTTTGCCGGTGGTCGTAACAGCAAAAACGTCACTCCCCCCCCGTTCTTTTCCTCCGTCGCAGTGCAGGTTCGAGCCTGCGTTCCTACTACCACTTTTTTTCTTTGCTCAACACACACCTCCAAACACCCGGGCAATGCCAGGCACCCATGCTAGTATAGATGTATGGTTTCTATTATATAAAAAGAATGTTGTGTGTGTGAGTGAATGAGTTCCCTATAGACTTTGCAATGACTTGGCCTATTTTTATGAAATTTCACACAAATATACTTTATGTATCTGGCAGTGTTCTCAGATAGGTTTTGCATTGGAATGTCTTCAATAAGTAATGATAATCGAAAAAATCCCATGAAAGAAGGAACAGGTGATTTGGACCAGGGTTAACACCATTATACAGCCTAACATCACAAGTGCATTTGAGAGGTTTTATTACCACACAAACAGAAAGGCCCAGAATATAAAATCAACAGTAGGTTCTTTGATGTGACAGAGCTTCCAAAATGAATGTTTCTGTTTAGAGCATAACTGAAGCATGATATTTGACTTTTGCATTTTAAACTTTAATTCAAGCCGTTATATATAAAAATTATTTTATAAAATCAACACTAGGTTCTCTACAGTGCAATGTAGACCACAATGTATTATGAACTAAGTAACTGTGGAGAGATATGTGAAGTTTCCTTCTGGTGGACCACGATGGATCTCCAACTAGAGCAGGCAATCAATCGATTTGATTGAAAAATATGCGATTTCAGATTTCGATGACAATAAAAATATGGTAGTGCAAAACATTTATTGATCATCATTCAATCCCGGGCAATGTTGGGTCACCCTGCTAGTGTGTGTGTGTGTGTGTGTGTGTGTGTGTGTGTGTGTGTGTGTGTATATATATATTGGAAAAATATGCTTATTCAATTATATTTCACTCTTTATTTATACCAATACTTTTATTTGTTTATCTTATTGTTTATTTCTTTCAGCATATTAAAATGTAGCAGAAATGTAGAAGTAGAAAAGAATTTGGACATGATTACATAAATCCAAAAAATATCATGAAACACAATGCAACAATTCTCTGGATTTTTTTTTTCAGAATTATATAATCATGCTCAAATTCTTTTTTTTTTCTTTTAAATGTTAATGAGTTCTTATTCTTACAATGAGTCAGAGTGGAACATATTCAAATATTGACATAATTATGATTGTTTCTGCACTACGAAACAGGTGCTGTCAAGAATTAAACATTTTAACATCTTGAAAGAAGTAAACGGTAAGATGAACAACATTGAAATTTGGAATATAGACTTTTTATTTATATAGACAGGTAAAATTCAATTCCTCAAACAGAACATTTTTTTCACCACCTATGCTAAAAAAATTACTTTTTCAATCACTAACTCTAAATCCATGTGCTAAGCCCTCCCCCCCAAAAAACAACCCTTTCCTTAATGCGTACCACTAACCTTACATTCGTGGGACAAGATTCCCCCCTCTAAAATCCTTAACTTTATTGCTAACCCTAAGTCAGTGACATGCCCTTCCTCACACACACACAAAATTTGTAAAACCACATGTAAAAATTACCCCCCCCCAAAAAAAAGGCACAGAATTTATTTCTCATAACAAAAATAAAAACAAATGGTAACTGCTCTAAAATGATAAAATGGCCCCAAAATGAGGGATCATTTTACTTTAAATTCATCTCGATATTTTAACTACTAATAACCATGTTTAAAAACAAATTACAATTTCTCGATTCATAACTTCAAAGTTTAGAGAAAGACCCTAAGTGCATATATGAAGCAAAGGATGAATCATTTGGAGTTTGGTAGTGTTAACATTTCCAGAGAAAAAAAAGAAAAAAAAGTTTATAGTTCAATTTCAGAATGAAAACAATATTAAAAAACCTAAAACTGACATGCAAAAACAAAACAAAACAAAAAAAAAAAAACAAAAAAAAAACAGAACAAGGTTAGCAATGTGCCTGCTGAAATTCAATTGAAGAAAGCTGAAAGCATTGCAGTTTTTCTTGATTCATCCAAAACTTCAGAGATCCCTTTCCACAGACTACATTGCTACATATCACTACATACGTAGACAAGTTTCTATCATGGATTGCAACACATTTTTAAAAGAGAAATCACTTTTTATTACTACTAAACTGGATGTATATGTACAATTACATTTCATTAATTTTCATAGACATACAATTTGCTTTTTTTTTGCAGGGACTACAAGACATTATTCAGGCACAGTAATGTTTGAACAGTTTTTATTCTGTTAAAATACATTGTTATTCTTCATAAAACTGATTTTTGTTCCATGTTATTTCGTTGGAGGAAGACATTTCTGATGTTTAACAAAATTAAAAATATTAATGTCTCTCACACAAACTTTCTGAACAATGGATATTTAATAACATGGATATCCATACTGTTTGTGTTTTGATACAAGTGAATCACTAACAATACAACAAACGATCAACTACAGTCTGTTCACTTAAATTAATAACTTAATCTCTAGTTTTGCTCATGATAGGTATCACAAACCAGCCTAGTCTGTGAAAATGAGTAAATATAGTTAAATTCTCTTCAATTTCAATTCATTTATTTTGATAGAATTTAAATGTATAACTTTTTTTGTCTTGTGCCATTAAATTTTTTTTTTTTTTTTAATTATGTCACTATTTTTGGTAATGAGCAATTTATTTTTTAATGCCAATGTTTGTCAACTTACTGTGCATGATATTGTGTACCTATGCATAAAAACCAGTCCCATCTTAAAGAAAAATGGCTGCTCTTCAACATGGTTGACTTATTTAGTTGTCTTTCACAAAAAATTTCAAGTTCAAAACTTCAGTGAATTATATAAATCCAAGTTTTTGTTTTAAAATATATTTAAATATATTTTAATTCATGCAAATTTTGTATTTATTATTACAGAGCCAATTCTCTAGTGAATATATATATATATATATATATATATATATATATATATATATATATAGTACTGATTATTAACAAAGAAAAATGACTTTGGTGCTGATTAGGTAGAATCAAAACCAAAACATTTAGTGCTCCATTTGCATTTCCTACCATTTGAGCTAACCTAACAGATAAGAAAGATTTAAAATGAAACTAATTCAAGTTATCATTGAATTTGTGCATGCATAGAACTAATAAAAATGTTGGCAAGTTGAAATGAAGATTTTGCATTTCAACTTTTCAACATATTTCTGTATGCATTATTCATTCATCCAAACAAAGATTTTACTCGTTATAGACCATTCTTGGTATATGATGACTATTTACTGTTAATTTCAGTGTTATGTGATCAAAAGTTTAAGAGTTTATTGGTTAAACACAAACACACATACATCTACTGTTTTATTTTATAGAAGAAAAATCTAGCTTGATCCCTAATATGTTAGGAATCATATTACGAATATCAGTGTTTTAGATGCTGAAATAAATTTTAAATGATTGGTCAAATTCGCACTTCCCTGTCATTTTTATACATTTTTTTTTGTTTTTGATATAACGAGATTTTGGCTCATGCTTAGATTGGCTTGATTTAATAATTATGGTTTTCATTATGGTTAAATTCCATTCATGACAAGATATAATATTTGTAATGATTTTTTATTCATTCAAAGCCTGCATTTTTAGTTATACATCATGAAATTTATCTTCTGGATCAACAGCACACAAGATTTTAAACTTTCCAACAATTTTAAATGGTTAGAGGTTAAGTGTGCTAGCCAGAATAAATTTGGTATTATTATTTATGTTTCTCTGCATATTATCTAAACAACAGTTTATTACGTGGACAGCTCAAATTTTGTTGTCAAACAACACGCAGCAGTAATTCATTTCCTCTCCTCCTCTCTCTTGTAGAGCTCTTTTTTAATATCAGCTTGTTATAATAATAATAATAATAAAAAAAAAAAACATAGCAAAAATTGGGTTTTAATAATCTCTTCGGAGTTCCATTTTTTTTCTCCTGACAATACACACACATTAGAAAACATCTACCAAATTCTGCCAATTCAGTGAAAAGGAGAAAGATCCACTCTGTTCACTTCCCATGAAATTGTCAGGACATATAGCTCTCATCCAACTTCTAACAGGAAATTCCACTATTTAATTGTAACGTGATGCAAACATTTTCCATTCTAACCTTATTTTAGATATCCGAATTTAAAGATTACAAATCTGCCACATAAATTTAATTCTAGGTTTGAGGGTGTTGTGAGATAATATGTGTGTGTGTGTGGATGTGTGTATATATATATATATATATATATGTGTGTGTGTGTGTGTGTGTACATATATATATATGTGTGTGTGTGTGTGTGTACATATATATGTGTTCTCCTTGGACCACCACCTTAACGAAGTGGAGAGTTTTGTGTTCCAATGAACCTGAGAGCGATACCATCTGGATCTTAATGCTCCTGGTAGGGCCACCCATGGCAGTATGGTCAAGGGGGAGGTTCCAGACTAAGAGATGTTCAAAAAGACCTCAACGGCAGAGTGGGCGGATGATGGTAGCAGGGCGAGTTCCACAATGGTTACAAAGATGGAAGAATGCTGCAGCAAAGATGGGCCCCCAATTGTCTTGGTCTCTATGCCATTAGACCCTGGTTTGGTCTTTTGCCAAGGACAGTGTTGTGGCCGTCTGTGCACTAGTCACCCCACTCTAAAAGATTCCACACACAAGAAGAACCGTGATCATTGCCAGGGAGCTGAAGCGCTTCAAAATCGACACGGGCGCCCTGTCAGAGGAGAGGCAACTAAAAGAGGAGAAAGGTGAATACACTTTATTTTGGAAGGTAAAAGAAGCTGTTGAACCCAGAATCCACAAAATGGGGTTCGCCATCAAGAACCAGCTCATTTCCCAATTTTCTGAATCTCCAGCATCAATGATCGTCTCATGACTATGACCGAGTCTCCCAAATGACCAGATGGCCACGGCTGTGAGTGCCTATGCTCCAACTTTAGACTCACAGGATGAAGAAAAGGAGACATTTTATGCAACCATTGACCAGGTGCTATCAAACATCCCAAAGGAAGATAAGATCCTTCTACTCGGGGATTTCAATGCCAGGATTGGCAAGGATCACAACCTCTAGACAAGGAGGGTGTGGGGAATGTCAATACCAACGGACTCCTCCTACTGTCTAAATGTGCCAAACATGAGCCTGTGATCACAAACACCTTATTCCATCAGAGAAACAGACACAAAACTTCCTGGATGAATCCCTGATTGAAGTGCTGGCATCTCATCGACTATGTGATTGTCATGGTCCAAGATCGCAGAGATGTCAACATCACCAAGGCCATAATCAGTGCAGACAAATCCTGGACTGACCACTGCCTCATCCGCTCTACCATGAACATCAAGCTGAGGAGGAGGAGGACACAATGGAAACAGCTCCACCCCAAATTCAACATCGACAGTCTTGGAGACACAAACAGGGTGCAACAATTTCAAAACACCCTGCTTGGGAGACTCCCTGAAGAATATCCAGATGGTATGGAGGAACACTGGACCACACTTCTTGAGACCAGCAAAGACACCATTGGCTATAAAATCACGAAACACCAAGATTGATTCAATGACAATGATGTTGAAATACATCTTATTGACACCAAGAGCAAAATGACATCAAGTGTATGGCGAAAAGACAGGCCCACTTCAAGGCAAAGGCACTCGTCCAGACTAGAGTAAGAGAGCTGAAGAACAAATTGTGGATGGAGAAGGCCCTGGAAATCCAGAGGCTTCCTGACTCAGGACACATGAGGAGTTTCTTTAATGCCACCAAAGCTGTGTATGGGCCCAGCTATCAGGGCCTAAACCCTCTCCGATCCAAAGACGGGCAAACTCTGCTGAAGGACAGTGTGGGCATCAGTTGTAGATGGCAAGAACACTTCCAGGAGTTCCTAAATCGAAACACCACAGTTGAGCTGGAAACTATCAACCAGATACCTCAAGGGAGGTCCAGGATACCATCAGAAAACTGAGCAACAACAAGGCCTCTGGGTCAGATGAGATTCCTGGAGAAATCATCAAGGAAGGCGGACCAACACATCCATAGCCTCCTGAATAAAATTTGGGATAAAGAGGAAATACCAGCAGAACTCAGGGATGCCTTGGTCATCACACTCTTCAAGAGGGGAGATAAAGCGGACTGTGGCAACCAGAAGTATTTCCCTCCTGTCCACAACAGACAAAGTATATTGACCGACCACTTGCTGTTGCTGTCAGAAAACATCGTACCAGAGTTGCAGTGTGGCTTTCGTTCCTACCAGAGGAACCTCTGATATGATTTTTACAGCTCGTCAACTGCAAGAGAAATGTCAGGAGCAACACTTTTCGCTGTACATGGCGTTCATTGATCTCACAAAGGCTTTCGACTGTGAACCGAACTGCCCTGTGGTGCGTCCTCTCCAAGATTGGATGTCCAGACAAGTATCTAAAAATCTTGAGATTTTCTTCATGACGACATGACGGCAGTTGTGGTCGGCAATGGTGGTATGGAAACATCTCCCTGCAAAGTTGACACCAGTGTCAAGAAGGGCTGCATCATTGCCCCAGCCCTATTCGCCATCTACATCTCCACCATCCTTCACCTCACTAGCCAGAACCTACCTGAGGGAATCAAACTCATGTACAGAACAGATGGCAAACTCAGCAGGTTTAGGACAAAAAGCAAGGTATTCACATCATCCATCATGGAGCTTCAATATGCAGATGACAATGTGCTGGTTGCTCACTCAGAAGCAGACCTCCAGAGCATCTTAGATGCCTTTGGGAGAACCTACCGGCTCCTAGAACTTGACTGTAACATCAAAAAGACCGAAATCCTACACCAACCAGCTCCAGGCACACACCCACAATCTTTGTGGAAGGCAACACCTTAGAAAATGTGGATCAATTTTCCTACCTTGGCAGTCTTCTCTTCACAAAATCTTTCATCGACACAAAGATTCACCACCGTATCGGATGTGCCAGTGTAGCTTTTGCCAGGCTATAGAAGCGGGTGTTTGAGAATCGGGACATACAGAGCAGGGTCAAACTGCTTATCTATAAAGAAGTTGGCTTGCTAACTCTTCTCTATGGGGCCGACAACTAGATCACCTACAGTTGACATCTGAAAGCCCTGGAGCAGTATCATCAGCGTTGTCTCCACAAGATCCTCAGGATTGGATGGGAGGATCGACGAACAACTGTAAACATCCTGAAGGAGGCCAACATATCTACCATCACCACAATCATCATCCAACACCAGCTGCGTTGGACGAGCCATGTTATGCACATGCCTGACAATCGCCTTCCAAAGGAAATGCTCTACGGTCAGCTAAAAGAGGCAAAGCGGTCCCAAAGAGGACAGAAAAAAAGATAAAAAAGACAACATTAAGATCCACCTGAGACAGTGTCACTTTAGCCTTACCAGCTGAGAGGATGCTGTCTTCAGAGGGGCATGTGGAGCAGGATGGTCCATGAAGGCACGGTTAACTCAGAAAAGGACCTCTACAGAGCCGCAGAAAACAAGAGGAAGCAGAGAAAGGAGAGATCTACTGCCAATACACCTCTTCCACTACCCAGTTGACCACTCACACATGCCCACACTGTAATAAAGTCTGCGGGTCAAGGATCAGCCTCCACAGCCATCCGAGGACCCACAAATGACCAGACCGAATTTCACCGACGGGAGAACAATCATACTCATCACGAGTGATTGCCGATGATGATGATTATATATATATATATATATATATATATATATATATATATATATATGTGTGTGTGTGTGTGTGTGTGTGTGTGTATGTATATAGATATACGTATGTGTGTGTGTGTATGTACACACGTACATGCTGATATGCATTCATGTATGTACATGCATAACAAGCAAAAGTGCTCTTGATTATTAGAGCAAAAATTGAAATATTGAATTTCAATTAAAACCAATGCTGTTTACTTCATGTCAGTTATGAACATGTCCAAAAATTATGAAAAAGGATAAGCTAGAAAATTATTTATGAAAATACTTTTCAAAAATGGTGAAAATTGAGTTTTGCAAAAGACAAAGAAAAAAAAAAAAAGAGAGTTTAGGAGGTAATTATTTTCAGGAAACTTTGAAAATCTAAGGCCAATTTAACAAAATTCAATTTTCACTAATTGTTTTCAAAAACTTTTCATTAATAATTTTTTATCCTATTGTTTTTTGTAATTTTTCAATATGTTCTGCGAAATGTCAAGTAGATATCATTAGTGTTACTTGAAATTCAATATTTTGAATTTCGCTCTAATAAAGAAAAAGCACCGCAACAAATATAAACAAAAAAGAAAATCTATAAACTTAAAGTCGGAGAAATGATAATTTGCAAAAACTCACCCTGCGTTCTAAATCTCTTATTTTTGTATTGCAACTTTGAAGTTGGCTTTGCAGGTTATGCACAACTTTATCAGACTGTGAATGGTCTTGTCGTAAATGATGATTCTCTTTCCTTAACCGTTCTATCTCTTTCTGAAGGGAAGGAATCTCTGCATTTTCTTTCTCAACATGCAGAAGTAACTTACGGAATTTATCAGCTGAAAATAAAAACATTTGGATGATTTGAGAACTTGCAAATCGAAAATAAAAAAATTTGGATGATTTGAGAACTTGCAAATCGAAAATAAAAAAATTTGGATGATTTGAGAACTTGCAAATCGAAAATAAAAAAATTTGGATGATTTGAGAACTTGCAAATCGAAAATAAAAAATTTTGGATGATTTGAGAACTTGCAAATCGAAAATAAAAAAATTTGGATGATTTGAGAACTTGCAAATCGAAAATAAAAATTTTTGGATGATTTGAGAACTTGCAAATCGAAAATAAAAAATTTTGGATGATTTGAGAACTTGCAAATCGAAAATAATTTCTGAGTCAAAGTTTAACAACTACTATGTTTATGAATTTTTTTTTTGAGATGAAGATTGATTATTCATATTCTTTGGATTCTTCAGACTACCATTTCCATCTTGAGTGTTATTTTCAAAACGTTTTGGTCAAAGTAACTTCAGATTTTCTTCAGGAATCTATTGAACTCCGGAATCTGTACAGAATTTAGAATGGAACCATTTATTTAATCTACAGGGATAGTATACTCTTCAAATAGTGGTAATACTTGGTAAAATTCAGTTGTAATGTTACACTCTTCTGGAGGTTGAAAGTTCAATCCTCAGTGCAGGCATAACTCAAAATACAATTGTAAATTACATAGGACTTTTACTCAGTCATGGCTGGCTGAACAAGAGTATGTTAACCCGATGGATATAAATAGAGGATTCCGTTTGAAAGTCTATGCAAATTCCAGAGTTCAGCAGAAAGATTCCTTGAGTTCAACAAGATACACTTGAAGAAGATTGGAGATTACATTATAAAAATATCATTCAAGATGAGAACAGTAGTCCGACGAATGCAAATAATTCGAGCAACTATTATGTTTGTATTGCTCAGCAGAAAAACAAACTTAAACATCATTAGATCAAAGAAATAAAAATGCTTAGGATACTTGACTCAAGTGTATTTTTTAGTGAATCAGCTGACAAACATTATAATTATGAGCGCTATGATTCAAATTGTTTACTTTTGCTGAAAACAGGTAAATTTTTTTTTAATTAAAAACTGTTGGTACCAAAAGAGAAATTAACATAGGATTATCATTTTAACACATAAAAATAATAAAAACATTATTATATTTATTAATTGAGATACAAAAAATATTTAGAAAAAAAAAAAAAAAATGTCACATGACGAAGTTTTATTTTTAAGACAAAAAAAAAAAAAAAAAAAAAAAAAAAACTAGTGAAGCATGCATGGTCCCCCATGAGTACACAGTGAACGAGGTATAAAAAAAAATTACTAAGTTCAGCATTTGCTCCACCCCCATTTAGCCCCAAAAGTCCCCAGGGGATGTTAAATCCTAATGAAAATAGACAAACAGTGCAGTTTTAGACCGTAACATATTAAAATATTAGTTCAGCATCATGCAAAACTGCTAAAATTTTGGATAAATATGGTAAAATAGTCAGAGAAAAGCACTCTAAAAGAGTTATCGCGCAGTATAGACAAAAAAAATTCTATAGAAATCAGTTAGTTACAACTCTTCAGAAAGTTTTATAAAAATCCAAGGCATCAATTTTTTTTTAATAAGCACAAAAGTGTCAATTTTAGCCATTTTAACACAAAAGGCACCCCTGGGGGATGAGGAGGGGGGGATGAGGAGGGGGGGATGAGGAGGGGGGGATGAGGGGGGGGAACAACTGGAGTTTTCCCGGAAAATCCATTGTTACTTTTTTTTTTTTTTTTTTTTTTTTTTTTTACTCATGTCATGTTTAATGTTTATGCAAAATTTCAAAAAATTTCAAGGCGCAGTTATTAAGAAAAGTGTGGATAGACAAACAGATGAACAGACAAGGGTGAATTTACAGGTCCATCTTCCTTTTGTCGGGGACCCAAAAAAATAGAATGGACAAGTTTATTTTGTATCCCGACAATAAGTGAGATTGATGTTTTCCTGATTGTTTTCCAAATTTCACTATGAATCCCTCATAGGGGAGGGGTATTGAGCTTTTAAGTACATTAAGGGTCATAAAAAAAAAAAAAAAAAGGCACAAGATAGTCATTTCATAGCATAAACATTTTTATCAATACTTGACTAAAAATTCTTCAAATATATCATGCAGATTTCTATTCATTGAAGTATGTGAAAAGATATTCATTTCTGAACAAAATGGTGGGATTTTGAGGACTTGAAGTGTTTTGGTTTTTAAAATATGACTATTGTAATAGTTCTACCTTGAAATCTTGAAATACCCAAAGTCGATATCATGGTCGATTGGGGATTGCTATATGAACAGATTAGAAAAGATGCTTTTTTTGAGGTAGGGTTTTTGTAAATAAGAACCTGGATTTAAATTATGATTTTAGAATAAAAATTTCATTAATTATAATTTCGAATTATTTGAGTTTTAATTGATGAAATTCCATAAATATATTAATCAAGTTTACAAACTGTTTTGCATATAAGAAAATATCTTTTCATGCCAAATGAGGTACTACCTCTGGTTGTTAAAGAACAATTACAATCCGATTGCATCAAATCAATTAATAGCTCAGATCAATATACTTGATTTAAGAAATTATTTAAATTTAAAAAATTAGATATTTTACACTGTCTATTTACAGTAATCATAAAATTAATCTTTTCTTTCAAAAATATATGGTTGCGAAATCATAAAAAGAAAACATTTTGAAAAACAAAAAACAAAAAAACAACTTACATTCAATTTTTGCATCCGCAATGTGTCTTGACCTCAGATTAATCCGATTGCCGAGAAAGCCGTCCAGTTCTTTAAGGGGAGAATCATCCCATGGACTGACCAACTAAAAACAAATTTAAAATCAAGTAAAAGTAATTTAGTTTTGCATGTCACAAAATAAAAACAAAAACTAACATTAATTAACTAAAATATTAACTCAACAAATAAAAAAAATCATTTACTAATATAAGCTATCAGCTTTGGGTTTGTTTCCATATGTGTGTGTGTGTGTGCGCGCATGAGTGTGCACAGTAATATAAAAAAACTAACAATGGCGTAAATAACCGTTTCAATATTAAAACTTTAAAAATCGAAAAAAAAAAATATATCTGATATTTAGGCTGAAGCGTGCTAGTTTAAGATAACGATGCTGCCACTATAACGATTAGTCTATGATCACGTAAGCGAAGTTAGGTCGTATTTTTTTTAATATTTAAACTAATTCAAGAACGTTTTTTGCACTTACGTATTTGGCTAAATTGTCATGAAAAAACGATTTTTTTGCTACCCCTCCCTGTAGAAAAGTGCCCATTAATGTTTTTAGCCAATTTTTCGATATTTGTCGTTCAAAGGGTCGATCTTCAAAACAATACTGAGTTTATGAAAATCAGTCGCCTCTGTGGAAAGTTTTAGGCATACATACATTTAAACAGATTTTTGTCCTTTATATTATAGGTTACAGATCAGAGTTATATCATATTGCGATTCAATGTTAATTTCAAAGGAAAGGCGATTTACACACATTTCTAGATGAATTCAAAGCGTATTAGAGCAAATTCAAGTAAAACTTTGATGAACTTTTGATATAGTTACTTGAATTTGTTCAAGTTTGCTTTGAATTCTACCAGAAACGCAAGTTTCCTTTCTTCCAAAATTGGCATTAAATCACAATACAATATAAACCTGACCTTTTATTTATACACAAACAGACCAAGGGTGCGTAATATATTTGAGGACAGATTTATACATACACAAAATGACTCTTAGAAACAGATGCCTTTTTACGAAAAGACATTTTTGAAGAGAATATATTGTTCTGTAATTTTATTCATTAACATCTTCAACTGTGATAACAGATTTTATGGGAGTCATGAATCGCCTACATATTATCATTGGACAACCTTCATTTATATTGAATATGTTTCGGAATTATTTAGGGTGTTCGTTAATCTTTTCCTCAATTACGCTCCATAGTCCAAAGGACTGAGATATGGAGATTTTTTTTTTTTTTTTTTTACAAAGGTAGTCACCACTTATCAAGGCCTGGAAGCTACTCAGGGATAAGGGTTATTGTAAGTACAGTACGTTAGTGTGGATATTTAGAGTGTCTACTTAAGGGGGTGGTTCATCAGGAATTTGTTTACGTTGGACTTGAAGACATCCAAGTTGTAGTCAGGAGGGAAGCAGGCAGATGGAACAGAGTTCCACCGGCGTGCAGTTCTAAGAAAGAAGCTTTGTCCATGGAATCTACATTTTGATTTAGGCATAGATAAAGAGTGGGGAAAGTTTTGACAGCGAATTCAGCTAGACGGATGTTTTTTGGAAGAGATTGGAGTTCAGACGAGCACCTGCTATGGAAATAACGATAAAACAAAGATAGGCTTGCAACGTCTCTTCTGAGGAGGAGTCATTTTTTTTTTTAATCTCATCATTTATCAAAAGCCACTCTTAAGATAAGATTAAGATAAGGATTAATGAGATGAATGGATTGTCTGTTGGATGATGAATAATACGAGAGGATTGAAAACAATGAATGACCTCAATATTCAAATTAATGTAAAGAATAGATGTATTGAGAGAAATTAAACTGAATATTATGAAGAATCAATATTTGGGAGATTCTTTTTAAACATATGCTTTGCCGAAGAAATGCTTTTCATGATGATATGGCAGAAGATACTTATGCATCGGAATCATTATTTAAAAAAAATGACATTATTTTACTTTGGGTCAAATAAAATTGGCTAAAACTCTGCATAGGGTACAGCTTTCTTCTTCGGTGCATACATCATGTGAGAATGGAGAAATATTTACTTACATCAACAGTTGGAAATGATGGACCCATGTCATAAATGCCAACCGTTTGCAAATATTTGGGTATTGTTTCACTGCTGCCTGCAAAATAAAAATGGAGACATTTTTTATAAATGACAAAATTATGAAACAATCCATTTGTAATAAGTCAAATTTTTTTAAAGTACAAAACTGTTCAAATATTTTTATATTTTAAAAAAGTTATGGAATATCAAGCCAAAGCCAAAAGGATTGATACTGTCAATGAAATGTGAGGGTGTATGGAAATGAAACTAGTAATACTCACTGACCATAAAAACGCTCTGGGTGAGCACAGATTTTGAGAGGTTTTCATATAGATTAATAAATAATAATCTACATTATATATTTGAAGAGTTTAGAGCAAATGAAAGGATAAAAATATTAATGCCCCCTACTAGACATTTTCATAATTGTTTTTTAAGCCCATTTTTTTTTAAAGTTTGTTACCATATCTCTGAGAAATTTTGTCATAAAATTTGGAAACCAATTAGGATAGACATAGTTCTTAATCTTGGTTGGAGTACAAAATAGACTGGCCCAATTTATTTTTGTTATGTTAAAAAAACTTGAAGAGTATCGAACATATTCAAAAAAAAAAAAAAAAAAGAAAAAAAAAATACTCCAACTAGTAACAAGATATATTTTTTCATAGTAACGATTTTTAATTATCTTATATAAAAAAAATGTTTCTATTTAAAAATTTTTTCTTTTTATTGTATTTTCACCCCAAAGGCACAGTGCCACTTTGATGTAGGGGGCTACTATCTACGGCATAATTTGCAGGGATACTATATAGGGAGTTGAGCAGCAAGATGTCTGTTTATAATGCACTTCTGCATGTCAGTATAATCAGGAAAGCAGAAATCCAGAAGGGAATTCCAAAGTCTAGCAGTCTTAGAGAAGAAATTATTAGAGTAGAAGGCTTTCTGGCATCTGGGGATCTCTACAGTGTATGGGTAGGATTTTGCTGCTTGTTGGGAGTATTTACGGGGAGTACAAGGGCTTGTAGTTCGTCGGAGCACCTACCATTAAAATACCTGTAAAACAGGCAGAGGGATGCAACATTTCGTCGCTGGGACAGAAGATGAAGCTTAGCTGACAGTGCGAGACATTAGATTGGCAACTCTCCTTTAAACCCTGTCTAAGAGTGAGAGATTTAGTAGCAGATTCACCAGCCCAAATGTGGCAATAATACTCCATACATGAGTGAATGCTGGCCTTGTAGAGGTACAGAATATTCTCAGGCATAAGTAACTTTCTAGCACAGTACAGAGAGTCTACCTTCTTTGCAGCAGCTTTGGCAATGCCCTCGATGTATCTGTTCCATCTCATGTTCCTGTGAATGTTAAGACGAGGAGTTTGAGCAAAGTACTTTCAGGTAATTTATCATTAGCTATGGCTATTAGTGGTTCAGAAGGTTTCTTGTAATTATTAAAGGAAACAAGTTTAGTCTTAGCAGCACTGAATGTTGCCATCCATTTTTGTTTCCCATTCCACTAAAGACTGGAGGTCTTCCTCTAGGGTTTCTGCCATTGCTTTGGATGTGTTCATTCATTTTCCTCTCGTGTCTGTTACAGAGCGAAGGGTTGTCAGTAAATATATCCATCACAGAGACCATTTTATCAGGGAGGTAATTTATGAATTTCAGGAATAATAAAGGTCCAAGGATTGACCTTTGAAGCTGTTCCTTTCTTTAACATGGCAAACTTGAGCTTTCTAAATTGTCAATGTAAAGGCAAATGTTTTTTTTTTTTTCCATAGAACACATTTAAAAAATAAATCTGTTTCAAAATTACTAAAAATGTTCATGTTTCATGCTTACAAGTTATGAATGAAAAATTTATTTTAAACTAGCAGGGCTCCCCAATATTGCCCAGGAAAATAGTAATTTATTTTCCTACTGTTGTCATACGCAAGATAAATCTGTATATAAAAATTGAAACAAATTGGGCTAAAACTTGAAGAAATAAAATTTTTTAAAATACCCAAGTTTTACTTAAAGAAATACCTGATGAGTGTTGCTAATAAACAAAAAATGCGAGATAAGTTTTACTTCAGAAAATAAACTAATCCCCTCTCTTTCTCGTGTTAATAGAGCCATATTGTTTTTATTATTGTTTAAAGCAATAGTTTTGTCAATAGTAAAAGAGATGCTGACAGCATACACTTTGAATTATTTATTTGTACAAAATATAAAAATTTACATTCGGACAAAGTAGACGTAAGGCCACAAAAAGTGCAGGGAAAATGGAGGTTGTTGTGTTATCCTTGATCAAAAATGATAAAAAAAATGTCTACCTTATTCTTAACTAGAATCATCTCAGTCACCACAATACCTGAAATTGTTGAAAATAATTCTTTTTTCTTTTCCATAAATAAATATATTTACAGAAATAGGGGAGTGGGATCTTAGCCAAAAAGCCAAACTATAAAAAAAAAAATTGTTTTACTGATGAAAAATTTATAAATGAATGACCCCCCCCACACACACACAATTATTTAATCTATTGTTGCATTATCTTTTAATGGGGATAGGGTAGTTTGTATTGATTCTGCTGTCGTAAGACCAGTCTCTCAGGAATTACCCCCTTCTTTTTAAGAGAGTAGAGGTAATCTTCCCATCTATCATATCCTTCTCTGTGTGCGTGCGTGTACAGTCAGCACCAAACTTAACTTCAGTGATCTGACGGGAACCGGTGTGTCAACATGATTATGACGTATATTATCCTTCTCTGAGAGAGGATTAATGTAGTATCTGTTCCATCATCATGAGTTCATCTACTTAGTGACTGCCTTTCCTTTTTTGGGGGAGGAGGGAGCTAATGTAGTAAATTTTCTGTTGCCGTGATACTGTACCACAAAGCATTACTTTCTTCCCAAGTATTATCTCTCCTATTTTGGAAGTGAGGGTATTGTAGTACTAGAGCAGGTCGATTTTGGAACCCCGGCGAGGCAATGGTGATGTTAGTTGGGGTTTAACATAGAAAAGACCTACGCAAAATATTTTTCTCAAAATCGTTATCTTTGCTTGAGGAAATGACTTTAAAAGTTGAAAAATTGAAGCGATTAAAAGTTTTTCGGTGAATTGTTAAGAACGTCCCGTCATCCAAACAATCCGTACTGTTAAGAAAATGGAATTAATATTTAGAATATGTTTTAAACTACATTTTTAGATAAAATGAGCGAGGATAATGAATTAATAAAATAAATATTAAGTGTAAAGGCAAAATTATGTTTTTTTTAAATAATAACGACCAAAGTTTGCTTTTTCATTTCAGGAACTTTTTTGGGGTGGAAACATTTTAGATTTCACCGTCGTAAAACTTGCTCGTTATTGATATTGAAAATTAACGTTTGTTTATTATTTAATTTGAAAACATTACGATTTAGGCTTAATTATTTTGAAAGGAAAAACGAAAATGACTTGTTTAAAATATATATTATTATATTTCAAGTGTCTGCAGTGAATTTAAGCATATTCGTTTTATCTTTTTTAATTTGTTTTTCTATTAGGTTGGTGCAAAAATAATGGCATTTTTTGGACATTTAAACGAATATCAAATACATTTTTGCACCAACCTAATATTTCACATCAAATTCTATTTAAAATATTTATTAAAATATGGTAATACTCCAGTTTTATATTAAAAAAAAAAAAAAAAATAGTCCATCCAATTTTATTCTACACATTCTTTACAAAACATAACCACGTAAATTTTCAAGTTTTTCTACTTAATAAAAAATACTTTGCAGAAAATTAGTGTAAAATTTTAATTTCTTTTATTTTTAGGGAGTAATTGTTTTCAAGCAGTGTTTTTCTTCTAAAATTATAGTTTTAAAATCAGATAACCTACAAAGATTAATACAAGTAAATAAGGAAACTCCTTTCAAGGTTTTTCGTTATTTGTGCATCTATGTTATTGCGCTAAAATAAATTTGTTATTTAGAAAGCCATTCTTAATATGGGAAGGAGGTTGCATTGTAACTATTCTGTACTTTCACCTAAAAATTTAATAAACAGAAATTTCATAAAAATTAATTTTAATTTGAAAATACTATTAAAAATAGCATAGTAACATAGATGGACAAGCACTGGTTTTTCAAACTCTAAAAGTTTGTTTAAAATGGCACAGCTACATCAAGAATGAATCTATTTATGGATAAATTCATGTTCTCGAAGGAGGAGCTAAAATCTGCTAAAACTGTCTAAACTAAACACTACTATGCGTCTGATTTGGTTTGGTCCTCTCTCTTCAATACATCTAATTCAACTACAAAGTTTTTCATTATTTCTTATAACTAGCGCTTATTTTTTTACGTATGAAACTGGAAGATAGCCTAATACAGTCACAAACCATTTATTTATTTTACTTTTCAGATTAGAATGTCAGTAAAAGCACGACGTTCAGTTTTAACTGGTGGTTCACAAAATTTGCTGGTCTACCTTGTCATTTGGATGAAACAGCGCCCCCAACTTCACGACAAGCCATCCAGTTTAGTTATTTCCTCGAGAACAGTTATCCCCACTTAAAAAATAGTGAGATTTCTAAGTTAATTGCCAAGGAAATAATTAGTATTCGGCAAGCAGTCAATCCACAATTGCCCTTGTTAAGGTAACATTATATAGGACAGAAGGTCAATACATTTTGCTATAAGAGGGCCAAACAGATTGACAGGAAATCTCTTGCAGCAATCAAAGTGAAAAAATGAAGGCACAGCTAGACAGACTGTTTGATATATCTTCTTGTAGCTGTAAACTTTCTGTCTTGAGATGTGATGACTTTGCAGTAAAGTGCAGGACTGAAAATTGTCAAACAAGGCACATAGTCTGCACTTGTCCTCCTAACAAGGAGGTAAAATTAATTCTATAGATTCACCTGCAATTATATTCCTTTTTTGTGGAAAATAAAATAATATATTGGTATTTATTATGTAATTTAGCTCTATTATTAAACATGCAAATTTTCAAGTTCCATTAGAAGAACTGCCATTTACAGCAATTTTTTTAATTAATTGATGGAACAACAAAAAGCCTAACAACATTTACTGGTCCTTTGAGGAAACTTTGTATCAATAATTATCAAGATTTGCCTCAAGTAGAATTCTAAAAAATTAGTGTCCTTCCCGATCATCATTATCTGACAGCAGAAGAAACAAATAATTTAAATGTGAAGACCAGAGGCTACTTTTTGAGTATGCTGTTCGCATTTTTTGTGGAGAAGTTAACTTAGAAAATTGTGCCCTTGAATCAAGGAAGATGGCTAACATAAGCCACAAGGCTAATGTGTTTATGGACCAGAGGTGTCTATCCTCAAACACTATGATAAATTAAACATTTTGGTCAAATTTATCATCCAAGTGTATGCAGTTAGTTGGTTTGAGATTCAAACCAACCATATTTTTTTTTAACCAACAACAGTATATTTTAATATGATTCAGAGAACAAAACAATTAACTGAAATCCAAATCACTGTTTTAAACTGTTCAAAATGTAGTGTTTTTGCACTACTTCCGGAAAATATAATATCGATGATAAACTCAGATGAATTGGATGTGAGAGAAGAGGGCATTCAAACGATTTTGTCCATTAGGTGAATAAATATTTATCCATTAAATTTTATTAGTTTTCTTAATTTACCCAAACAATAGTTAGTTTTACATCGCAAAAATATAAAAAATAAGTGTTTTCAAATAATTTTTTTTTTGTGTTGTTTTTTCCAGAAATAGTGAACAACTCAAAAAAAAAAAAAAAAAAAAAAAAAAAAAAAAAAAAAAGAAAAAGATTACTGCTATCAATTTTGCAGCCACACACTGGTCAAATTTGATTTATTTTTTTTTCAAAAAGTTGTATATGGGCAGGAAGCAAGACAGACACATTATTACAAAGTCATCGTGCCAGCAAATTAGACCTTCATTTTCCTCAAAAGGAAATTATACAGAACAATTTAGTTCTATTATAAGTTTATATTATTGCCTCTAATAAAAAATTGAAATACATGGTTCTGTAACTTGTATCAAGTTATATAGTGTAATACATATCCACATATCTTTTTGAATTGTGAAATTTAAAAGACTTAGTTGCTAATTAGCCTTTTCTTACAATTTTTGTTTAATCAATGCAGTAAAAGTTTAGATATTTTGCTAGTTGTGATTCATAATTAAAATTATAATTCATGTATTTATTTTTCTTTCAATGTATTTCATATAAATATATCAATTTCAATTGGATTTTTTATAAAAATAGTGAAATTCCAAAGTCAGTGTTGTAAAAAATGCTATGAAAATGAAGGATTTTTCAGCATTTTTCTACACTATTTTTAAAATTAAATTCTCAATTTTCTGTTCAAGATGGGAATCTAATTTTTGGTATATGTTCTTACCACATCAAATCCCAACTATCATCACCAGTGCCATGTTGATTTTCTGAAAAAAGTTGCAAATCGACCTGCCCTATTGTAGTACATGTTCTGTTGTCATGCAATTATCCTACCAGGCATTATCTCCTTCGCTGATGATTAGTGTAGTATATATCATGCTCTCAGTCAATACTTCCTCCTTTGGGTTAGTGTATGTGTTGAGATCGGGGACCCTAGGTGTGGTTTTGTTATAGGCTGTGTTGTGGAACTGATTATTGGGAAGGTTGCGTGTTCAATTACTAGAAGGTTTTAGATTGTCATTTGTAATTTGGACAGTGTAATAAAACAATTAACAATAAATAGCATGTGTTACGAGTACATTTAAAATATTTAAATGAAGCACGCTAAAGCAGAAATACATATTTACATATGTACAAGTAATATTTATTTACACAGAAAGGTTACGAACATTACAGAGTGTTTGTGCGTATATGAACTAGCATGCATGTGGTAAAATGTTTGTTGTGTGTATGTGTGCGTGAGTGTATACGAGAGTTCATTGAAGTATACATGGAATGCTCAATGTGTATGTAAGAGTTTGTTAAGATATACACAAGTATTTGATACTACCTTGGGGAAGGGGAACGCCCTGTCGAGGCATGTCTAAGATTACGTCTGATCACATCGGAGGTTCATATCAAAAGAGAGAGAGAGAGAGAAATGGAAGTAAAGAACGCCACCTGCTGGGCAAAATGGAAATTACAAGAGTAGGTAACCGGTGCATTATTTAAAGGTGTATGCATGTGTGCGATTTGAGTAAACGCATGTTAGATTTTAAAGGCATATGCCATATATGTATTCATTCTAGCAAAATTTGTTGTGGGAGTGGAGTGGGGTGCATATATTTACTAGTGTGTGTGTGTGTGTGTGTGTGTTTGTATATATAATTATTATCAATATATCATTATCATAGTGTGAGTGTTATTTTGTGTCACACTTACACCTATTTTCTTCAGAGTGACTGTCGTTTAATTGTTATAACATATTTCTTGTAATAAATAATTTTACCAAGAATTCTTCATAAGTTTTTGTTTTGGTTATAGCTTAAAGAACTCAAGTATATATATATATATATATATATATATATATATATATATATATATATATATTATTGTTTTTTCTTCATAAGTTTTAGTTTCGATTCAAGCTAATGCACCGAAGTCATATGGATATATTTTCTTATTTTTGAAATCACAACTTTATAATATATAAGAATTGATAGAAAATTGGGTACTTGTTTAGTTTAATCAAGACATTAAAAAAAAATATGAAAATATTGAAAAAAAGTTATATTGTATGTACCCATTATGGAATTAAGTTCTCATAAAAAATTCACTTAATTTGATCAAGTAGTTTTTTTTTACAGAGAAAAATCCAATTTTAATTAGATCGATTGTATCGTCGCCATCTTGGCCAGGAGGGAGGGGGGAGCCAAGGGGGATAACCCCATCACTGCTTAAAGTTTGTCAAAATTTGACAAGATTTTAAAACATGGGCAGAAAAAAATTACTATAGAAATATTTTAGTTTTTTTCACTTATTTCACAGAATTTCTTTGTCCGTTTTAATCCCTTTTTCACTTTAACCTTTGTTAATCTCTTTTGCATTTAAAGGCCCCCCCCCCTTCTCGTCGAAATAGGCAAGATGGCTGGGATACGATCGATCACATTAAAATTTTATTTTCCTCTGTAAAAAACAAAAACTACTTGATCAAATTAAGTAAAATTTTTTTAATGAGAACTTAATTCCATAATGTGTATGTACAATATAATTTTTTTTCAGTATTTTATTTTTTAATGTCTTGATTAAACTAAACAAATACCAAAAATGGACTATAAAAATATATACGAAATCTGCATAAATTGAAATATCATATTTAAGCATATTTTATGACTGGGCTATGCCAGGCGTCCTTGCTAACTTAGATAAATACTTTTGCAGGTTTAACAAAAGAACTACAATAATATAAAGGTGTCTCCATTTATGCTGAACATCCACAAAATGCCAACATCAATATATTACATACGAAAGAGTCCGCTGTGGAATTTCCACAGGTCCTGCTAGTAAATAGATATACATTTTATATCAATAGACATATGTTTTGCATTTTTATTTTAAGCTTGTCAGTATGAAATTATGTAACTGTACCTTCAGAATTGTTGTTTTTTTATGTTAATTACTAAGATAATATCTTCATGGAAGTGTATTTTGAGGATGAATCTTCTGTATACATTTTATAAAAAAAACAATTTTTAAATTGTCGCTACATGTGAGGTTCATATTTTTTTTATTTTTTTAATGTTAAATTATAACGAGTTAGCATTTAATTCAGGTTACATTGAACCATTTGTTTGTAACTAAAAAATAAATAAATAAAATGACTAATATTTTAAAAAGGTTATTTAAAGGTTTGGCTACAGATAAATGAACTGCAATTAAGACTGAGTAATAGAATTCTATGGCCCAGAAACCCACCCCCCAAAAAAACTTACTTTGACCAGAACTCGATTCCTTATCAAGATTTGGGTAAAGTCGTCCATTCTGATTGTTTTCAGGGAAACACAAATGGCCTTCTTGTCTTTGCACGGTCACTTCACGAGTCATCTCGGCAAATTTCATCACGTGCTAGAATTCAGAAAACACAAATTATTTTTAAATAATTTTAATTAAATTGAGAAATATTTTAAAATACATTAGGCTTCAGTTCAACATTTTTAATATGAATTAAAGTTAGAAAAACTCATTTACCATATAATTGTTTTACAACTACGAGACAGAGCATGGCAGCACATGTAGTTAGGGCAATGTACAATGTTTGTATGTAAAACTCTTCTATATGGTTAAAAGAGAGTTTAAATAACCATTAAATCAGCTGAATACAGCATGCAAACGAGGATGCATATCTTTTATAGTGAGTGTTTAAACTGTTCAAGGACGATCATACCAACTGGTTGTAAAGATCAAGGTCAGATTTAACAAGCAAACGGAGAAAGTGGAAGTAGGAAACATGTAAGGAATGACATCATCAGCTAAGTTATTAGGGGATATTTTTGCAGTGAGAAATTGATGGGAAGCAAGTCATGCAGAATGTATAAAATGAAAACTTAAAATGATTTTTGTCTGTTTGCTTAAACAACCCATCAATCATTCTATGGTCATTTAAGGTTATGCAGATTTTGTGAGAAGCTATTTTGTATATGTTTCCAGGTTCTAATATTTTTAGTTTATTGAATTGGTTGTCTTATATAGTACTGCAACTGCTAGTAGGTAGCTTGTTGTGGTTTATTCAATTCAAAGGGAGGCATTATGGTCTTGGTTTGGTTGGTCTGGTTCTCATGAACAAATAATTAAAACAAAAGTTGACACCCCCTCCTCATTTTTTCCACCAAACGATAACGACTAAGATCAAATAAAAAAACAATTCTGTAATCGAATTCATGTGTCAATCAAAATTAACAGCAACTGAAGAATTTTTGTTTCAGCTAACAAGGAAACATCTACAATTCTTCAGAGCCCAATCTCAAAAGATCTTCAATTATTATGTCAAGATAAAACCACAAGATGATACACAAAACATTTGCTAATAATGCCAGCATGTAAAAATGGATGTTAAACCGAATATGATGAATGATAAAAGGTACAACATATCGACTAATACTCAATTTGATGAGTCGACTCAAGTTGAGAAATACATACCAGTGTTTCGCCAGACTCTTCGCTTATTGGATTGACACAAACAATCATTCTCACTTTGCCATCTCCTTCAAGATAAGTTTTAAATAAGTGAGTCAATTTGGAATCTCTGTAAGGAATCATCTGAAAAAGAAAAAAAAACAATCAGTCTGGAGAAAAGGAAGATAGCAATTTAGCCAACAGAAAAACATGAAGAAAAAAATGTTAACGGGTTTATTTTCAACGTTAATCTTGTTTGAGTAGAATTTCGAATAATTTCAATTTTCTAAAACAGACAAGAAAAATGGATTTTTTTTTAATGCTGTTTCATGGATTTCAACTTTTGTCAAAATTGGTTTGTCTGGTCACAGATGAATTGACCTTTTTTAAGTTAATATTGAAATCCAGGTTCTTGTCCAGAATTCCACTATATTAAAAAAAAAATCTGTATGCCTTACGTACTTGTAATGAAACAAAACTATCATATTCCAAAAATCACAAATTGATCAAGTTTTATTTTAATAAAGAAAATCGTTTTTAAGTGATTAATGGGAATTCAAAGGCATTACAGCATAACTTTAATAAACAGAAATTATTGTTATATTGCTTTGTTTCTTGAAAAAATAAATTTAAAAATGACAGGTGAGATGATCACCTCTTGGATACTCATAAAAGTTAACTTTCTTATAAGTTCAGTTCAAACAGACAGACGTATATAGAAGCCAGAAATAATTGTAAGAGAGTAATAGTGACAGCTAAGACAGATTACACTGAAACCACCAGGAAACGCATTGAAGCACAGAAATTAGGAACCCGTGATTTTTGGAAAATCAGATGTGGCAGCAGTACTCCATCTACGTCCAAAGATGGAGTACTGCTGCCATATCTAAAAACAGCCTATCCTGCCTTGACAGAGTACAAAATAGACTCCGTGGCTTGGTGGGGGATGCCCTTTTCTTTACCCGGCAACCTCTTTCCCACAGAAGAGACGTAGCGAGCCTGTCATTGTTCTATCGTTATTTCCATGGTAGGTGCTCGTCTGAGCTCCATTCTCTGGGTCCCCCCCTCGCCAATCTTTTTCAAAAAACACCAGACTAGCTTAAACCACCGTCAATAATTTTCTCCACTCCCTATCTGTGCCTAAATCAAAACGTAGATACCCTAAACAAAGCTTCTTTCTTAGAACTGCACGCCTGTGGAACTCTGTTCCGCTTGGCTGTTTCCCTCCCGACTTCAACCTGGATGTCTTCAAGTCCAACAAAAACAAATTCCTGATGAACCCCCCTCCCCAAGTAATGACACCTTACAAATTCTCCAATACTATTGCTACACTATCCCTTTGATTACTGTACACACAATAACCCTTATCCCTGAGTGGCCATTGGGCCTTGATAAGTGGTGAACTCCATGTAAAAAAAAAAAAAAAAAAAAAAAAAAAAAAAAATCTACAACAGTGTAGTAAATAATGGGCAGTCAACGATTCCCCCAATATCAAACAATCATGAGGTTGCTTGCACGGCAACCGACAAAGCAAATCTGCTTGCCAGTCGGTTTGCTTCAAACTCCACACTGGACCCAGCACACCACTCACTCCCCGACTTTCCTTTGCGGACAGACGCCACACTAGACGATTTGAAAATCACCCCCTTTCAGGTGCATCGTATCATAAAAACCTAGACACCTCAAAAGCATGGGGACCAGATCTCATCCCAGCTGTGCTAATAAAAAATGCTCTGCTAAGGTTGCTCCAGTTCTCTCCAAACTTTACAATAAATGCCTTAACGAATCTTGCTTTCCCGATTGCTGGAAAACCGCTTCTGTAGTATCAGTCTTCAAGAATTCTGGTGAAAGAACTGACCCATTAAATTATCGCTCTATTAGCCTCCTCCCACTTTTGCCAAAATATTTGAGTCCTTAGTTAATCAAGCCCTAGTCCAACACCTAACAGCTGCTAAACTCCTGACCGACAAACAATATGGATTCAGCAAGCCCGTTCAACAGCAGATAACTGTAGTCTCTGAATGAATATACCGTTCACTGGACAAAACAGAGGAGGGTAGAGCGATACCCCTTTCAGATCAGAAGTGAAGGTCAGTCTCAAAAACTTATCAAAGCAGGGTGCTTCTTTGAGATGAGTGCCATTCATGTTAATTGTGACCAAATGGGGATTAGAGTATTGATGGTAGAAGCTTGGTTTTGGGTGCATTAAAATTAACCATCAACCTTTTGCCCCATTGCATCACATGCTCAAGGTTGGAAGAGAGAGACTCCGATCTTAGTCGTTGTTGGCTTTTAGAATATTGCCGTAGATGGTAATCATCTGCAGTCCTGGGTTACTCATATTTTGATAGTTATTTCTCTTAAAAAGAAAACCTTGTCTAATTCTAACAAGAATTGCCATGTAAGATTTTATCATTGATTGTGGTGACCTTACCTATGTCGTCTAACTTTTTTTTATAATACTAGTCAAACCGGTTTGAAAATATGTTGTCTTAACCTTCTTACTAAATATATCAATGTATATTCTAAATTATATATTTAGAAAAAGAAAAATTTCTCTCTACTGCAAAGTACTTGTTTAACAAAACTTATTTCTACAAAACCAGTTCGTCACCAAATGTAATCATTTACAAAACAAAATCTATCAAGTATAAATTTGTTTAAAATTATTTGCTTATCACTTTTTGAACTCCCCATATTTTTTTTTTTTTTTTTTTTTTTTTTTTTTTTGCACAACAACTTAATGAAAACCAGTCTTCAAGAATTCTGGTAAAAGAACTGACCCACTAAATTATCGCTCTATTAGCCTCCTCTCGCTTTTTGCCAAAATATTTGAGTCCTTACTTAATCAAGCCCTAGTCCAACACTTAACAGCTGCTAAACTGCTGACCGACAAACAATATGGATTTAGGCAAGTCCGTTCAACAGCAAATATCTTAACTGTAGTCTCTGAACGTATATACTGTTCACTGGACAAAACAGGGGAAGGTAGAGCGGTAGCCCTTGATATATCTAAGGCTTTTGACAGGGTATAGCACGATGGTTTTCTAAGGAAAATTAGATCATATGGTATCACTGGAAGAATACATAATGTAATTAAACCCTTCTTAAGAGAAAAATCCAAGTTGTCCTTGACGGTCATACATCTAAACAATATGATAGAAATGTGGGAGTACCCCATGGGTCTATCCTTGGACCTTTATTATTCCTGATATTCATAAATGACCTCCCTGATAAAATTGTTTCGGAGATGGGTATACTTGCCGATGACACCACCCTCTATAACAGGCATGAGGGGGAAAACAAATGAACACATATCTAAGGAAATGGCAGAAACACTAGAGGATGACCTCCAATCTGTAGTGGAATGGGGACAAAAATGGATGGTCACATTCAATGCTGTCAAGACTAGGCTTGTTTCCTTCAATAACTACAAGAAATATTTTCTACCACCAATAGCAATGGCCAAGAACACACTGCCTGAAAGTACTTCCTTAAAACTCCTCGGCCTAACATTTACAGGGAACATGAACTGGAATATATACATTGAGAGCATTGCCAGGGCTGCTGCAAAGAAGGTGGGCTCTCTCTACCGTGCCAGAAAATGCCTGAAAGTATCCTGTACCTCTAAAAGGCCACCATTCACCCATGTATGGAGTACTGCTGTCACATTTGGGCTGGTGCATCTGCTGCTTGTCTCTCACTCCTGGACAGGGTTCAAAAAAGAGTCGCCAACCTGATAGGTCTTGAACTGTCATCTAGGCTTCAGCCTCTGTCCCATCGACGAAATGTTGCATCCCTCTGTCTGTTCTACAAATACTTTAACGATGAATGCTCTGACGAACTGCAAGCACTTGTACCTCCTCGACGTGACTACCCGTGACTAATCCGACAAGCAACTAAGTCCCAACCCTTTACAGTAGAGATCCCTAGGTGTAAGAAAGCCTTTTACTCCAATAGTTTCTTCCCCAGAACTGCAAGTCTTTGGTACTCCCTTCCGGGATACTGCTTTCCAAACTGTACCGATATGCAGAAGTTCAAGTGTAATGTGAACAAACATCTTTCTACTCATCTCCCTTCATAATGCTCCTGCAAATTATGTCCCCGATAGTAGTCCCCTACTTCAAAGTGGCACTTGCCTTGTTTGAGGTGAAGACTGAATAAAAAAAAAAATGTAAAAAAAAAATTTTTTTTACATGATTTTAAGGATATGATATTCTAGTTTTGTCACAGATACATATAGCATACAGATTATTCTTCACTTTTAATATAGATAGAATGCTGGACAAGAACAGAAACCCAATACCTATTGTATATGATTAATTAAACACAAGTTGCTAGTTTACTATGAGAAAAAATAAAACCAATTCAAAATTCTCAAAAATATAAATGCATATCAATGTCTATACGAGTCCAATTATATCTGATCATGGCAATTAACTAAATCCAGTAAATGACGAATATTCTATTCATAAATGATCATATATTTTCTTTGATATACACACAAAATTTATAGGCTGTTTTAAATATATTGCTACCATTTGAACCATGAGATACTATAGGACAGCAATAAAAATAAAATAAAATGTCCGCTTCAGAATTGAATTAAAAAGTTTGAAACTTTTGCAGGAATATTTTTTTTGCTTTATCTGTTTATAAAATTATATCATACAATTAAACAAGACTTAAAATTAAAAAATAAAGATGGATTAATTTTTTATTTATTTTAAATAATTAATTAAAATGTAAAACTTAATAAATTTGTTTCCTTTTTTTTTTTTAAATTAAAGTTTTTAAATAAAATCAACTGAAAAAAAAAATTGACAAACTACAATTTTTGGTAGTTCTAAGTAATTTATATTTTTTTTTAGAAAAACCTTTTTAAATATCATGTATACAGTATTTATGCTAATCACTATCATACAACATTTCTTCAAAGTTAATACATGTAATACATGTTATCATACATTTCTTCAAAAGTTGATATATGTAATACATGTTATTATACATTTCTTCAAAAGTTAATATATGTAATACATGTTATCATACATTTCTTCAAAAGTTGATATATGTAAAATAAACTGTAGATTATAATTAGACTTACCTTTGAGGTGCCAAATTTTTGATTTTCACGGAGAATTTCTATGCAGTTACGTAACACCATTAAAGTGTTATTAATGTTAGCTGAACAATGAAAAATAAATAAAAGAAATGTGAACATCTCTTGGAATTTTTAAAAACAATTAGAAAACATGAATTGGGCTCAAATATGTGTGTTGACCCATGTACAACATGGCATGTTTTTATCTTAAAACTATGAATGCAAAATGTCTTATGCTATCGCGTGATCTCAAAAATTCAGAAACATTATATCAAATTGGTACAGACCTAAATTTATACAAAATGGAAGTGATTAGATGTTCTTTCCATTTCATAAAAACATCACATAATTTGAATTTTAACAACTATAGTTCATTGGAAAAAAATGAACAAAAATATTTTTTTTTTTCACTATTTGCCACTAACAGGCATTATGAAGATACGCCTAAAGAAGGTCTGAAGTCACATCGGCCGAAACATTGTAAGAATAACAACTAAGATAAGGACAGTAATCTGAACAGTCCAAATAATACCAGTTGAGAAATGTTTTGTCTACTTATCACACAAGAAAATAAAAAATTCTTCTTCAATGTAATGACAATAATAATGGAATGGTTTCTGCATGTCTATAGCAAAAGTTAACAAAACAGAAGGTAGGTTTCTTACCCACCAGTCACCACCTCAAAAAATTAAATGATATGTTTGTCTCTAAGTTATGATGCCTTCATACAACCCTCTACAGGACCATTTAAATTCCAAAAATAAATGTTTCACAAGTTGATTAGCATCATGTGATGTTATCAAGCTATGTTTCCACAGAGATGAGGAAATATTTAGCTGAATAGGGATTATATGTTATTGTTAGAAATATTTCTTTATGTTAAAAAAATAGTGATAAACTTTAGTATTAGTCTCCATTTATATAAAAATTCAGTTTTATTTTTTGTTTATTTTTTTGTACTATCTTCAAACTTCCAAGAAATATTACTTAAAAAAAAAAAATTGGCACAAGTGCACTTTAACTCATTGGAAATATGTTTTTGTTTATCAGAAGAATGATACTAGTAAAAAGAAAAGCAATCCAAAATTAATGTTTTTTTTTCTAAATATTCTAAAATGTTTTCTGACTACAGTTCCCGAGGATTGTACAACAAATGCTGACAGCCCACTTGGGAACGCTGACCATGCAGTGATAATGGTAGAAATCACCCTAAATTCTAGACCCAAAACTGAAGAGCCAGTGCTCAAAACAACGAGATATTATAAAAAGGCTGACTGGGAAGCCATCAGAGATCTTATCAGAGATGCCCCATGGGGAAATATTTTTTCTCTTCCTGCTGAACAGTGCGCAAATGAGACCACTGAATGGTTCAAAATCGCAATGGAAGCACATGTTCCCATGCGGAAATTTTATAGCAAGCCCCACTCTGCCCAATGGTTTACTTCGACTTGCGCAACTGCCATTGCTCAAAGGCAGCATGCATACAGCAGATTTAACCAACATAAGTCCAGTTCAAACAGACAGAAGTACATAGAAGCTAGAAATAACATTAAGAAAGAAATAGCGACAGCCAAGAGAGAATTTACTGAAACCATTAAAAAACGCATCGAAGCACAAAAATTGGGAAATCGTGACTTCTGGAAAATCTACAACAGTGTAGTAAATAATGGGCAATCAACAATTCCCCCACTAACCAACAATCACGAGGTTGTTTGCTCAGCAACTGACAAGGCTAATATGCTTGCCAGCCGGTTTGCCTAGAACTCCACACTGGACCCTTCCAACACCCCCCTGCCTGACTTTCCTTTGCGGACAGACGCCACACTAGACGATCTACAACTCACCCCTGCTCAGGTACATGCTATCATAAAAAATCTTGACGCTTCAAAAGCATGTGGACCTGATCTCATCCCAGCTGTGCTATTAAAAAAGGGCTCAGCCGAAGTAGCTCCAGTTCTCTCCAAACTCTACAACAAATGCCTTAATGAATCCTGCTTTCCGGGCTGTTGGAAAACCGCTTCTGTGGTACCAATATTCAAGAATTCTGGCGAAAGAACTGACCCATCCAATTATCACCCCATTAGCCTCCTCTCACTTTTTGCCAAAATATTTGAGACCATAATTAACCATGCTCTAGTCCGGCACCTTACAGATGCTAAACTTCTGACTGACAAACAACAAACATCCTCGCTGTAATCTCTGAACGTATATACCATTCACTGGACAAAGCGGGGGAGGGCAGAGCGGTAGCTCTAGATATATCTAAGGCTTTTGACAGGGTATGGCACAAGGGTCTCTTCAGGAAAATTAAATCATACGGTATCACTGGTAGAATACTTAACATAATTAAATCATTCTTAGATAAGAGAAAAATCCAGGTTGTCCTTGATGGTCGAACATCTAAACAGTGTGATATAAATGCGGGAGTGCCTCAGGGGTCTATTCTTGGACCTCTATTGTTCCTGATATTTATTAATGACCTCCCCGACAAAACTGCCTCTGAGATGGGTATATATGCTGATGACACTACACTCTATAACAGGCATGACAGGAAAACAAATGAACACATATCTAAAGAAATGGCAAAAACACTAGAGGATGACCTCCAATCTGTAGTAGAATGGGGACATAAATGGATGGTTACATTCAATGCTGCCAAGACTAAACTGGTTTCCTTCAATAACTACAAGAAACCTTCTCTGCCACCAATAGCAATGGCCAGTGACTCCCTGTCTGAGAGTACATCTTTCAAACTGCTTGGCCTAACGTTCACAGGAAACATGAGCTGGAACAATTATATTGAAAACATTGCCAGGGCCGCTGCAAAAAAGGTAGGCTCTGACTACTGCTAGAAAACTACTGACACCTGAAAGTATCCTGTATCTCTATATTCGCCCATGTATGGAGTATTGTTGTCACATCTGGGCTGGTGCGTCTACTACTAGTCTTTCGCTCCTTGACAAGGTTCAAAAAAGAGTCGTCAATCTGATAGGCCCTGAACTGGCATCTAAGCTTAAGCCTCTGTCCCATCGACGAAACGTTGCATCCCTCTGCTTGTTGTACAAGTATTTTGATGGTGAATGCTCTGACGAACTGCAGACACTTGTGCCCCCACGACGCAGACACCCTCGACAAACCCGACAGGCAGCTAAATCCCACCCCCACACAGTAGAGATCCCTAGATGTAAAAGATCTTTCTACTCCAGTAGTTTCTTCACCAGAACCGCTAGACTCTGGAATTCCATTCCAGGATTCTGCTTCCCTAACTGTACTGACATGCAGAAGTTCAAGTGCAACGTGAACCGACATCTTGCTGCTCAAATCCCTACATAGTGCCCCAGTAGTTGCTGACCCTGATAGTAGCCCCCTACACCAAAGTGGCAATGTGCCTTGTTTGGGGTGAAAATGTAATAAAAAAAAAAAATTAAAAAAAAATAGAATTTAAGAGTCTCATTCCAACAGCTTTATTGGATTATCTCCCTTAGTAGGTTTGCATCAAGAAAGGGTTAGTATTGAGAAGAGTTCCTGTGTAGAGACGTTTGCAGCAGAAACAATACTTTTCAAGACAGCTGAAACCGGCAGAACAACATGACAGCACGTTTGGCCGTGAACTCCTGGCAATGTACCTAGCAGTGAAACATTTTCAACATTCACTCGAGGGCCATCAATATGTGATCTACACTGATCATCGTCCGCTTACATACACACTACATTCTAAGTCGAACAAATATTCTCCTCGCGAAATGCGCCACTTGGATTTTGTTTCGCAATTTACCAGCGATATCCGACATATCTCAGGTGAGCAGAATGCTGCAGCAGACGCTTTGTCCCACCTTCCCATTAATTCTCTGTCCTCACCATCGGATATTGACTTGCATCAGATGGCCTTAGACCAGCCAAGTCTGGACACGTTGGATCCGTCGTCACCTGAATTTGCAAATTCGCCCGTGCCTACCTCTGACACGCAGATCATTTGTGACACTTCAACGCATTCACCTTGACCATTCGTTCCATTGACTCATTGTAGAGTTGTTTTTGACACACTACACAATCATCTGGCACACCCCGGATGCAGAGCACCAGTGAAGCTGATTACAGCTAGATTTTTCTGGCCAATATGAGGCATGATATCACTGCCTGAACACGTTCCTATGTATCCTGCCAAAAGTCAAAGGTGCACAAGCATATCCATGCACCCCTTGGAACATTCACCACCCCAAACGCTCGGTTTAGCCATGTGCACATCGACCTGGTCAGTCAGGGATTTACTTATCTCCTGACCTGTATAGACCGTTTCACACGGTGGCCTGAAGCCAATCCCCTCAAACATTTCGGCTGAGTCCGTAGCACGAGCCCTTATATCAGGCTGGATATCGCGTTATGGAGTTCCCACCACCATCACCACTGATCGTGGCGTACAGTTTGAATCCCACCTCTTCCAGGAACTCCCCAGGATTCTAGGGATCCAACGTATTCGCACTACAAGCTATCACCCTGCTTCTAATGGGATGATTGAACGCTTCCATTGCCAATTGAAAGCAGCATTACGTGCTTATCTTGACCAACAGTGATGGAGCGAATATGTACCGGTTGTCCTTCCTGGCTGTCGTGCTGCTATCAAAGAGGACCTGGAATATTCTTCAGCCGAACTTGTCTATCGAATACCTCTATCGTTGCCAGGCTAAATGTTGAGCCCGATAGAGTTAACAAACGATTCAGCTCTGTATGCCAACAGACTGCGAGCTTATTTTAGTAAGCTCCCACCGATGCACACTAGGGAACAGACCATTAGATCTTCGGTCCCAAAGGACATTTCGTCTTGGACTCATGTTTTTCTTAGAAAGGATGCCGTAAAAGCCCCCCCTAACTTCACCTTATACTGGCCTTTATCGCGTGCTTTCACGTACTGATAAACTTTTTACCTTAGATATCAATGGTAAAAGAGAAACTGTCTCTATTGATAGAGTAAAAAAAAGCCTTTCTTGACACAAAAACACACGAGCCACACATTCCCCCTACTTTCACACAGCATCAAAATATGCATACACCTGAAGTAAATGCTCCAAGTGAAGATAATCATGTCACTACTATATGTAGTGTCGATGACGGGTACATTGGCCGAAGAGACTGTGTAAAACTTTGTATTTCTGTCAAGAAAATATTTTTTCCTTGTTTTCCCTTCTTTACAAAAAAAAAAAAAAAAAAAATTCCATTACAAGTAAGAACATTTTTTTTTCTTTCTCATAAAAATAAATATAATAAAATGACATTTTTATTTTTTGCCATTTGTTATGCAACCTTTTTTTCTGTCGGCTTTCAGCCTAAGCAGGGGGTTATGTAGCAGAAACAAATGGAACTTTTTTCTTTCACGAATCAATGCCTCTCCCTGTGCTATTTGGCCATATACTGACCAATCAGGGGTACGGCGCATTGATCCTTTCAATCCCCTAAGGAATTCGGCCAGCATCCGGTTTGAAGAATAAGAACTCTTCCTTACTGAGAGAGACACCAAACGGAACAGACCCTTTTTCTTCGCTCTCTCCACCTCGGTGTTATTTCAACCTGTATTGACGATTCCACTGGAATAACTACCATGATAGCACCAAGTAGCCGGAGTCCAGCTTTTGACCAGGAACATATCACCCAGTACACATTCTCCTTAATAAACCTGTTATGTGTTACATTTTATGAAGGTGTTGCGTTCGTCATTTCAGAAGCTTGTATTGAATTATTTATTCTCTTAGATTGTGCCCTAAAAGCATCAAAACCTTAAACGTTGATGGATGATAAAACAGACATGTTGAAAGAGTTCATGGATATGCGTTGAAGTTAGTAGTAGGAGCGTATGTCCATGTATAGACATGGATAAAAGATTAGAGAATCCTATGAGAGAAGGAGAGTTCATGTATGAACTGCATTGAAGTCCATATGCAGAGGTAGCCATGTTGTTACAATTCTAAAAACTTATTTTATTTAATTAAAGAAATTTTTAAAAAATTATATAAAAAAATACATTCCATAACATTTTAATGTTATATTTTATTTGTGCATTCTAAAAAATATTTATTTGAAATATAGATTGTTGCATTTTATTTGAAAATTTTACTTTGAAGTATTATTGCTAAATTTTTAATAAACCACTAAAAATAGATATTAATTTTTATTTTATCAAAATATAACAAAAGAAAAACTAAAATTATTCCTACTTAACTATTGTTTTTTTTTTTAACAATTTACAATTACCAGAAAAGTTTGGTTAGAAAAAAGCGCTAATTTTGGATTGTCTCTCCTTTTCACGAGCATCACTTTTGTGAAAATGGGGAAAAAAAATAAATAAAAAATGAAAATACTTCCAGTTAGTTAAAGTGCACTTGTGCAAAATAATTCTTGGAATTTTTTTCAACAGGTCCAATGGCATTTCTGCACTCGCGTGCAACACTAATGTCAACATTGAATAAACAGAGATTAGCTCACCTGCTTCTTTTAAACGATCTCCTTGATTCTTTGTACGAACTGTACGTTCACTGCCAGCTAAATCCACTAAAGACAGTTGAGAAACACACACTGGTTCTTTATCCTGAAAAGATGATTGGAATTTTGAATAAATTCATTAATAGGAAGAGCATTTTATCTTTTTAACTCAGCTATTATTATCATCATCATTATTATTATTATTATTATTTTTATTCATTATTATTATTATTATTTTATCATCATTATTATTATTTTTATTATCATTATCATCATCATTATTATTTTTATTAAACAAAATTTGTTTTAATAAATAGTAATGTACATCTAACAAAATTTCTTAGATGAAATATTTCCTTTTCCCCCTTTTTTTTTTACAAAGGAATCACCACTTATCAAGGCTTGAAGGCCACTCGAGGAGGAGGGTGGTAGTGTAGTAATTTAAGTAATTTGTTAATGGTGTAAGTTGGGTAGAATTTCATTATTTAATGGGATAATTCAACAAGAATTTGTTTACATTAGACTTGAAGGCTGCCATGCTGTAGTCATCCGGGAAGCAAGTCAATGGAAGAGTGTTCCACAGAAGGGCAGTTCTATGAAAGAAGTTGTGTTCATGGAATCTACGCTAAGATTTAGGCACAGCGGGGGAAACTTGATAATGGTTGTAACTAGTCGAGTGTTTTTTTTTTGTGAAAGTTTGGCAAGATGAACCACAGATTGGAGCTCAGATGAACACTTGCCATGGAAATAACGATAGAGCAGAGATTTGTTTTCTTGGTTGTTGTCATTTTCACATTTCAACAATTACAATCTCCAGCCTTCTTCAGATGCTTTTTGCTGTAGTTGGTAATTTTTTTTTAATTTCAAACCTTTTATTTAATCCATTGGGGTAGATTGCTTTTATTATGCATGAATGCATGCAGTTAAGTTTTTTAAGTTCATCATCAGGGATTGAACTCATAACCTCTAAGTAAAAATCACTCTCTTCATCCACTTAGCCACATGGTTTCTTATTTGATGATTAAATGCTCAGTTTTATTCATGCATATTTTCTACATTGTGCATAATTGCATAGCATTTAGAATGAAAAAAAAAAATATATATATATATATATATACATATATATACTATTTATTTTAGCTACCCAAGAATACAACACACAAATTATAACTCCGGCTTTGAAGACATGAGCAGCATAAGTGATTTATAACAGATGTGGGTTAAACCCATGGGTAAAAAACAAATTTTTAAGATTAAAAATATAATTTAATAATATGTTAAATAAGCTATCGTAGCACTTTTGGATCTGTTTGATTAAATTAATTATTAAACCATAGATGCTTTCTAGTAATCAATAAACCGAAACCATCAAACAGCCTGAATTATCTCCCTTTAGCTATTATAGGAAATAAAATCAACCTCTTTTCCAACAGAATTAACTATTAGCAATTAACAACATAATTGGATTATCTCCCTTCATAACTGTTTTTAGTAACGATATGAAAGCATATTTAATTAGAATGACAAGGAATTTTAAAACATTAAATAATAATAAATAGATTAGAATTCCTTACTCGAAATGTTGTACAAGGATTTATATATATAATACAGTCTTTTTCATTATTCTCATATTCAATTAAACATTAAACCTAAAATAGTCTTAAATATAGGTACTAAAATAACGATAATCTGTAAACATTACTTGCCACTAATACAAAACTAAAATTAACCGTAACGTTAATGCAAGGTTGTTACGGCCATATTATAAATATAGAAATAAGAATTAAAAAATTAATTATGGGAAATAAAGAAACAGCGAAATCTAATTTAGGAACTCAACGAATGGGATATATAAAAATTTTTTTTTTAAATGGCTAAGAGTTTTCTGTGGAAACTTCTCATAACTCTGTTCTTAAATAAGGATACAAAAATTAGGTGATAATATTTAAATGGGCTTTCCTGTAGTTACAGCAAAGGTAAATGTTTCTCACATGCTTTTCCCGTTAAGGGAATTTTTCCTTTTTTCTTTCTTTTTCTTTCTCTTCAAAAATGCTCTATTGTCAAAAGTGTTTTTATTCATAAAGTCTGAAGAAATGCTGGTTTTTGAAAATTTTCAAATGATATAATGTTTGAAATTGTCGACTGGACATGGAAACAATTGTAACGTAAAATAAAATACACTTTTTGTTGCGATCAACACTTTTTTGAAGTCTTGATTTTGCTTACACAGTATATTAATGCTCAATTATGAAATATGATAATTTTGTAGCTTACTCTTTAAGTCAACTCTTTTTGGCTTAAAACTTATTCGTATATGAAAATTTACTGGATTACACGAACTCAGTACATTACATACAAGTATATATATATATATATATATATATATATATATATATATATATATATATATAAATAAACCACATTGATGCATGTGTGTGTGCGCGAGAGAGAGAGAGAGAGAGAGAGAGAGAGAGAGAGTTTGTTCCCTATGGACTCCAAAATAGCTGGGTCAATTTTTTGAAATTTCACACAAATGCATTTGATGTGTCTGGGAGTATTCTTAGATAGGTTTAGTGTCGGACTACCTTCGATAAATATCGAAAATTGAAAAATCCGGTTAGATAAAGAAGTTCAATTTTGACTAAAATATATACAGCCTGACATCACAATTGTATTTGAGAAGTTTTATCACCACACAAGCAGAAAGACCAAGTATATAAAATCAATAGTAAGTTCTTTGATAAGACAGGGATGCGTTTGAAATAAATGTTTCCATTTAGAGCACAATTGAACCATGCTACTTGACGTTTGCATTTTAAGCTTTAAGTGAAGCCATTATTTACAGATACTTTTATAAAATCAACAGTAGATTCTCTACAGTGCAATGTAGACTACAATGTATTGTGGACTAAGTAACTGTAAGGAGACATGTGAAGCCTCTTCTCGGTATATTGCTATGGGTCCCCGGCTAAAGCAGAGAATCAATTTGATTGAAAAATGGTGATTTCACTGATTTCAATGACAATAAAATATGGGAAGGTGGAACATTTGTTGATCCTGATTCAACTCTCGGAAACATCTGGTCTCCCTGCTATAAAGTATGTGACTGTTTGTGTGTGCAAAACGGTCACTGCCAAACTCCTCTTTCAATTTTTGAACTTGAAACTTGATAGGTAGAGAACTTGGTCCTGTGCAACAAATTCAATTTAGTTTTTAGCCAGTAAAAATAGTTGCTAAGAGGTCAAAACTAGAAAAAAAAATTGAACTTGGCAAAAGTAAGACTAAACCTGCTACTTCTACATATGCACGAATATACATTTATATGTTAAAGTCACTTAATTTTTAGCATTATTCTAATCTATCTGCTGATTGCTCAAACAATTACAACTAAGCCTGGAGTACTAAATTCAATTTGGTTTTAATTCTAGCTCAAGTCATTTTTTTTAAAACTTTTGAAATCACTACTATATATTTGGGTACAATATAATAAGTTAACATATTAGATAAACAGAAATGAATTTTTTAAATTATATATTTATTGAAATCATAAATGCAATAGTAGAAAAGAAAATCAAATTTAAAAATTTCTATTTAAAAACATTAACCAGAAATGACATTTGTGAAATGTCATTGCTCTTCTCTAAAAAATAATATTGATCGTTTTCAGTTATTTAAAATTAAAATTACATAAAATTTTAAGTCAACCCTATCTTTTTTATATTGAATTGTTATATTAATCTTAAATAGTATAAATGAAAATTCTTAAAATGTTATTAACTTTCTTTTTTTAAAAAGAAAGTTAATAACATTTTAAGAATTTTCAGCAAAATTAATTTTGTCTTAATATTTATAAAAAAAAAAAATCTCATGTCTTCACCTCGGCAAATATAGCTAGTTATAGATATTATGGATATGGTTGTAATTATTATATATTCTTTTTAATAAAGAAATTAGAAAAATAATTCTAGTAAATATTTCATGAAAATTAAATTTTTTTCATTTATAAGCAATTTGAGCAATTTAAAACTTGAAATAGATTTTTAAATTCTTTAAATTACTCCAACAAATATGCCATGTTTAAAATTCACATCTTGTACTGTTTGCTTCCTCAACATCGAAGTATTTTTACTTTCTTGATGAAAGTCTGTTTCAGAGGGTAACAAAGTGCAAGAATGAAAAAAAAATGCGTGGGAGATCCTAATTTGAATATTCATTTGAAAATGAAATGATCAAAATCATTTTTTCTTCTTATATATTTATAAAAATTCAAAGTTATTTTTTAATTAGGTAATTTTCAACTATTCAATACAATAGAAAAAAAATATTTCAACCAAATAAAAACGCCTCAAATAATGTAAGTCAAATAGTGATTAAAGTTCTTACCTGAATCACTTCTTCTCCACGAGCATCTAGCGGAGCCTGAACAACACGAATATTGAACACACTGTGACTACGACTAGAAGCTTCGTTCAGAGTTGTACGAGCAACTTTACGCCGACTCTGTCCTAAAATAAGAATATTGACCAACTTAAGAAACTGAACAAATGTTGCTAATGAAAATTGATCTAATATTTGATATCTGAAAAAGTGCAATCTCTCTATATTTTTTTTATTTATCAAATCTTGAAGGTCATTTGAGGATCAGGGTTAATGAGTGTATGGTGATCACCAAAACAACAGCGTAGTAATAGTTAGTGATGGAAATAGGATAGAAATGAATTTTTAAGGGGATGACTCAATAAGAACTTGTTTACATTGGATTTGAAGATTACCATGTTGTAGTCAGCTAGAAAGCAAGCCAAATGAACAGTTGCACAGGTGGACAGTTCTAGGAAAGAAGTTTTGTTCATGGAATTTGCATTTAGATTTAGGCACAGATAGACAGTGGGGGAAATTGTTGATAGTGGTTGTAGTTAGACGAGTATTCTTTTTGTGAAAGTTTGGCAAGGCAGGACCATAGATTAAAGCTCATACGAGCACTTGCCACAAAATAACGATAGAGCAGAGACAGACTCACAACGTCTCTTCTGTGAGAAAACACTTGCAGTGAAAAGAAAAATGCATTAGCTACTAGATTTCAAAGGAGAATTAGAATGTTTACTAGCTGTCCTTAATCGGAATTGCCCCAGAAGTATTTTAACTTCCATTAGATTGATTTTAGAAGAATGCTCTAAATAATAATGGTCTAAGTGTGAATATTATAAGTGTGCAGGTGCTCATCTGAATGCAAGATTTAGGAGTGGATGGAACAAGTTCAGAGAACTTCTATTATTACTAACCAGTAGAGCATTACCACTGTCAAGCTAAAGAGTCTATCAGATGTGTGTATGCAGTTTAATGATGTATGGTGAAATCTGGCAAGTGATGATTGAGATGCATGCAGAGAAATGATACAATAGATATGTAATATGAATCTTAATGACAGGCTTATTTTTTATGACCTCAAAGGAAGATTAAATCTGGAGAGCATAAGAAGATGTGTACAGAATAGGAGAGTTCATTGGTATGGCAATGTTGAAATAGTGGATGAGAGTTCTTAGGTTAGTAAATGTTGGACAGTTGAGGTAACAGAATCAGTTTCCAGAGGAAGGCCAAAGAAAACACAGGAAGTAAAAAGGATGGACTTGAGAAAAAGAGGGATAAATAAAAACTTGGACAGAGATAGATTAGTTCGGTCGCCAATTTCTAAATACATGCCAACATGTAAAATCGATGATTTATTAAGTGACAGTTTAGGTTCACAACATAATTGAGATAAAGTTTAAATCTTTCCTTTCAAAAAAGGGAGATAATTATAGCTTACCAGCATAAATGACATTGAAAGCTTCATCAGGACTCTTCACTTCTACTTCTGTACAAGCATGAATGTACATCATCTTATTAGGATCTTCTCGTATAATTTTGTTTTGAGGAGCTCTAAAAAAAAAAAAAAACTTTTAAAAATACAAATAAAAATTTATATTTATTTTTATTGAGGACTATTATCCTCATCTTTTAGTTGTTATTTCATGACGTTTCGGCCAACTATTCCTCTGCCCTTCGTCAGATGGTAACCACGATGGATAGGAACTTCGAATCCCCTAATTGCATTCTCAGCAATCACTACCATCCGTAGTTGTCGTCTCACCACGTTTTGGCCAAGTAAGCCTCTGGCTGGCTTTGGGTAGGATTGAAACCAAACTTCAGACAATGCTCATCTGGAACTGTAGAGATTCAACGTCTCTATGAACTGCGCCACGGGCCCCAAAGTGCAATCAAGGTTGAATTTTTTGGTCGTATAAATCCACGTTTATTTATTATCTGATCTTCCATGGTCGGGTCTGTACCGAATGGTATATATATATTATTTTAATTGGAATTCATTATTGAGATGAGTATTATTTATTTATTTATTTATTGAGGACTATTATTCTCATCTTTATTAGTTGTTGTTCCACAACGTTTCGGCCAACTATTCCTCTGGCCTTTGTCAGATGGTAACCGCGACAGATGAGGCGACAACTACGGATGGCAGTGATTGCTGAGAATGCAGTTAGGATAGAAGTTCATATCCATCGCGTTTACCACCTGACGAATGCCAGAGGAATAGTTGGCCGAAACGTCATGAAACAACAACTAAAAAGATGAGAATAATAGTCCTCAATAAATAAATTAATAAATAATATTCATTTCAATAATGAATTCCAATTAAAATATATAAATAAAAATTTATTTCAATTTCTTTTAAATAAGGATTGATAATTTGTATTATATGGATTTTTCATAGTATTACTCATTTTTTAAAAAAATTTCACATTCATCCCAAACAAGGCAAAGTCTAAGAAGACATAAAAGGCAACTGTGAATTAGAGACCATGTCTACAGAGACCCACTAAATAGAGAGTTGAGCAGTGAGATGTTTGTTGACACTTGAACTTTTGCATGTTAGTACAGACGGGGAAGCAGGATGCAGGGAGAAAATTCTAAAATCTAGCAGCTTGAAGGAAGAAACTTTTAGCTCTCTGGTATCAAAGGACCTTTACAGTAAAGGTGTGAGATTTTGCTGCTTGCCGAGTTGGTTGGGAGTATTTATAGCAAAGGAACACCAGTGCTATAAATTCAGAGAATAGTCTATTAAAGTGCTTACAAAACAAGCACAGGGATGCAACACTACAGCTATGTGACAGAGTTTGGAGTTTGGTTGACAGTAGGATTTTGGTTTTGAACCCTGTCCAATAGGTTGTTATATTCATGTTTCAGCCAATGTAAGTTTCAGCTTTTTTCAGGTGCATCTTGTTGAACTTGGGGAACTAGGAATAAGAACAATCTACCTCCATGGATTAAACAAAGAATTCAGTTCAAAATCAAAGTTTCAGGGTGTGAAAAGATGCACCTGAAGAAGATTGGAGTTATCAATTGGAACTTGAATAACAGTCAAGAATATTAGTTCAAATAATCTAAATAAAAATTTGTTCCAGAAATGATTCATGGAATTTAAATGCTCAGAAACTTGTCTGCTGAAAGAACTTGGGAAAGAAATTTAGAAGAATATCTAGCTATATAATATTCTGCTTGCTTCCTTAGTTCATATGTTGGAAGGTGATGGGTGTCTAGTGGTTAATGACACGGACTGACAACTTGGGTACCCCAAGTTCAAATCCCGCTTGATATACAAAAAATCACTTTCACTTAGAATATTGACAACCTACACATGGCCCCTCGTGTAATTTCTGCTATCTTTCTAGAAAGAATTCTGACTAGAAAAATATTTGGGAAACCAATGTCAACGATAGAATCTTTGGATTCATATATGATGATGTGTTTGCATGTTACATTTTAAAAATGACCAAATACAAATTTTTGAAGGCCAAACTGCTTCAAAAAAGACCAAATTCATGAAATTTGGCTTTATAACACTGGACAAGAATGAGTGCCCCCCCCCCGATGTAGCTTCGTTTGTTAATGTCATTATAATAATAATGTGATCATTGTTGTAATTGTGTGAGAAAGGAACTCGCAGTAATTTTGACATGCAGCACCTCTCACTGAAGAAAGAAGTCATCAAAATGTTAAGTAAAAAAGGGAACATTCGAAAGAAACAGGACAGAAAAAGCAAAAAAACATTGTCTGACAAGAGATGCTGGACTGAAGGAGTAAATTAAAGATTGTCTCTTACAATGTGATTTCATTTGTGTATTGAACTATGTAGCGCAATATTACTTTCTAAGTATTTATTAATTTATCTCATTTGAGTCACTTGTATATTATAAATACAATGGACACTATTATAATAGAAATGTTAATAAACTCATATTTACTGTGTGTTGTTGGTTTTTCTGTAAAAAAAAAAAAAATCATTTTTTTTGCACTACTCAGAAAAATATCAGTTTTATCTTAACATATTTTGTTGATTAAATATATTTCTCATTCTGTGGAATTTCCATGGGTCCTGTTGGTTATATAATTTGCATAAACAAAAGATTCTATTTTCTCTATTTTTGTGTTCACATTCAGTTGCTTTTGTCCAAATTTGTTTCTTTTTAGTAATAATTTGATTTAAAAAAATTGTTAATAGCTGAATATGCTGGTCAATTTACATAGACACTTTCTTACGATGACTCAAAATTTATCTTGCTTTTCAAAATTAGTTTAATGTTAGATATTTTTTTGTTTATATATTCAAGAAATTTTTTTGCTTTTAGGTAAAATATTATAAAATCTACTTTAGTTATTTCAAACAATTCTTTCAAAAAAAATTCTTTTATAGATGAAAAGTCGGCAGCTAAATGTTGACTTCAAACTCACCAAAGCTTCCAAATTCATCATTGAATGTAATTTGAGATCATACTCAAAACAGGGTTTGGGTAGACAGTTTGAGTAAATGGTGGGGGTTAGGAAGTAGAATAGGTAGAAGAAATTTTTTTTGTTTTTTAATAAAAGTACAGAAAGGGCTGAGGTCGAATTCTGTGATGCCCAAGGAGTGAATAAGTTTTTGTTTAAAAACATTTCAACCTCTGGGGATCATTTTATGCCAAGAAAAGGTTTACTTGTTTTTGTTGTCAATTTCTTGAAAAGTTTGTTTTCAAAAGTAAAATGTTTGTTTGGTTTAGAGAAATTTGGACAGTTTTGTTTCTTTTAAGTATTTTATAATTTGTTGAGATTTTATTTTTTTGAACACTTCTCCAGTGTTTGCTGTTTCCAAATATTTTTTCCAGATATGTTTGTGCCTTTTACATTCTATCAGTATATGTTTAGCTGTTATTTGTCAGTTGCAGAGTGTGTATTTGGGTGTTTCTTCCGCTTTGATCATGTAGGATTTGGTCAGTTTTGTATCTCCGATGCGTAGTATGATCTCTTCTCTTTATCCCTCTAATGTTTTTTATTTTTTGTTTGATGTTCACACAATTTGTTTTTTTGTGCATGTGTTCCATACTTCTTGCTCCTTGTATTTCAGGTATTCCTTAATTTTTCTTTTTAAGTGTATATGTGGCTTCTCTAGCTAGTTTGTCTGCTTTATTTCCTAGGATATCAACATGGCTTGGTATCCAAGCTATTTTATCTTTTTTGATTATTTCATTGTATTTGTGTGTTATTTCTGTGATGAAGGGATGTTTAGTTTTCCCTCTTCAAGGGCCATGATACATGGTCCTTGATAGGGAGTCTGTATATAAAACAAATTTTTATTGGTTGTTGTCTTTGATGAATTTGAGTGCCATTTTGATGGCTTGTAATTCAGCTGTATCTATTGAGGTGTCATTAGGCGCAGCTGTATTTGGCATTGGCTTCGCCCATCTGTATATGCTGCGCCCGTTCCATTTATTATTCTAGATCTGTCTGTGTATATCTTTTTGTATTCTGAATTTTTCTGGAATTCTTGGATAAACATTGCTAAGGTTCCTCTAATTCCCATATTGCGAATATCTTTCAGGATACCATATCTCCATGAAGTGTCATATGCTTTTTCCAGATCAAAAAGATTAGGACTACATGGTGGTTTCTTATTAGACAATTATGGCTTGCCCAAGGATGTGAGAGGCAGTAAACTATTAAAAAGGAAACTTGTATGCATTAAATGAGAGAGAGAGAGAGAGAGAGAGAGAGAGAGAGAGAGAGAGAGAGACTATTACTTACTTGTAGCCTACAATCGGATCGCATACTAATTCTTCCAGCAAATCAAAGATTCCATTGTTGTATATCTCGATATAAGACAGAAAGACGGCATACAAACATCTGTTGTTAATTCCTTCTACCTTGGTTTTATCTCGGAGACGTCGACTTTCAACAAATTCAGATTTGTCTCTGCAGAAAAATGTACATACAAAAGTTAGAACAAATCATTGCAGACCAATTTAGAATATCATTTATACTAAGACAAAAATAAAAATAAAAGTGTACCGGTAATTTTTTTTTTTTTTTTTTTCATAAGTTAAAAAAATTTTTTTAAATGAGATAGCAAAAATATTTTGGCATTATTTCAATTATTAGAGATGAAAAATGAGATTCTGCTAAGTGTGCATCCTGCATCCTTGCCACATATCCAAGCATCCCATTTCATATGAACAATATTGTACAACCAACTAAGAATTCTGTTAAAGTTTGACTTGAAGAAAAATAATTACTTTTCAAAACAATTGATTTCTTTTCTATTCAGTTTCCCTTTTCTCTCTGATTTTAACCACAACTTATCAATTTCAGTTGAAGTTTTTTAACGCAAGAGAAGAGCTAAGTGACTAACTCCCTTTTCATTAGCTGCTACATCGAGATGTAGGGGAAGGCGCCATTTCATTCCTAGGATTACTCCACTTGCTTTTGATCCTCCTTGTATAATGCTGAGTGTTTAGCAAGGGGGCATAAGTATCATTTAAGTCTTTGGTATGACTATCAAGGATTAAACCCTGACCTTCAATCCATTTGTAAACACTTTTAAAGTTATACCAAATAGGTTGATTAAACAAGAAAAAAATAAGAGAAAAAATTTAAACGTGTGGTGATGGTGAAAGGCTGTCACTTAGAACTTAAAAGTATTCATTAACAATCAGGTTTAAGTGAAAGTTTTTTTAGAGGCTGAAAGTTTTTTTAGGCGTGCAAGAATAACTAAGAATAACAAAATTAAATCAAATGTTCAGTTCAAAGTTCCACACAGGTCTCCAAGTTTGAAAATATGCACTTGAAGAAGGCATAAGATTATATTCGTTCAAAGTTTGTGAATGAATGTAACAAAATAATCCAAATAAAATATTTTATAAATAAAAAAAAACAAGTTTTTTCCTAAAACTTAATAAATTTACTCTAAAAAAAAAAAAAAAAAAAAAAAAAAAAAAAAAAAAAAAAAAAATGAAATATAATTCTATTAACAAACTAACACAATCCAACCAAAAACAAGTAAAATTCAAACGGTTGCTATAGTGCAACAGTTGCCAGAGTTGGTGTATTATATTAATATAAAATGGTGCATTGCAGCCCAAATGAAAAAAAAAGTGCAAAAGTCAGTTTAATTTTCTTGAATTGGTTTTTTCCCTTCAATTTAATTTTTGCTAGGGGATTTGAGTACTTTTTTTTTGTTTTAAATGATTTGAAAAAGAATAGAAATAAAACGTCTTTAAATCTCTTATAAACTACAACTATGCTTATGGCAGGTAAAGATATTATACAGTTAACGATGAACAAAAGGACAATTCAGACACAGATGAAAGAGAAATCTTTCATAAAACCAGATATAACAGTTCATTTATAAGAAATTGTCAAAGTCAAACACTCATAAGCATAGAAATAAAATATCTTCTGATTTACAAGACGTAGTCTAAAAAATGGAATATTCAAAGGAGAAAATAAACTAAAATATTAAACATGAATAAAGAAGCAAAAAATAACAATTAAAACCTTAAACTTTAAAGTATATTTTGCAAAATAAAAACGTTTATGACACCTTTTTGGAGTCTTTGGAACTGTTGATGTGGATGGCATGATGTCATTTTGAAGTTTTGTCATAGCATCAGCTTCACTCTGAACAGTGAAACCATTTGCACTATCTGTCTGAAACACCTGCAATGAAAAAAAAATGAAGATGTAACATTTGATCTCAAATCTAAATCTTAATATATAGGTATCTCTCTTTCTGTGATACTTTAGTATGAAAAGAGCAAGTAGGAGGAGGATGGAATGGAAGAAGGAGAAGTAGGAGAAAGTTAAGAGATTTTCACTTAAAAATGTAAGCTCATTAACAATTTAGAAACAAAAATATTTCCTTTTGTTGAAATTAAAAAATTCATAAGTATTAAATACTTTTAAACTTTTTTTTTTTTTTAATAATCGCTACCATTGATATTATAGAATAAATTTAACAGTAAACATTTTTTTATATTGTTATTATAAATAAATAATTCAACATTAACTGAAAAATTAACTGTATTCAGTATTGCTTACAAGTCACATTCATTGTTTTTTCTACCAATTAGATTTTTAAATTAGAATTTTAAAAATTAAATTTAATTATGGTGTTTTTACTGAGTTTACTAAGATAATGTTTTAATCTCACAAAATTATTGGATATGAATAACTTCCAATACTTTTGTTTTAATACATGAGAATTTGTTTTAAGCTAAAAAAATTTTCTATTCCTCAGTTTAAACACTCAAATTCATGTAAAATTTTGAAGGATTGTGAAACAATTGACTTTTTTTTCAGCTATTAACAAAAGATTAAAATGGTTATCTTATTATGAAGAAAATGAAATGTCGTCCAGTAAATTTAATTTCAACATAATTATTTTTTAAAATTGTTTTATTTTATGTTATTGCATTTTTGATTTCAATAAATATTTGATTAATAGTAAATAAAAAGAATTGAATGTGTCATGAGCAAAATTATATTGACAAAGGAATACACATGAAAAGTGATCACACGATTTTATTACTATAGAGATTAACAAACAACCGTAACTTGACCAATTTTTACTATAAATTAGATTTGGATAAAAACTTTCTAAAAAAATTTGAAGTGGCAAACAGTAGAGATTCACATTCAGCTAGCATGATGTTAACACTATCATTTTCTCATTCTAAGCTAATAATTTATAATCAAAGCCTAATTACAGAAATTAGCTTTTTTTTTTTTATTAAATAAATTCATAGAGCAGAAGGGTTTAAAATGGAGCATTTTCATTGGCTGAAGCTGACCAAAGTTTTTATATTTAAAAGAGTCAAATGTTTTTTATCTGCCAAATTATAATTATGATGCAATGTTAATATGTAGAGCACAAAGCTATCAAGGTGACATTGACCATCTGGTTTCAAATTGAAGTAGCTGCTAGAGCCAATATAATGTGAAAGTATCAGAAATTCAGTGGTTGTTCAGAATTCCCCCATAGTAAAAAACAAAAATACAGAAAAGTCTGTATGATGTACATACCCATAATGAAATGAAAAGATCATATTCCAAAACTCATGAATTGATCAAGTAGTTTTATTTTTTATAAAGAAAATTATTTAAAAAAATTTAAAAGCGATTAATTGAAAATAGTAGATATTACAATACTAATCTCATTAGTTTGAATTATTGTTATCCCTTATATTTCTTGAAATAACATAAAACAATTCCTTTTTGCTTACTTATAAAATTTAAATTTCTTAGTTAAAAATAAAACTATTGATTAATTCAAGTGATTTTTTAAATATATTTTTATTCTGTCACAGGTATGCACATCATATTTAAATTTTTTTTTTTTAATATAGGGGAAATTCAGAACAAGAGCCAAAATTGATAGATAGCAGTGCATCACTGAAGATTTGAATGTATTTTAGGACTTATGATGTATACCAAATACTATGTAAACAAATCAGTATTTACAAACAGTTGTTGAATTCTACAAAAAAATATTTTTAATCTTCTTCATATTCAACTCCATGTTCATTTTACATACTGGCATATATTGGATGGCTTTAAGAAGTTAACTTCCAAAATAACCTATCGCCATCTCTTTATTTATCCCTCAGGTTCATTTTTATCACTTCCTCTTTTCTTGGGTCTTTCCCTATCAACTAAACCTACTAACTCAATTGTTTTACATTCACTGACCTAAGAATTCATCTATTCTTTTAACGTGGTCATAGCATTGAAGTCTATGTGTCTGTACACATCTCTCTATACTGTACGGATTTAATCGTCCTCTGAGAGCATCAGAAACAAGCACGTCTTAAAAACTCACATTACACATTCATATAATTTCTCTCCATGCAATGTATGTCCTCAATCCTTACTAAACAGATTTCACTTCCATAGATTATCACACTGGATACATAGACTCTTCCTTTAGTAAATGGAGAAATAATTCAAAGAAAAAAAAAAGAGAGAGAAAAAGAGAAAAAAATTTAAGCTCGGTTTCTTGTTTAAATATTTCAATGAAAAAGCAAAAAATAAAAAAAGATGAAAATGTTCAAAGAAAAATTTTGTATCTGAGTTTTGTATCACCAATTAAAAATTTCATTTTCCAGCTTTCATATATACTGATATCACCATTCTTACAAGATTATACTATTAAAATAATATTTATATATAAGCCTACATTAACCCGTACACTAATCCTAAGTGCTTGAGAATATTGTGATCAGAATAGAGATAATAAATCCCACTTCATCTCAAGTATAAATAATATATTAATCAAAATGCTTACTGTACATATGCCTGAATATTTTTAAAATCTTAAATAAAAATGACTTGTTTTCACTAATGCTTACAATAACTGCCATACCAAAATGGCAACATATTTTGTAAAAAATAGTTGGGTACAAGTGAAAATCACATTTTAAATAAAAACTTGGATATAATCATCATGCAAAAATAAGTATCCTCGCTAAAAGGAAAAATTATCAAGTAGAATTTTATTTAAAATCAATTTCATATGCCATTCCTTATTACTTGATTAAATGACAGGGTTATATATCTCTGCTTTACAGAATATATGCTTTTATTAATGTCAATTAATACAATAAAACTAATTTTATCTTTAATTAAATAATTTTTCACAAGTTTAGGTGTAGATATCTATATTTTTTCCTGATATAATAATAGCAATACACATGAAAAAATTGAAATAGCTTGAAATATTTCAATATTGGTATGCATAGAAAGAGCTTGATGAGCTAAGAAAGAATCTTTTTAAATTTTTGAAATCTGATAAAAATTAAGGAAGTTATGGCTATTTTTGTGCCTCACACGTTTGGATATTTTTCCCTCTTTAAGACCATATGCGTTTCGGCACATTTTTTACACTACTTTTTCAGTAAAAATGTCATATTTTTGTTAAAACACAAGACTAAGAAATGAAATTTACCATATAAGTGTATTTTTGTACAAGGAATCAGAATATGCAACTGAAAATCTCCCAAAGTTTATGGTTTCCAAATAATCTGCAGTAAATGTGCATAAATATGCAGCAATTCCTTAAAAATGCCATGTATCCATAAACAGAAAAGAAGTTGGAGAACTCAAAGTTAAATTGTAATGTGCTTTATGTACAAAAAACTTAAATCTAAACATAAGACCATTTAAAAATGAATATATTGCAATATTTCTTTGGTATTATTGTAGATTAACACCTTCTGTTTAACCCCACTCAACTCCTGACCACCCCTCCAAAATGTGATTCTACCTTTTTAGGAAATTATGTATAAAATGCCATGAAAAACTTTAATGAAAGATAAACAAATTATTTTAGAATTGAATGTAAAATAATTTCCTAATATAGGTCATTCTAGCATTTTAGGGCAGTTAACTGTTTTTTTTTTTTTTTTTTTTTTTTAAGATGATTATGTGTAGTTTTAAGAGGGTTTCTATGCAATGGGAATATGGGGAGGGTTGCCATTCGGACTTTGAATTAATTGTAGGGGCTAAGGAAAATTATGTGTGAACATACTGAAAACTTGACAGAGACAAAGCTAACAAAAACAATATTAGAGGGGGGAGCGGTTAGTTTCACAAAAATTTAATGTAAAATAATTCACCATTTCCTGGTCATTCTAGCATTTTAGGACAGTTAACCAATTTATTTTCATGTGTATTTTTCTTTAAGGAAGGATCTATTTTTTGTTTGTTTTAGATGCTTGTATGTGGCTTACAAAGGTATTTTATTGGGGGGGGGGGGGGCTTGCCACTCGAACTTAGTGTTATTGTTAGGGTTAAAGAGTGTTTTAGGAATACGAACCGTTACTTCATTTTTGTTTTGTTGTCTTAACTGCAAAATGCCGTTTCCATTTCAAATAAATATTTTACAGAAAGATATATATATATATATATATATATATGTGTGTGTGTGTGTATTCGACAGGTAAATAAGTCAGAAAATGTTATATTTAGTTTTAATTTAATAAGAAACTGCGTTGCGAAATTTCAAAGAAAATTCCATAAATTTGTTGATTTCTATTTTCGCGGTTGAAGGTGTTAATTCCATAGGCCGTTTATACTACGTTGCAGCAGGTTGTAAAAATATCTTTCGCTTAATAAGTAGAAAAAAAAAATAACGAAATAAAAAGCTTCCTAATTGTAGTTTGATGTGTTTTCTTTTAAAATTTCAAGAATATTGATATAGATTTTGAGGGTTTGTATTACTATACACAGATTCGAAAAAGTTGTCAAAAAACAAATATATAACAAATAAATGTTATCAAAAGCAAGTTACTTTTCTACATAACTGGATAATTTTTTAGTGTTTTTATTTAATGTAACATGTTTATTCAGCTTGAAAACAGTGTTTACCGATGTTTTGGAAAATTTAAAATGGCGCCCGACTCCTGAAACGGTAAGTTTGTGGAAAAGAGTTAAAAATAAAAAAGTAGACAAAATACTGCTAGAAACTCGCTCAATATATGTTATCGTGACATGTGACATAGGCTGACATATATTCGGTGAGTTTTTAACAGTATTTTGTATAGTTTTTTTTATTTTTAACTCCTTTTCTCAAACTTACCGTGTCAAAGAGTCGGGCCGGGCGCCATTTTTAATTTTCCAATACATCGGTAAACACTGTACGTTTTTCGAGCTGAATAAACATGTTACATTAAATAAAAACACTAGAAAATTATCCAGTTAGGTAGAAAAGTAACTTATCTTGCCTTTGATAATATTTATTTGTTATATATTTGTTTTTTGACAACTTTTTCGAATCTATGTATAAACGAGATTTTGATACTTATTTTGATTTTGAAAAAAAAACATTTGTGGCTGTTCGCAGTAAAACATTGTTTTAATTCGCTGTTCAAAACTAATTTAAAGAATAAAAGTGCATGCAATCTACAAAAGTTTATTTTGTTTTTTTAACCATGTTTTTAAATTTGACGAGAAATGTGAGAAATTGCAACAGATTCAATGAATGTCCGCGTATTCAATCACCGCGAGCGGATATTTTGTCAACACGGTTTTTTAACAAATAAGAAATAATATTTTTATTATGTTTGAAACAACTTTAATAGTTTATTTTGGAAGTATATTCCATAAATAAAATAAAAAACCCACTTTAAAAACAGAAATTACGATCTTTTTATATTTTATTCGCAGTTTTGTCTTAGGGGTGTCAAATTTGCAATGGCGATTTTCCCAAAGATTCTGACACTGCTACAGATTCATAATGCCGAATTGGTTGGGATTGTTATTATACATTCTGAAAACCGAATAGTTCTAAACTAATGTTATTCTGATAACAAAATAGCTCTAATTAAACATATAAGAACATTTATATTCATATTTTCATGTTTTTCTTAATTCGTTCTTGAATAAAAATTAAAGAACGCGTGTTGTTTATACACTGTGCTGTGCTATGGCTGATTCTACAGGCTGGAGCTGCTGCTGCTGCTAGTACTTCATTTGACCAAATTCGAGAAATAGCAACAATTTTTTTTTCGGGTAGGTCCTTTTAAATTATCAATTACCGCGGTCCTACTCAACATAAAATAATACTTTTAATTGATAAAGATAGTAAAAAGATTGATTTACTTACTACTGGGTGTCCGAAGAATTTTTTTTTCAAAATGTTCGATACTAGTCATATTAAAGTCTTATTTTTAACACAACAAAAAAAGAAATGGTCAAAAATATTTCGGACACTTGACAGTATTAAGATTAACACCTCTACTGATTGGTTCCCAAATTTCATGACGAAATTCTTCATACAATCACGGTACGGACCTTTAGAAAACAGGGGGGGTCATTACAAAACCTTACCGAAAACGCCATTTTATGACGTTCACATTTTTATCACTTTATTTGCTTAAAACTCTTAAAATATATAATGTACATTCATATTTATTAATTCATTTGAAAGTATATTCATTTCCGAACAAAACAGTAGTAATTTGAAGACTTGAAGTGCTTTGGTTTAAAAAATATGGCTATTTTAGTAGAACTACCTTGAAATCTGTGATTATCCAAAGGGTTTTTTTAGTCCGTGTGTATTACTAATAATAACGTATTCAGAACTGCAATTTTCACTTGTGCCCAATACTATAGAAGCACCAAACAGTTAAAATAAAAATGGCAACATGACATACACATACAAAATTCCAATGATATTAAAAATCCAACGTTAAAGATGAGAGTAATAATAAAACAAGGATTTAAAAAAATTAGTCTTACATATTTCTTTGCTTGATGGCATTCAATCGTATTGAATATGACATCTAAACATCTGGGCAGAACACCTTGATCTTTAGGACTGCCTGTCATTGTGTAGGTCTTTCCTGATCCTGTCACACCATAATTGAAGAGCAAACCTGTAAGAGAAAATAAGAATCAACTCAAATATAACAGGATTTATTCTTAAATATTTTTTGGTAAGACCCACCTCCTTTTCCACAGTACAATATATTGTAATAAAAGAAACTACTTATAAAGCGGTAGCACACCTGTCATGTCGAGTGTGGGTATCTCGGAAAGAAAAAGCAAAAAAATGACTGCTCTAATACAACGTGTAGAAATGAAGACAAGAAAGGAGGTCTCTTTCTAATATTTAAAAGCGACTTTGTCATCTTCGTTAGAATATATAAGATAGAAACGGGTTAGTAGCTTAAAGTATTCTTGTGTGTAAAGATAGATTGAATATTATACGGGCTTGTTGAAGGAGAGGATAGTTAAGTGTACACGTGTTGTAGTCAGTGGTAGTTGGGACAAAGGATTAGACAGTCCTGAGTCGTAGATTAGATAGGTCAGTTAACGGAGAAAGAAAGAGAAAAGTATTCAATGTGTTTAAATGTTGTAGGAACGTGGATCTAGTCTATGTATCGACGTGAGCAGTCCTGTACCATGATGAAGAAAGTTTAGGCGTGTGCCACCTGTGGACAAAGGATTAAAGAGTCCCGTAGTATGAGAAAGGTCGTGTGTGAAGATAGCCATGTTGGCTTGTGGTACTCACATTAGCCTCGGGCTAAAGTTCCAGGCGATGTCTGCTGCCAGTCAGCAGGGAGAAAAGAGAGAGAGCTTGTTGCTGGTTTCATGTTTTATACACTTGGTCACGTGACTGAGAGCTTGTGATTGGACAAACCAAGAAGATGGTAGATTTAAATCTTGAGTTACAAGAATTTGCCCCTGCCTGTTATTGTAGTAATTTTTGGCTGCCACGGATGTTTTAAAAACTTGTGATATCGAACTCTCACACGTGGGCAAGATTTAGCGTACACATGGACAACGCTTTAAGCCAATAAAAAAGAAAATGAGCAAAAGAACGGATGGGGAGGAAAGTTAATGAACTCAAGTGTTGCATTTGGTATCGAAGAGACTTCATATTGATACAGATCATGTTTATTTATTTCTCACATTAAGAAATGTGGGACAAGGGTCGGAGAAAACTCAGTGTCCTCAAGAAGGAGCACTGACCTGCAAAAAATTCCTGGACATCTCTGTTGGCATTCCCCAGAAGGGTTATCTCAGGTAATTAGCAGTAAACTAACTTCTTCTCAAAGAGTGAAGGCAAAGCCTGGAAGGAAGGACCTCCTAGAAATGTATAAGACTAGCAATACACCACAATCAATAAGGAAAATGCCATTACAGGAATGGTCTAGACTTTATTGATTTTAGGGCTTAGGGAAAACATCTCCAAGTACATTAAAAATAATTATTAAAACATTTTAAATAAAGATCCTTAACCTTTTACCACCAGAATTTTTTTTATCCAATAAATAAATTTTTTTTAATCATGAATTTATGTTCTTCTTGAATCAAGGGGATAAAAGGAAAAAAAAAAAAATCACCAGAATGTTGAACCATACATAAACCTGTACTTTGAAGACCAGTTGGAATGACAAGTTATAAGAGTAAGAAATATTTCCTATACAGGTGATTTTTGAAATGCAACTTGAAAGTACAATTTAGCAGTAAAGGGTTAATATTAATTCTACTTTCAAATGGACACAATGTAATTTAAATAGTATTCCTACTATCATGAAAGCCATATTTGTTTTTCTCACATACCTTTGAAAAAAAAACAAAAAAAAAAAAACTCACCATTTTTTCCATTGATAAGATCTTCCACCAAAGGCAAAGCTACTCTTTCAAAAACTTCGCTTTGTGAGGAAGATTCATCAAACACTTGTTGGAAAGTGTATATATACTGAAAAAGAAAAACTAATTATTAAACAGGTTACTCAAAAAGGATAATACTGAAAACAATCATTTTAGGCAATAATTTTAGTAAAGGAAATTGTTGACAGTCGTGGTGAGATGAATATTTGTTATGAATGTTTTACAGAGTAAATTGAAGCTCAGTTAAGCATCTACCATAAAACTAACTATAAGTTCTAGAGAAAAATCAAAAAGTCTACCTCATCACAAATAAAATATCAGCGATGGATACAAATTCAGGATTAAAACTTCTAATATTTTCTTTTTTGTTTACCATAACATTTGAAATGCTTAGTGTTGCTGCATTATTTTCTTTATTTCTAATTCTTACATACTTTTATATTTGCTCATCCAACAAGTGGCTAGAAATCACCTCAATTACGGACATCAAATTGTCAAGATTCGTGAAGAATGCGAAGGTAAGGATAGATGAAACCAGCTTAACCAACTTCAGTACAAATCTAATATATAAAGTTTATAGACAAATTTTTTTATTTGTTTTTTTATTTATAAAACGTCTCAAGAAGATGCTGAATTAATATATGCAGTCTTTACAATAAGATGACAATATCCTGAAGGTAGTAGACTCTTTCTGCTATCTAGAAGACATGCTGGGTGCAGGTGATGGATGTGAACTTGGTACAGCCACAAGAGTGAAGGCAATTTCAGCAATGTCTCCCTCTACATTCGAAGTCAGTTGTATAGCAGCCATGTCAGGAGTATCAGGATATATGGCAGTGAATGTGGGTCTCTCATCCAGTCCTCTCTTACCTGCGTGCAGCACAACAACAGATCCATAATTAGATGGATCTACAATGTGAGATATGACCAAACCCAAGACATCAAGTCAAGAGGAATTTAGCATAGAAGTTAATTCTAAGGATGAACACTGGTATGATCATGGGAAATGTTCATCCTCATAGATAAGCCATTGCAGAAGCACGAATGTTCTACATTGCAGGAAGGTTAGCTCGCTAAGGAAACTTAATGGCAAGCAATTAGACATAACCACAGAGTGGAATTTGAAGACACCTGACCTGCTGAACTGTGATAACTGGACAATGAGCTTACATAGTATCAAAAAACACCGACGCCTGAACAAGGGAAAGTAACATTAAATGAATAGGTGTTTTTTTTTTTTTTATTTAATAGAGGGGAGAGAAAGCGACTGACCTTGCTCAGTCATAAAATATGACTAAGTAAAATTTAATTCATGCAGATTTCATATTTATTATTACAGAGCCAATTATCTATTGAATGTTATAGCATCCCTAATATATGATATTGATTTCAAAGTTAAAAAAAAATGACTTGGGTGCCATAAGCAAGAATCGAAACTAAAACATTTAACATTCCAGTTGTGTTCCCTCTGTTTTGCGCTACCAACAGATAGATAAGAAAAACTTTAAATTGAATTACTTTAAGCTACGAATGAATTTGTGCAATACGTCAGCAAGTTGAAACATTTTGCATTTCAACTTGTTGACATATTTCTGTATGCGTTATTCATTCAAAGATTTTACTCTTTATAAACCATCGTTGGTATATGATTACTATTTCCTGTTAATTTCAGTGTTATGTGATTAATAGTTTGAAACTTCATTGGTTAAATATTTACACACGCATATACATCTGTTTTATTCGTATGGATTGTACAATTCAAGCATACAAACAAATACTCTTTATGTACTTACAGAACACACTGTGTTTTACAGTATTTTAATTTTTGTAAATAGTCTGCAAATGATAGATTCTAATTAATATCCTAATAGATATTACCACTCTTGGACAGAGTGAACTTGAACGCAATGGCAACAACTTCATACTTTCTACAACTCCCAAATTCAGATCATCAGCAGATGTGATTTATGATCATGATCATACCCAGTTTGGTAGAGCACTACCATAAAAATTGACCTATCTAAGTATGATGCAGCATAATGACCCTTCCCTTCCTAGAGTTGACAGCATGCTTATTGGTAATCCATAATAAAAATATCACCTGTCTGCGTAAATGTATGTATGTATGTATGTATGTATGTTTGTATGTCTGCCTAAAACTTGACAGAGGCGACAGATTTTCAGGAGATCGGTATCGTTTTGAAGCTCTACCCTTCGGACAACAAATATTGAAAAATTTGTAAAAAACATTTCTTCACCCTCAACTGGGCAGTTTTGTACAGGGAGGGGTCGGATTTTCCGATGCTATTTCTGAAAGTTATCTTTTGTTTTTGATTGACTACGCTCAATTTGAATGCTTTAGACTTCCGATCACGTCCTGGAACATCGGTAAGATGTCAGATTTTTTTTCACTTTCTTTTTCACCTTCGCGTCAAGGGTTCGAGCCTGCCTGCCTGCCTGCCTACTACCACTTTTTTTTTTTTTGCTCAACACACCTCTGGGCAACAACGCCGGCTACCCAGGTTAGTAACAAAATAAAGTTTAAAAGAATCATTGCAACCCTATTTCAGGTTAGCATAGTTAAATAAAAATGTTTATAACCTGTAAAATGTTTGACAAGTAAATAATGAAACATTTTGCAAAATAAACTTACCTCTCTCTGTTGAGAATTTTTTAGGTCCTAGTAAGAGATTGAAAAAAAAAAAAAAATTATTTAAACCAAAAATGTTATTTTGACATAAATTTCTAAAAAAAAAAAATTCTAAAAAATAAAAATAAAATACAAATTTAACATAGAAAACAATTTGTATCAAAATCTTTAAAATATTTGAATTTTAGAAAAACATTTTAATTCAAGTTTTTCATTGAAAATTGTATAAACATGAAATCTTTTTTTTTATACAATAACATGTTATAATGTAATTACAATAACATGTTATAATGTAATTACAATAACGTTATAATGTTTAGGCGTTGACCAGAAATGTCGTTTTAACCATCAGCTGAAGGTTTTCCTTCGGGACATAAATTGTTCCTCTATTGATTGTTGTTGTATGGCATGGTAAGGGTTGATTAAACCGGCTTCCTTCAAAGGAGAAAATGTCAAGAGAATATTAAGTCCACAAGCAGTCTCCAGTTGCCTGTAATGTTTGGTGCATTTTTGGTCAGGAAGCTAATATTTTCAGACAGCCTGATCTTGTAGCATTTGATGCCCTAACAGCCTTCTGAGCCAAAGTGGATCTGGGAGCAATGGTAACTAAGGCATTACTCCACATTCCCCACAACCTCCAAATGTGATCTTACTACTGAATGTCTTTTAAAGTCATACTCAGGACCACTAGTTGACAGGTATAAGATGCCTTCAATCAATTTCCAGACGTTCTTTGTACAGGCATTTAAAATTGTCATAGACTCTTTAAAATTCCGTATGTTATTGCTATATATCTTATGAGATGATGGACCAATTTTTATGATTTCAGGTTCAAATAGACAGCTACAGCAGGAATTGGAATACACCCTACTAAAGCCTGATTGTCACAACTGGTGACTTTCAAAAATGCAATCTGAACGTGAAGACACTTCAGAAGATATGCAATAAAACACTGAACGTGAAGACACTTCAGAGATATGCAATAAAATTTTGTTTTCAACTTGGAAAAAATGCCACAGAAATGTATGGCATGCTTCAGACTGCTTTTAGCCCATCTTGCATGAATCAAGCATCAGTTTTTGAGTGGCATAAGAGATTCAAGGAGTCTGTGAGGGAAGATGAGAGGTGTAGGAGGAGTAAGGAAGTCAGAATACTAGAGTTGATTGGCCAAATAAAACATTTCATAGATAAGGACGCTTGCATGTCTATAGAGACAATAAGTGCACAGTTTGATGTCAGTGGAGACTGTACACACAATTATTCATAAAGAACTGAAGATGCAGAAGATTTGTGTGATACAATAGTCCACAGTTCCATTCTTGTTGTAGACTATTTGACCAAATGGGTATTAAGATAGTTCTTCACCCTCTCTATAGTCCAGACCTTGCTCCCTGTGACTTGGTTATTCGCTAAGCTCAAAGGAAAACCTTAGAAGCTGTCATTATGAGACAATTGAGATGAAAGATGCTGTGACGAGGGTCATGGACACACTCGCACAAGAGGACTTTCATGGCACCTTCCAGAAGTTTTTAGAATTGTATAACAAGTGCATTGCAGACAGAGGAGATTACTTTGAAGGGAACGAGAGTTTCATGTGTGTACTATCAATAAAAGTGCCCATACAAAAAGTCTGGAAATGCATTGAAGGCACCTTGTATGTCTCTGGTCCTATGCAGTTCTAGATTCACCCTGCCAGGCTTCGCCCCTATTTTGGTATGCTGACAGTGTTTTTTGTAGGCTAGAGTGTTCTTTCTCTAGTGTGCTGGCTTTTTAAATTTGACTTTCTGACTCTTGTATCATAGCATCCTGCCATGGGAGGGAGATTAATAACATCGGACATTGATTAAAAAAAAAAAAAAAAAAAAATATATTAATTATGTAACTCGAAGGATATTCTACGTTTAGAATTATAAAATCATTGCATAAATTTCTGCAATTTATTTTAAATCCTTAAAAACTAAAATTCCTAATTATATTTAATATTAACTGAATTCTAGCAAGTATATTTTCAAAAACTGAAGAAATATTATAAAGTAAAATATTTCCCCTTTAAATCACACAAAAATTATTTGGTTTTGAATTATTGAAACAAATATTAGATTATAAAAAAAAAAAATCAACTTACTTGTACTAATTGGATTTGATTCTCACCAATGCTCTTAAGGCAGGTTTTCTCAGGGTCAGCCACTGGTTTGATACGGCAATAAACCTGAAAATAAAAATTACAATCATAGAAAAAAGAAAAAATTTTTTTTTCTTTACTGATTTTCAATTTTTTTTTTTTTTTGTAAATGAAAATATTTATATAACTCGTATTTAAAAATATATATATATAAATATTTAAATAACTTGTAAAAGCATTGCTCAAATAAATTTGTAATATTTAAAGGTTTTCCTCTGAAACGACAAAATGAAAACTTTATCAATTTGGATACTTTATTTGTTCAATGGTTACAATTCCAGTGATTTCTGTTATGACACATCAGAGAAGGAGGGGCATGAAAAATGTTCTAAATTGTTTGTTTATGAACTAGCAGAGCTTTATTATGTTACTTGTGCATTATCTGTGGATAAGACTATCAAATAAGATTGTATGTGTGTGTGCGCTTTTCTCGGCCATATATAACGTTTGTATATTAATTTTTTGGTCATTTATGACAAGAGTTAATAAAACAAGAAAGGGGTGTGAAAAAATAGATAAACAACAAATAAATGTTATCAAAGGCATGATAAATTACTCTTCTACCTACCTAGTAAATGTTTTGTGTTTTAGCTTATTTCAAAGCATTTATTTACTTCAAAACAAAAGTAATTTTAAGTCTGTTGAATTAGAACAAAAAAAAAAAATGTCAATTTCGTTACAGCCATGTAGACTCTTAATAATCATTCAAAAAATCGAAATTAACAAAATACTTGTAGAAATACATCCAATAAATGTTATCAATCATGTGAAAATGTAATGTTCTACAAGTATTTTGTTCAATTTTCAATAGAGTAACATATTTCAGTACTTGTGAATTTAACGAACCAGACGTAACTCAGCATTTGCTCGACTTTGTCCGGCGCATGACGTCAACAGCCGGATAAAACTGAGTGTTGCCGATAAAATAAAAACAATGCTACAAACTAACTGTAAAATGAAATTGTAAAATATAGAAACATCCAAAAATAAATAAAAAGCAAAAACCTATCGTTCATTTATGTTTATTTTTATTAGTATTATTGTTTGAAATTGTTTTCTGTTTGCAAATACATAAAACATTTTTTGTAAATAAATAATAGTTAGTAAATTTTTTTACTGAAACTTTTTTTTTTTTTTCAACTATTTACGTAAAATAACCAATAAAAATGATATTTGTAGGATATTTTTTTTTAAACAAATAATAGTTAGTAATTGTTTTTTATGAAACGTTTTCTTTTTTTTTCCCAACTATTTACAAAAAAAGAAATCGCAAGAAAAAGGAAAGGAAAACTTTTTTTTTTAAACCAAGTTTTTTTTTTTTTTTTTTTTTTTGCCAGGAACAAGGAAACTTTTTTTTTTTTTTTTTTTTTTTTTTTAACCAGAATCCCTGCGAGATTTTTTTTTTTTTTTTGACAGAAACATATTTTCTCAGGAGGATGTATTTTCCTCAGACTTTTGGAGGGCATCAGACGACAAAGTGGATGAAGGTTCACCGTTAAATGGTGATACCCCTCCTCTTCTCTCACTTTGCTGTAAGCCATCCAACAGTCTGATACGACCGTGGTCACCGGCAGAATGTATTTTCTTATTAGTGGAAGGAGGGTTTCGGTATTCCTATTTGGTACGTTAACCAAAAAACCCTCCTTTTCAGCGGGGTCGGCGTATCCACCAAAGACCCAGACTGATGTTAGACGTCTGCTGACGTTGTGTTTCCAGCGATTGAAGAAGACAGACTCGTCGATTTCGACCGTATGGCCTAGGCCTCCTATCTGCTGGGGATTCCTGAGAAAGTAATCCTGGCATATATCTCGCAGGAAATTCTTCCCGTCCACAATTGTGTGGCGTGACCGCAACCCACATTCACGCTGGAGATCCCTAGTCGCCGCCATCTCGAACGCCCATATCAAAATTCTTGTCTGCTGCTTGGTGCGCGCACGTGTGTCGAGTTAAAACTAATCGCACAGCGTTTTGATTGGCTTATGACCATGTTTCGTCAGACAGTAGCAAAACCTGAACTGTTGACGTCATACGCTGGACAAAGCCAAACAAATGCGGAGTTATGTCTGGTTCGTTAAATGCATAAGTACCCATATTTCTATTAAAACTATCTCTCTACTGTACTCGTTCACCCATTTTCCTTCTCTCCACCTCTCTCTTCTCTACCCAGTCTATTCTTCTTTCTGGACACATACATGGACCTCCTTTTTACAGATTCCTCAAGGAATGAACTAGCATAACGGAATTAACTTACTGATTAAAAAAAAAAAAAAAAAATTCAAGATTATTTCCTTTTAGTTAGTTCATAATTGGGCTGGTAAACAAATTCATATCCTATTAAATCTGTGTCAGTTTAGGGTCAAAAAATATATTTTTTTAAATTTTAGATTTTATTCATTCAGGACAACACTAATCAAGAAAATACCAACTTTGTGAGTACTTGTTTTATTGTTTTTTATTTTTAGCCAAACACACAGAGACACAGACAACTGGGCTTTATATTGTGGACTTACAAGACTTGTTCTGTTTTATATTAAATTTGTTCTGTAAATAATCTGCAAATGATAGATTCTAATTAACTAATACAGGCAACCTAATAAATACTACCACCCTGAGTCAGAGTGGATTTGGGAGTAATGACAACTAAGAGGTGACTTAACATTCTCCAGAGCTCCTAAATTTCGAGCCTCATCACCGGATGTAGTTTATGGTTATATAAAGAGGTTTGGGGATCACTTAATGTCGAATCCAGACATTTTAATACAAGTTTATGCCTTAAAGTAACATTTTGAAACATTTAATTATATAGTTATTTTATAATTATTGTAAAATTTTCTGAAATTAATATATTTTTCAAAGTTATATAAACGCACACACACTTTGAAAAATGTATTAATTTCAGAAAATTTTACAATTATTATAAAATAATCATAAAATAAATTAGGCACAACACCATTCAAAAGTGTGGACAGAGAGTCTATGGCCATCCTTATCACTACTTTATAATTTCCTTAAAAAAAAAAAGAACAGAATAAAAAAAAAAAATCAAAAAAAAAAAAAATCCAGATGAATAAAAGTTTTCATCTGAATTGAATGAAATACTAAAGAAATTTTTTATGTGTTTCTGTTCGTTTTTAATTGGTCTAAAATGTTTATTTTTTTTTATAGATTTACTATTGAAAAAGATCTAGCTTTACCATTTCATGTATCATATTAAGAAAATTCAGTGTGTTAGCTGTTGAAATGAATCATATGAGCAGTCAAAGTTGCACTTATATGTCATTTCTGCACTTTTTTTTTTTATACAGGGATAATGGGATTTTGTTCATGCATAAACAGGTTTGATCTGATAATTATTTTCATTCTGATTCATTTTTATTTACCAAAAGATACATTTGTAAGGACTTACTTGTTTGAAGCCTGTACTTTTTAATTATAATTCCAACAAACTTTGAATCGTTATAATTCAATGTCTAATCAAGCTATACCATCATTTATATTTTTTAAAGATCTATGTGTCCACATTAAAAGTTGTCAGATATAATTAAAATAAGATTTTGGTTTTGGGTACTTTTAGAAAGGATATTATCTCATCTACTTTAATTTTTGTCCAACAATTCTTTTATATTCATTGAGCAGTAAAATGTTTCACTTGTAAGAGAAAAATCAATTTATTCAGTGAGAGCATGTTTTTATAATTTCTACCATCTTACAGTCATGGTACATTGGTTATTCTTCCTTCAGCAAGAATGCATAATCCCTGTATGACTTACCAAAGTTTAAGTAACACCAATTCTTACTTTTGAGTTCTAAAACTTTGTTTCCATTCTTCTAATTAAGGTTTGATTATTCAGAGTTTGTTATATTCATTAATGCTTCAGTGATGTTAACCTTGTTGTTATATATATTTGTTAATTTCATTTTTAATTCTGTATATGAAATCTTAATATTTTTCAAAGAACTTTACTAAAAGCAAACTTGGATGTTTTAGCAGCTTAGTCATTGTCATTGATTCCTGTATGACTTGGAATCAACCAAGGAATATTTCATTATCATTTGACATTTCTAATTTGAATAAAAGTTTTATTATGAATGAATTGTTAAAATTGTTGTCATTATATGCCATTCACCTTATACAAATTTTGAAGAGCGCTAATTCTTTCTTTCGGTTTCTTCTAAATCAGGAGTCAGCAACACATTCGACCCCACAGGTAAGATCATGTTATAATGAGGGGTCACGGGCTGGAGGAAAGCCATGAATAAAAAATCACATACGCAGACCCCTGTCAACCATAACACTTCAAACTATAATTAAAATAAACACTGAGGAATCAGAAAAACAAAAGAAAATCTAAAATTAAAAAATTTAGTTTTCCTCTAAGAACGTCAAAATACTTCAAAGTGAAGAATATCAACTGAAGTGAAATGGATGAAATTATGATGTGTACGTTTGAAACTGTTATTGAAAATTGTATGTCAAATGAAACACACACACACAAACAAAAAAATGAAACACACCCATAAATACAAGTAGTTGCAAACATACACTTATGTATGTACAGTTGCATGTTCAAGGACTTGGTACACCATGTCTCTTGATGGATAATGCAATGATTTTTTTACAAATTTAATTTCAAGGTTTTCCCATATGTTGCTATAGAAGTGTTACAAAGACCCCCCCCCCCCTAACCATTGCTGGAGCACCATCAGTTTTGATTCCAATAAACTTTAAGAAATCAAATTTCATTTCTATCTTCATTATGAACAAAGCTTCAAAAATATTTGATCCAGTTATGATTCTCTTCATGAGAATAAACTGAATAAACTTTAAAAATATGAAAAGTAGAAGTCATTTCTTGCACAAACATAGAAAAATGTACAGCATCACTTGAGTCTGCTCTTATTGATTGTAATGGAAAAATATTGCAATTTACTGCAGGTGGACATTATTGGATTTTTAACATCTGCTGACATTTCTTCAATGCACCGTGTGACAAGCTAATAGAGGGAAGCAGACTTTATGACTTCTTATCCTTTGTATAAACACAGAGCTTACATTGTCACACTATTACTAATAGTTATTGTTATTATTATTGTTGCTAATATTTTTGTGTTTTTTATTGCTTTTATTATTACTATTAATACTCCGGTTATTCATTTTTATTAAGAGTCTTATTTTTGAAGCTAATACTAGGAGGAAAGCGAACACTAATGTTCTTACCTTTCTGTACTTTCACCTAACACTATCCAGGGTTTATACAGATTTACAATATCCTTTTCAAGGTGTTAAGATTTTTCACGGCCTTCCCATTCAAAATAATTAAAGTTTTCAAAAAATTTTATGTATAAATAATGACATAATAAAGCAAAAAACTTAATTGCTAACAGAAAAAGTCATTTTCATTTATCTCTGTTTCATGAAGTAGTTTTAAAAGCTCACACAGTTATTTAAGTTCTCTAATGCGCAACAAAACTGGTCAAGTATTTACAGCTTAACTTTGTCATTCAGTGATTTTGAATCATTCTCAGTTCTTATTGTTTAGTTTAAAGCATTTCTTTGAGCTTAGTAGTTTTTTTTTTTTTTTTTTTTTTCAGAGGCTGACTTTTTGAAAGCATTTGACTGCCAGATTCAAATTCCCAGAATTCTCTGCTTGCAGAGCAAGGGCATCTGTCAATTTGAGTTTTGTCTATTTATTTGTCTCTTTTCTATGTTTTTCCAAGTACATATAACTTTGTTTAGTCATGGAGCATGAGACAATAAGGGGATTGGTTATTGGGGCTTGATTCAAACTCCTTTGGCTGCATTGTCCTGGTCACAGATGATCCTCTGTGCCACTACAGTCTCATATTTCATATTCTCTACCTCCATTTCTTTGTTCACAGAGAATCTTCTCTTGATACTAGCCTAGCCATGAGAAAGCACCAGAACAGTCTTCACAACTTTAAGCAGCTTGCTGTACCAAAGATCAGCCATGTAGGTTGTGAACGGTTTGTCATCTTCACTTCTGTGGTTGAACCCAACAAACTTTTCAGATCCAATGACAGGTATCTGCTCAAGAAAAGTAACATATTGTTGCAGGACACTATCACACTCCTCTTCCTTTAGTTGCCTGTTGTGCACAAGAATATTTAATACACTTTTAAATTGTCTTTTACACTCTACTTGCTTGGTAGCCATCAGTTTTCGGTTGAGAGACGAAAGCTGTCTAACAAGGGAATAGGACAGTGGGTATTTATATAGGATTTTCTTTGTCACACTATAAAGAAATTTAATTATCTTAATTCTGAAGGCAAGTATCTGTTTCTCAGGCATTCCATTCCTTGCGGCTTCCTTGACGCTCTTTTCTGTAAGGAACCCAACTTCCATCTTCTTTGAATTGAGCCTCACTTCCTTATCTTCAGCTACTTTGCTCAACGTCTCATCAGATACATGTAGACTTTCAATTTCAGATCTTATGTAGCACCTCATCAATCCTCTGACCATCTGACAGGTTTACTGCCAGGAATGGCATTATGGTTTTGTCCGTTTGATAAACACTCAGGAAGGGCTGAAGATGGTTTGCAATAAATTTTAAAACTTGCAGCTTTAGAATCGTAAGCTTGTCCTTTGTTGCTTGGCAAATTCTCTTATCAGATTTGCAGATTAGCATGGGAAGTTTCTTTTCCTCCACACTCCTAACATACTTAAAAAAAACAAAAAAAAAACATTGGGACATTCTCCAACTATCTGTAATTTGCAAATGTCAGTGGCTTCAGCTTGGTCTGCAATATGTTCAGGTAGTCTTTAAGGCCGCATGATCCAATGTTGATGGATTTACTTGAAAATTTTCGGTATTGTGGTAAAAGAATTACACCTCTTTATCATGAAATTACCCGATGTTATTATATAGAAAACCTCAGGTAATTGTGTGAAAGGGACATAACTCTTGTATCCCCAGTAATATGATGCAATTTCAGAACAATGTACTTTGATTTCATTTTTAAAATAAAAAAAAATATTTTAATGTTATTTTTATTAATACTTAAAAAATAATAATTTAATGGCATTTATTTCAGTTTTATTTTTTAATATTTTAACAAATTTTTGCTGGATATAAAGAATACAATTTTCAAGACCTTTTTTTTTCAATTTTTTTCTATTTTTTCAAGGAATAATAGAAACAAGGCCTTTTCAAGACAAAAGTCAAAATTTAAGGACTTTTTAAGTTAGTGTGAACCTTAATTATCATTTTGTAAAACAAATATAACAATTTTATTTCTGGAAATGTGCTGACCGTTATGAGTATTCGATACCTTCATACTTTCAAAAACATATATTGTAACATTATTATTCTTATTTTTTACTGTTGTTTTTTTTATTATTCCTATTGTTATATAGTTTTCATAGACACATACATTACCTAAACACTGTTACTGCTATTATTATGTTTTTATTATTGCTATTTAGGTTATTACTAATAATATTACATCTATTATAGTTATTTTCAATATTTTGCAAATAAGAAGCTTAGACTGGCCACAACTGAAAACCTGCCTAATAATGTTCTTTTTACCAAACTGGATTCCTTTTTTTTTTTTTTTTATATTTATTTATTTTTTTTTAAATCGCTGGCAGCCATATTTAAGTGTTTTCTTTATTTACACCAATGATTTTTTTGCCTTTAAATAATTTAACAAACAAGAAATGTTCACGCACAAATACCATATAATTCATAATAACACAGATTTTCAAAAAGATAATAAATTAACAATAAAACGTTTGCATTTGTTTTATTTTATGCAAAAATATAATCAAGTACTACTTAACTAGGATTTTTATGACTATTCAGTACTTTCACCTAACAAAAACATATTGTATCATTATACTCATGATTATTATTAAACTGTATACGGTTACATAGAATTGGAACATTACATCTAAAAAATAGCATGGTATGTTTTATTCAATAAAGCAGTAACAGCCTAAAAACACCAGTGTCCATGCCTGCCATAAAGTGACAGTAACTACCTTAAAAGAGCATTGACCACCATGGATGACGGTGCTCGACATTTGTAGATGAGCGATTTGCTCGATAGTTCCCGCCTCTGTCAAGAAGTGATATCAACTAGTTGATTTCATTTCAGAGCAGTTCAATAAGAAGTATAGACCAACCAACACCGGTCATAATCAATAATTGCAGAGGAAGCCAGTGTCAGCCAGTAAACGCAAATAACTGCTTCCATTTCATTTTGGAGCAGTCCAATGGAGGCCAATACTGTTAATGGCTGCCAGTGATCGACATTGTATGCTGAGAATTGACAGTGACAGTTGTAAAGGAAGTCAAGGTCTACCTGTAAACGTCTCAATACAGCACTTCATCACTCCTCACCACTGGCATCATGGCTGCTAGCGAGTTCTAGTTACAAAAGCAGCTAGTGTCTAACAGTAAACACTAATAATCCCCCTAAACCAGTACTAGTTGCCAGTAATCGCCAGCGATTACAATCACAGTCAATAGTTTCTAGCAGCTGCCACTGCCAGACAATGCCCAACAGTGGAAGCCAGATGATTTCATTTAAGCCACGGCTGCCAGTCTGCTATTTTTCAGGACTGGCGGTGGCCCTTAATAACAACACTAGTATAATTTGTTTTGAGAGAGGGAGAATCTTTTAAAAATTCTGTTCTGATTTTGTGTTATAATTCCACTGAGCAATACCAGTACACGTGTCCTACTAGTATAAAATATAAAGTTACGTTGATTTTCAAAGTCAGACTTACATAGCATTAAAACTGACAAATCAAACTTTGCTTCTGACTAGCTGAAAATTTTCAGTTGTTATTGTTGTATACTGTTATAAGGCTGACTGGGATGCCATTAGAGATCACATCAGATATGCCTCATGAGGAAATATCTTTTCTCTTCCTGCAGAACAGTGTGCAAATGAGACTACTGAATGGTTGGTTCAAAGCAGCAGTTGAAGTACATATTCCCACATTGAAGTTCTATAGCAGACCCCACTCTCCCCAATGGTTTACTTCTACTTGTACAGCTGCCATTGCTCAGAGGCAACATGCATACCGCAATCTTTCCACTATCCAACAATGATGAGATTGTTTGCACAGCAACCGAGAAAGCTAACATGTTTGCTCATCAATTTGCCTCAAACTGTACTTTGGACTCAGCAAACCACTCCATCCTTGATTTTCCTTTGCGGACAGAAAGCACATTAGACGATCTGAAAATCACCCTTTTTTAAGTACATGATATCATAAAAAACCTAGACACCTGAAAAGCATGTGGACCTGATCTCATTCAGGCTGTACTATTAAAAAAATCCTCTGCTGAGCTTGCTCCAGTTCTCTCCAAACTCTTTAAAAAATGCCTTAATGAATCCTGCTTTTCTGACTACTGGAAAACTGCTTCTTTAGTACTAGTTTACAAGAATTCTGGCGAAAGAACTGACCCATTAAATTATTGCCTCATTAGCTTCCTCCCTCTTTTTGCCAAAATATTTGAGTTCATAATTAATCAAACTTTAGTCCACCACCTTACAGTTGCTAAACTTTTGTCGAACCATCAACATGGATTTAGGCAAGCCCGTTCTACTGCCAATATTCTAACTGTAATCTCTGAACGTATATACCATGAACTAAATAAGGGCAGGGGAGGGTAGAGCAGTAGCCCTAGATATATCTAAGGCTTTTGACAGGGTATGGCATGATCTACTCATGAAAATAAGATCCTATGGTATTACTGGACAAATACTTAACATAATTAAATCTTTCTTAAATAAGAGAAGAATCCAGGTTGTCCTCGATGGTCATACATCTAAACAATGATATAAATGCAGTTGTACCTCAGGGGTCTATCTTTGGACCTTTATTATTTTGATAATATTTGCATGCACATGTTTCAGTATCTTTCGTTTTATTTTTACTTAATTTTTCTGTTTTTTAAAGAAATTTAACGTTATGTTAAATACTGGGCAATGCTAGGTACATCTAGTAATATATATTACTTACTTCAACTGGTTCTGTAACTGTGACACCAGTAAAACCATAATTCTTTCTTGGTGTTTTGCCCCGTCTGTAAAAGAACAAACTTTTATTAGAAACATTTACATGATATAACTTCATAAAAAAATAATTAAAAAATGAATACAGAGGTTTTATATTAAGCATACCATACAAAAATGGCTAAAACCAGATAAGTTTTTGTTTGGTTAACGATTGTAAAGAAGAAAGGAGAAAATAAGCAGTATTTTCAGAATATGATTTGTTTTTTATTATTTTAAATGTAAAAACTGAATGATTGGTTGTTGGGTTTTATTGCATGTCAATCTTTGAAATGTAATTTTATAACAATACTACATGAATAGTTTCGAGATTAATGTTATGTTGATGTATATTTTGTAAATAAATAATTTGTAAACAATAGATTCTATTTAAGTCTGAGATGGGACCTTGATAACTGAGAATGAACCTGACAGTAATAGGAACTCAAAAGTGGGTCCTACCATACAATGCCATTTCATGCAAAAACAATAAATTGACTAAAACTTTCCTCTTTTTTAAATGTGTTATTTCTAAAATTAGTTTAGAATTTGTGTATTCAACAATTTAATTCTGAAGTTCTTGATTTTTTTTCATTTTTTATTCTTGAACTTATACAAATTTATTTCTTGATAAATAACTCTTTGAAATGCACTTCAGATTGTGAGATCTTGCATCATTGAGAGTGGGGATATATGGTAAAGGTGTAGAAAGGAAGGCCCCAAAATGGTGCATTTTCTCTCCTGATGACCCAACATTATCTGGAGACTGAAATGAAATACTTCACAAGTGTAAACAGCTGATAAACATGATTATACACAAGTTTATAAAGTAATCTGTTTCTTCCAAATAACACTATCATTTGTTCTTTGCTTGCTTCATAGAGTTTCTGCAACTGTTCCTGTAGAAAATTTCATTCTATGGTAGAAACTAAATCCTAGAATATATGAAAATGAATCCAGTGCAGTTCATGTTAAGGAGTTTCACAAAGTGGAAGGAATTAGAGATTAAGATTTCATGTGGAACAAACAAAGAACAATAGGGAATTGAAATGCAAGTGAAAAAGTGAAAGAAAATTCTTTCAAGATTGGTTGACATTAGATTTTGAGATAAACAGAACTTGTCTTTAAAAAGCTGTCAAGAAGCCAGGAAGTAAAAGTTGTGGAGTCATTTATTTATTCTATTGAAACAAAAGTTTACAGATTATTTCAATGACGATTTTGTAAAAACAGAACTGATATTCAAAATTGCAGACGACGAACATATTACAATGTTGCAATAATGGCTGCCCAACATAGTAGTGTTCAAAAATGTTTGTAGGAAATCAAGAAAGCAGAATTTATCATTTGCACAAATCATTCTCATTCGTGCATATGTGGGAGAAAGAGACAGGAAATAATTCTTTGATGAAACAAGTCTTCTATCTCCCTCTACCCGCAACATTTGGGGTATGACAAAGCAATAAAAACCCAAGAAGAGGAGAAAAAGAAAAAAGTAGGAAAAAGAGAAAAATAAAATAAGAGAAGAAAGAAACATAAAGTAAGAGAGAGAGAGAGAGAGAGAGAGAGAGAGAGAGAGAGAGAGAGAGAGAGAGAGAGAGAGAGAGAGAGAGAGAGAGAGAAAGACAATCAAGGCAAATGAAGAAAAAAATAAGGACATAAAGTTCTTAATTCAGCAGAAATCAGTTTTTGCTTAAAAAAACCAAAAAAATCATCTTTTCTGAATTCAAATTTACAAAAAAACAGAATTCCACTAAAAAGCTGAAGCCTCACATCCCTATTTTAATATTAGAGATTCACAGAAAAGGAACAATTCCAAAGTCTAACAGAAAAAAAAAAAAAACTGGACTGGATTCTTGCAGCATTTGAACATTCTCCACTCTAACACGTTCAGTCTGGTTCTCAAGAACTCGACTCGTTTCAACTCCCAGCACGTGTTCTCCTCAATGCCTCTGCTAACAGGCATTTTATTAGAAAACTGACCCCATACCATTTGCATACGTGTGAAGTGGAAGATGAGATCTCGTGAGATTCCACGAGACTACACCTTATAAATCCATGGCTGCCATCTTTAATTTCTCTTTCTCTCAGATCCCATCCAAAGATAAATTGTATGACCGCACGATACATACACATGTGAGCGCTTTCTTCTTTGGTTATTACATTCAACTCTACACAAGGTTGACAAAGATGCTCAGAAAGCCAACTGAAGATGTGGTTTCACACTATCAAAGCAGACGTCGAGCCAAGCTCTGGTTCACAGGTCTATGTTGTTCGCCACTGGTCCCAGGAATGGCTGCCCATCACTATCTTGGTCACTACAGACCATCATGCACAATCTGTATGCACCCAGAACATTGTGTGTTCTTCAGAAAGAGACAGCTCGACTGATCCTGGATGAATGTCACCTCGAGTAGTAGTGGTGCTAGAGTAGTAGTGGTGCTAGAGTGCATATCTAAACAAGCAGATTTGTCATTCGGATCAGCTTGATAATGGTGAGAAAACTATTAAGGCAGAATAAACAGCTTACACATTGTGAACACAGTTTATCAGCATAAAGAATCGAGACATGAACATTTCTGAAAGGGCAAAGTCGAAATCAAATACATCTTATTACTCAACAGAAAATGGAAAGGACAAATTTAAGAATTGTTGTATGTATAACTTTGCAGACATTAGGTCGTGCCATTTGTTGCTAATATCAAGCTGTCGTTTCAATTAGAAAAGAACATACAAGCCCTCATAGAAAAATATATTTCAAAACTAAATAATATTAAAAATTTTTTTTTTTTTATTAATTACATTTTCACCCCAAACAAGGCACATTGCCACTTTGTTGTAGGGGGCTACTATTAGGGACACAGGCTACAGGGGTACTAGGTGGAGAGTTGGGCAGCAAGATGTCGGTTCACGTTACACTTTAACTTCTGCATGTCAGTACAGTTGGGGAAGAAGGAACCTGGAAGGGAATTCCAAATTCTAGCAGTTCTGGGGAAGAAACTACTGGCGTAGAAGGCTCTCTTACATCTAGGGATCTCTACTGTGAAGGGGTGGGATTTTACATGAATTTGCAAAGCATTTAAACATCTTTTAAGCATGGAAACAACTGATGGTTTATATGACCGTTTCATGAAGCCAACTAATACTGTTGTAATGGAAAAAATGAAGAAACAGATTGAGGGAATGCAAGTTAAAGTAGCCACTCTTTGTGAAAAATAGAGAAATATTGTCTAAAGTCTATGAAAGCATCAATATAAAAAAACTAGAAATCGAATACAGAACTCTAGTTTAAATATGCAAGTGAAGAAAGCAAAAGGAAATCAAAAGAAATAAATAAAAAAAGAACTTGGAGAAAAAAATTGAAAATCTTTATTTCAAATGTAATAACAGAAATCTATTCAAATCAAAGCACTAAAGTGAACTGAAGTGAAGCAGAAGCAGTCGTTTTAATGAGGTACAATTCTGCTGGTATTTTTAAATACTTTCTTTCCTGATCAATGTGATGCCTATCAATGAAATTCATGTCACAGCATAATAACCTGTAATATCCAACGCAAAAATAAGAGTGATGGCAAAGTAATAAAAAAGAGAATATCTCCAACAATATGTGAAATAACTTTTGAAGTGAATTTCTTCAAGCCGTTCATATAAGTACGAGCATGTAAAATGGATGTTAAACTGAATATGAGACTAGGATCTTTATCGTTGTTGACTGTAGCAAAATATTTATGTTAATTTGTTTTTCATGAATAATTATTATCTTTATCTTAATTGTTTTAACTAAACACTTAAACTAATACGTTCTTCAGCACTTTATCAGGTATTCATTCAACTCCATTAAATAATTGTCAGAATTTTACAATTTACAAAAAAAAACAAAAAAAAAAACTATAAAATCATTAGCAATCCTTAAAAGCAAAGCTGTTAGGGAAGCAATGATTGACAAGTTAGGAAAAAAAAAAAAAAAAAAAAAAAAAATCAGCATAAAAGTATGAAACAAAGAAAAAGTCAAAGACTGGTTCCATATTCTTGTTAACCTTATTCATAAAAAAGTGACAAACTTGATCCAGCAGAAAACTATGTCCTTGCACTTCTGTCATTTTTTTAAAAAGTTTTTCTAAGAATTCTAGTAACACAGAATGAGAAAACTTGTTGAGGATCCACAAAAGCGTCACATTAGGATTTTGGCAGGGGAATGGCCGATGACACTTAATCCAAAATTGAATTCCACTTCAACTTCATAGACTTCAAAGTGGCTTTTAACACAGTGTAACAAGGTATATAGGAATCACCAAGGAACGATTGGAGTTGATAGTAAAATTGTAAATATCATTGAAATTTATACAAACACAGAATGTGTGCAATTGTTGTTAACAAACATATCTCAAATTGGTTTGAAGTAAGTGTACGAGTACGCCAAGTCTCTTACCTACTTCCTCTTCAATTTGGGATGAAAGGACTGGAAAGTCTGCCATCAACACTAGTGCTTAACAAGGAGTTCTAAACTAATATTTGTTATGCTGATGAGACTTTTATATTTGATAAGTTGAAATTTTACTTCCGAGCTTGAAGCCTTTTATGAGAAGTGTGAGAATCAAAGTGAATCAAGATAAAAGCCAAATCATTTCCTCTTCTGGAGATAATCTCAATCGGCAACAAAATGGTTGAAAGAAACAAAGATCGTGTTTCCAGGATCCTCATAGGGCATTAGCATTAGACTACAATACATTGATAGTTGTTATTGCTGTAAATGCGAATGAAACAGACTATACTGGCAGAATATGAAGAAAGATCAAGACCACTACTACTTAAATGAGCCAAATCAGATAAGAATTGAGACTGGTACCTATGTCATTTTTGACAGTTGAAACACTTACCTAAAGGACTATTATTCATTTTGTTGTAATAAATATGGTGTTGCTTGCTATGCGTATCTTCACTATGTGTGAATAACATGCTCTTGTATTACTTCTGTTCTTCAGGTATCCAATAAATCCTTCTTCAACACAGCAAAAAGTAAACTGTACTTATATATGACCAAGGATATCCAGAAACATTAAAGATGGCACAAATCAGCTGCACAGCCCCAGATTGTGAAGCCACCTTTGACGGTAACCTGACACAGGAAATCCTCATTCGCCTGATTGACATCCATACCAACACAACCCAATCTTCACCTACAGCATGTTGCGAGGCCATATAACGCATGTTCACGACTTAGTAATAAAGAAAACCATTATACCGGTATATGTACAAAATTACATTATCTATTCAAAACAAAGGTGTAAGTTCATACATTAGTGCAATAATTTGGTAGTCACGTAAGGACGTATGATTGTGGCTTGTACGTGTTAACCTCTGTGAAAGTATGTATAAATAGACATTATAGTTCATATTTTACATGAGCAATATATAGCTTAAATATAACAGTCTTGGATTGTTCGTACTGTGTGTAAGAATCTTACAGGTAACAATGTTTATATATAAAAGATGCAATCCTTACCTCACACGATGCATGTTTATGGAGCATGCGAATTTAATGTGTGTACCACTTGATGCCGAGAGAGAGATAGAAGAGAAGGAAACGGAAGGCTATGTCAGAGGTCAGATCATAGGAAATGCACCTGTGTCAATGTGTCATGTCATGGTGCACATGCCCCACTCTGTAAGTGTGTGCTACTGCGCACAGCTTGCTCTGTGTGTTCGATCTAGACAAAGTTGTAAACGGTTCACTATAATATTCCCCCCCAGATAGCTGGAAGCTAAAAGGAAAGAAAAATGGAAAAGAGCATGCAGATGTATGTGAACCAAGGGTATCAGAAAAAAAAATTTTAAGAGGTGTCGAAGTCTGCGTATTTGCGTGGAAAAATAACACGATGGCCACTGCGTGTCGTTTGAGTAGTAGGTTAGGTAGAAGGTACTAGAATGTGCAGGTTCCGATCATTATGAGGTGTGCGGAAGCATTTATAATGACAGGGTCTGGATCCAGTGTGACGATTGGATCTGGTTTTGGTGTAATGATGGGGACTAAATCAGAAAAACTCGTAGCAGGGAATGCTAAGTCATACAAGCTTTCTACGAAGGCTAGTTTGACATGGTTTATCACGACTGAGTCACGTTTGCCATTGCGATCGATGATATTTACTTGTCTGAGCGTTCCAGTACTGGGTATGGTCCATTGTAATGTGGCTGCAGTAGTCTGCGTATTGAATCAATACGTATAAAAACATATTTGCAGGAATGAAGATCGGGTGGATAATATGACTTGGAAGTAGTAGAGTGTGGTGGAGAATACATCACTCGAGACATTGCCAGTTTCAAACGGTCAGCATAACCGGAGGTGGTGGTGAGTATGGACCTGTTGACCGTGAAAAATTCCCCGGGAAGGCAAAGAGTGGTTCCAAAAACCATTACTGCTAGAGTAGCGTTTAGGTCTTCTTTCACAATGGACCTAAGTCCAAGAAGAACAAGAGGTAAATTTTCATTCCAGCGAGAGACAGAGACTTCCTGAAACACAGTGTAAAATTTGACTGGGCTGAAGAAATACAACAGACTTTCAAAAAAGTGAAAAGCCTGATTATCCACGAGATTCAACAAAGTGTGGAGATCTTTGACAAATGCAGGCCAACTTGCCTAGCAACCAAATGGAGCAAAGACAGTATAGGATTCTGGCTATTTCAAAAACACTGTCCCTGCCCAGCACCCCACACACCCTTCTGCTGCAAAGACAGATGGAAGATTGCCCTAATAGGAAGCAGGTCCCGCTATGCTTCCATTGAAGGCAAGGCTTTGGTGGTAGTAGAGGCTTTGGACAAAGCTAAGCATTTCATTATCAGATGCTCAGATCTCATCACAGCTGTAGACCATAAACCACTGCTCAACGTCTTTGGTGACAGGCACCTGGACAACATACCCAACCCATGCCTTTGCAACTTAAAAGAATAAACCCTGCGGTATCACTTCCGAGTCAATCATATCTCAAGCACCCAACATTCTGCCAGTGATGCTCTGTCATGCCATCCAGTCAGTATGACTCAACACTTGTCACTGTCTGGTGACTCAGCAACAACTCTCTACACCACTCAGCTGCCTCAGGCTATGCTCGAGTTCATCCGCTATGGAAAGCAACCAACAACCCACGAGGTCTGCTCCCATAACTTCAACGATAGTATCTTCATTGAATCAATATCGTGGGATAACATCTGCACTGCTATCGACCCATCCATGGTGCTGCTTCTTGACAACTAATCAGAATCTCCCACCTGATGTCTGACCATTCTATCAGTACCGTGATCATTTGACCAGCTTCGACAGTGTGGTACTATACCATGACCGCATAGTCATCCCTAAATCCCTCCAGTCCAGAGTCTTGGAGTCTCTCCACTCGGCCCACCAAGGTTTTACCTAAATGTGTTCCACGGCCGAATCATTGAACCCTGCCATCTGCAACATACGAGAGATATGCTCTGAGTGCAATCGTATGGCACTCTCCTCTCAACCATGCATGCCACCGACTCCACCCAGTCTACACCTTCTAAGCTATAGTTGCTGACTACTTCACATACCATGACCATCATTATCTCGTCATTGTGGATCGCTACAGCAACTAGCCAATTGTGGAGGAAACGTCTGCAGGGGCAGACGGTCTCATGAAGGCATTGCGCAGAACATTTTTTGCCTATGAGATAGCAGAGGCTCTTTTCTGACAACGGCCTTGAATTCACCACCTCCAAAACTGAGTGCTTCCTAAATGCTTGGAAAATTAGCAACAGACACTCATCAGTAGCATTCCCCCACAGTAATTCAAGAACTAAGATTGGTGTTAAAACTGTGAAACGCATGTTAGTGAACAACACAAATGCATCAAGATCATTGAACCTTCCAAAGGACCATGCTTCAATATCGCGACACACCAAACCAGAGAAGCTGTCGGAGCACATGGTCAACCCTCTCACCCAAAGTTGAGGACACCATCCAAATTCAAAATCAAGTGGGCCCTACCCAAACAAATGGGACAAAACTGGGGTTGTGATTGAAGTTTGTTAATTCCATCAATACGTGATACAAGTTGACGATTCTGGACATATCACACTCAGAAACAGGCAATTCCCTCATCGATGCACAGCAGTAGTGGAATGGGGTCCAATCATCTTGTCTCCAGGCTCACTCTCACTACTTTACCTGAACCCAGCTGGTCCTGCTCCCTAAAACTACACCAGCTCTGCAAGGCAAGCCAATTTCAGCTGGCTCGTCCCCTCAGTGTATGACAACCCCAAGACCCACTCAGCCACATAATGAGGGTCATCTACTTCCTGGCTCTCCAGTGACATCACCAGATATTCCCATAGAACAAGGCACTACACAAGAGAAGGAAACCCCCAACTCACTTGGCTATTGGTTAGGTTACTTTCCTATAACAAGGCTGGTTGCCAAGAACTTCAACCCCTGCATCCTTGACAGCATGACGCGATCATGTGACCTTTCAAAACAAACTGTCCGTTGCACTAGGTTTCCATATTGAAAAGTGATTAGGTTATCAAAGACTGTAACTTCAGTTATTTCTGAGGTACATTTAGGTGTAGGTTCACATGTGTGACAGCCATGATAATCTCTCATACACTAGACAGTAACTGTAAATTTGTACCAGTGATTTTCATGTATTTTGTTCTCCATCCAGTCTTCGCGAAGACTTGGGAAAGGGCATAAAGAATAATTATTCATTTTGTTGCTTCACTGTGTGTGAATAACATGCTCTTGTATTTCTTTTGTTATTCAAGTATCCAATAAACTCTTGGTTATTGCAACATGCCTAAAAGTAAACTGTACTTATCTATAGCCCAAGACCATAAGTAGCAGAATTTTGTTAAGTCTAATGCAAGTTTTTTTTTTAATTATTCAAAATCATCTATTATTAAAAATAAGTTATAGCAAGTTTAATCTATGTGAAACACAGAAAAAAATATACTGACCAGGAAATAAGAGATGGCTGATATCTCTATATATAATATATTTGATTGCAGAAATTCGCCTTTGGACCAAAGTACCGAAGGTTTGCAACAACAGATGTCACATACAAATTTATTATGTCTAGACTATTAGCCACTATCTTATGTAACTTTAGAACACCATTTTAGACACATTTAGTCATTATACTAAAATCCTACATTTCATCCTAGGAGCAACATCATCACAATTGCAAAAGCGTTTCCCAGATGATGCAGCCTTGATTTCTGAAGTCATGTCGTGGTTGGAGGAGCAACCTGGAGTGTTCTACAAAAACAGTCTCCAGAGCTGCATCAAACGATGGGAGAAATGCATATCTCCGGGTGATTCCTATGTAGAGAAAGACTAATAACTGTTCCAAGTTTCGTGGCTCTACTGCTATGTAAAAAAAAAAAAAAAAAAAAAAAAAAAGTGGGTCAGGGGCATTACTTATTGCACACCCCTCGTATGTTGCTACACGAAGGAGAGAGCATCAGAATATATATATATATATATATATATACACACATACACACGTTATTAAAGAAGTGTATTTCAAAACCTGCATATCACTTATTGCCTTCTTTCCACAGCCGTTGGGTGAAACCAAATCGTCACTTTGGGGTAAGATGGGTGTAGTTCATTAGTGGACTTGATTTGTAATCGAAAGGTCTCGGGTACGCTTTTCACCGCAGGTAGGCCCGACTCATACGCTTGTGCACTTTCGTGCATGCTCGGCACACTCCTTCCCGATTTTGAGATCACACAAATCACAATGCTGGGCAGGCCGTTTCCTCCTGGTACTTCGCCTTAAGGGTAAAGGTTCAGGAGCTTCCTCAGTGGTGCCTGCGTCTATCGCATCATTAAACTCTCCCTGCTCTGGATCATTGGGTGCATCATCTTCTGAGGAGCTTTCTTCATTTGGTTTTTCGTACAGCAGTGGGGCTTCATCATCTGATGAGGTGAGTTCGTCACTGATTACACAATCACGTAGGCGCGCTGAGCACACATCCTTCATGTGGTGTAGTGTTCCATCAACTGAGATTGAGTGTCGGCTATTTATTTTTGTCACTCTCCTTTGCCGAACTGTGTCGTGCATCTCCCCTGTGAATTCTTCACCCAAACCGCATTTCCCTCCTTGTATGGATTAGCAAATGTGCTGTCGGGCACCATAACTTTATCGATACCCTTGACACGGATCTTATAATTGTATAGCACATTCGCAGGTGCCGTCATGTCGTCCTTAGGCGTGACGTTGTGCCAGTACACTGCTTCTAAGATCATGCACTTTTTTCTTGCCACAATGTACTTTATTGTGCGATGAGACCTCTCAATTATTCCGTTTCCGGAGGGTACGTAGGTGCACCGAGATCGAATGTGTATGCTCCACATCTGTGTAAAGTCAGCAAATGTCTTTCCCCAAAATGCTGCGCCATTATCTGTAAGCAATTCAGTTGGCGACTCCCTTTCACAGAATATACTTTGCAACAACGCTAGCAGAATTCTGTCAGTGCAACTGCCTCCAAATCGCAAAACGGCTAGGGCCACAGTTTATCAACGTCAAGTACAACTGAGTGCCGACATGGGTTATATCTATAGCAACCCTGCTCCAGGTTTCCGGGACATCAAGCCTACCTGGCTTCCAATGCACCGGAGCTGAATTTATGGACTGGCATTCTTTACAATACCCAACCACCGAACTTCAGTTTCAGTTATTAGTGGATTTGCTAACTTGACAAAGTACCATGTCCTTTTCACACCGGCATGTTCACGACAGCGATGAATTGTCTGTATCTGAGACACATGTTCATGTTCAGCGATCACAGCACACACAAGTTCTCTGGGTTCTGTTGCTTTACGGATCTCATTTAACCACTGCTGTGGTACTCGAGTAAGTTGGTCAGCTCTGTTATCGTGAGACTTAACGAGCCCTATATCGATTGTTAATGCATATTCCGAGGCAAAATCTCAGAGCGTGGACAGGCGACGCCCAATTAACATTTCCGAGGCTGCTTTGGTGTGCACTCTCATCTGTCCAGACAGAGTGTCAGTTATCCACCGATACACACAGACAGAGTCCGTTTATAGATGTATGGTTTTAGTTTTCCACTGTAATGTAAGGTTGACGCCTCACAGCACAGCATCAAGCTCAGCTAAATTTATGTGTTTGTCTTCATGCACTGCTCGGAGCCAGCTTGTGTCCTCTGCCACAGAACCATTGCTTTCCACAACCATGCCTGTAGCAATGGAACTAGCGTCCATCCACACTGTAACATCTTATCTACAGACACACCAGTCATCTTTTATTGGATCGTCCTGGGCTGTTCTCAAACAAATGTCTTTGATCATCTGTGCTAGAATAGGGTCTCTCACTTCATAATCCCATCCAGTCGTCATCATATTTGCTCTTCGTTTTATAAATGCTGTGGCGACGCGTAACCAGCCACACACTGGGAAATGACCAGTCAGTTTCCCACACACTGAAAATACAATTCAACGAGTAAGTTTATCGGGCACTGCTGGAAGATCACTTCCACATCGCCATAACAATTTTCCGTGCTCCTCCTGGACATGTAATATGCGCAAACCCAGTTTCAGCTGTTCTGGAGTCTTACTTTCCAGACCAAACTTCTCCAAATGTTCTTTGACACGGGTCGCAGAACACATACTTTCATTCAAAAAAATGTTATCAATATACAAAGACGTAGCTGCGTTTATAGTCTTATCCTGGTTGAGGACGGTATTAACAATGGCCTGCATTATTAAAGGGGCAATGTTAAACCCAAATCCGAGGCGGGTGAGACAATATCGTTGTCGTTTGATTTCTACTGTTTGGAATGGCCACAGAGATTTGTCAACATGTGCTTGCAAATAGGCTCGGTGTAGATCCAGCACTGCAACGTTTGGTCCCTGTTGTCGCCATTCCCTCATTTTTTGTAAGTAAACATCTGCGTTGGCCGTATGAACGTCTGCATACATATTTAGCTCCCGATAATCCATAACGGGTCGCACTTTCTGTTTGTTCTCCTGCCATGAAGGGAATTAGACCTTTTGGGGGTCCAGGTTCATCCTCAGGATATGGCAGTAGGCAACCATTGTCAATTCGTGATCATATTCCTCATGAACTGGTGTTTGGGCTGGATATTCTGCGAGTGTATTTCCCAAACATAAGTGGAGGTTGGTCGCCAGCCCATTTACACGATACGGTTCACTTCTGAGTGTTCTGTTCATACTCTGCGGAGAATTCACGCTCGGTGATGATGACAGCAGCAAAATTGGTCTTGCTGAAATGTGGGAAGGTCACCTCACCTTCACTAGAAACAGCTACTCCTCCCAGTCGCCTGATTGCGTCCAGCCCAAGCGATAAATCAAATCCCAGCAAGTATCCATCCACAACTAAGACTTCTAAGCTAATGCTTCGCGTTACACCAAGGTTCATTTACACCATTCCTATTCCACAGCAGCTAAGTGTGCTTCCATCTGCTGTGAGCACTGGGATCACTTTCCTCATCCATTCCTTGCAACATGACTTGCAGCCAGTGACCGCTATCACTATGTGTCATTTCTTAGGATGCCCACGGATTAAACACAACACAACGACCGATATGTTTCCACATGTGTGTCTCTTTATTGTCCACTGTAAACATAAGCCGTCCCAAGGAGCTTAACTCCAAACGGTGAAAACCCTGGTTAGTTCCTCATGCAACAGACAATATCACACTCGCACACCTTGTATATGAATATGCCTCTGACTTCAAACACCTGTGCATTGTATATTATATCTCATATGTTAACTGTCGCTACACGAGGGAGAGAGCATTTGAAGAAAATGTATATATATATATATATTTTTTTTTTTTTTTTGCATGTAGCAATGGAACTTCACCCACACTGTAACATCTTCTCCACAGACACACCAGTCACCTTTTACTGGATCGTCCTGAGCTGCTCTCAAATAAATGTCGTCGATCATCCGTGTTAGAATAGGGTCTCTCACTTCATCATCCTATCCAGTCGTCATCATATTTGCTCTTCGTTTTACAAACGCTGTGGCGATGCGTAACCAGCCTCACACCGGAAAATGACCAGTCAGTTTCCCCACACACTGAAAATACAATTCAAAGAGTAAGTTTATCAGGCACTGCTGGAAGGTCACTTCCATGTCGCCATAACAATTTTCTGTGCTTCTCCTGGACATGTAATCCCAATACATGTGAATCCAGTTTCAGCTGTTCTGGGGTCTTACTTCCCAGACCAAACTTCTTCAAATGTTCATTGACATTAACACCGGTCGCAGAACAAACTTTCATTCACAAAAATGTTGTCAATATACAAAGACGTAGCCTCGTTTATAGTCTTATCCTGGTTGAGGATGGTATTAACAATGGCTCGCATTATTAAAGGGGCAATGTTAAGCCAAATCCGAGGCAGGTGAGACAATATCGCTGTCACTTGAGCTCTACTGTTTGGAACGCCCACAGAGATTTGTCAACATGTACTTGCAAATAGGCTCGGCATAGATCCAACACTGCAACGTTTGGTCCCTGTTGTCGCCATTCCCTCAATTTTTGTAAGCAAACATCCGCGTTGGCCGTATGAACATCCACATACTTATTTAACTCCCGGTAATCCATAACAGGGCGCACTTTCTGTTTGTTCTCCTGTACAACAACCATGAGGGGAATTAGACCTTTTGGGGGTCCAAGTTCATCCTCAGGATATGGCAGTAGCCAACCATTGTCAATCCACATCTGCAATTAGCGATCATGTTCCTCACGAACTGGTGCTGGGGTTGAATACTTTGCAATCTATTACTCAACGTAAGTGGAGGTTGGTCACCAGCCCATTTCCACGACGTGGTCCACTTCTGAGTGTACTGTTCATACTCTGCAGAGAAGTCAGGCTCAGTGATGGTGATAGCAGCAAAATTGGTCTTGCTGAAATGTGGGAAGGTCACCTCACCTTCACTAGACACAGCTACTCCTCCTACGCGCTTGATTGCAGCCAGCCCAAGCAATAAATCAAATCCCAGCAAGTATCCATCCACAACTAAGACTTCTATGCTAATGCTCCACGTTGCACCAAGGTTCACTTGCACCGTTCCTATTCCATAGCAGCTAAGTGTGCTTCCATCTGCTGTGAGCACCATGGTCACTTTCCTCGTCCATTCCTTGCAACACGACTTGTGGACCAGTGACTATGTGCATACAGTATCCACTATATCTGTACACGGTAGTCAATTGATGTGGACAGTGATAATCGGCAATGCGCCATTTACACCAATTTGGGGGATAAGAATGGCGCTGAATTCTCGTCCCTTTGCTCGTTTTCCGGACAAAATCTGGCACTGTGTCCTCGCCACTTACATCAGTAACACGTGATAGCTTGTCGATGCTTGACACTAATATCTCTTCCCATCGTACTATCCAGCAGACAATCGCTTGCTCTATGATTGAATCCATTACACTTGTAACACCGCCGTGAAGTGTCCGTCTCCTGAGGTGTAATTTGTGTTGACCGTGTGGCTAATGCAGTTTGCTGTGGAACCCCTGTGCAGTTCTTTAAAATGGCACAAGCGCGTGCCAGCACATGCGATAGATCTGGGTTTCCTACCTGGGAGGATGCTCGTAATAAGTCTTCCGCATGCTCCGGCAATCCAGCAATGAATGCACATTGAAGCCTGCATAGTTCTGCCAAAAATATGTTGACTGTTTCACCTGGTTGGAGGCGGCGTGCTACAAACTGCTTCCATGCAGCGAAAGGATCCAAAGCAAACGCTGTGTACAGTGTTTCCTTTATACACTCAAAATCAGCCCGCTTTTCGTCACTTAATTACTGGTACACAGCATATGCGCCACCTGACAAGCGCATCGGAATGACGCACTGAATGCGTTTCACCCCACTCAGCTGACATAGGGAGAGAGCATCAGAAATATATATATATATATATAGGTGTATATGCATATATTTGTTTTCACATGTGACGGCACGGTCCTTAACAAATGCGCCCACGCAATTCTGAATACCACCACCGAATCGACATGCCATGCCACGAACAAATACCATTGAATCGACACGCCACAATACGAAAATCCAATAACACAAGACACGTTATTAAAGTGTATTTCAAAACCCGCATATCACTTATCGGCTTGTTCTTTTCACAGCCGTTGGACAAAACCAAATCATCACTTTGGGGTAAGATGGGTGTAGTTCATTAGTGAGCTTGATTTGTAATCGAAAGGTCTCGGGTTCACTTTTCACCAAAGGCAGGCCAGACTCATACGGTTGTGCGTTTCTGCGCATGCTCGGCACATCTTATATACTTTGTCGAGCTGTTTAGATATTTTTCATTTTTTGCTTCCATACCTCAGGGCCTTGTTCTAGGCACAATTATCGATTTTTTCGACCAATTACTTACGCTACAATTTTAACGTAAATTTCATTACACAGGGACTTCGGTGGAATATTTTATTTAAATTTCTTTTCTGGACTGATTCTCAAGATTGCCCATACATTAACGTTTTTTTTTTTAATTTTTGGGGGTGGGGGTAAATTTGTACATTAGGTCCACCTCCACAATTTTCTTTAAAATGACTACTTTTATAAGTTTGACTATGCTGATTAAAAAAATCTCATTCAAATTTTGCAGAGACAAGTACTTATAGAGATATAAAGACCTGTATTATGCACTGTAATTCACTGGCTGCCAGGTTTGTATGCATGCGCGCTAAACAAATCTACTTCTGTCCTACCGACACTGCCACCCACCATTTTCTTTTTTAGCATTTGTGGTTGGGTATGCTGACAACGATTAACATGACTACATTTGGGAGAATTATTCCCCTCCTCTAAAAAGGGGGTTATCTACTCCGAAAGCCATTCTTTATATAGAGAGTTTGGTATATCTATTCCAAATGCCGTTCTTAACATGACAATCCTCAAAGAAACAAAGTGAAAAAAGTCATAATTGTTTTGTTTTACACGTTAAAGACATCAAATTGGAATTTAGTTTAATATTATTGGTGGAAGAGTTGAAAAGAGGAAGACTTGAACAACAGGAACAGCTAGGATTGCTGCCACTGATTTCGATCATTCTAAACAGTCCATATATATTTACCTTCCACTATTATTTTAATGGACTATTTTTTGTATTTTTATTAATTCATACTGATTTGCGCATTCTCTTAATTGCATTTTTGAAATTTAATCAGTACCTGCATGTTATCGCCCCAAACTATAACTAATCACCAATGAAAGCCAGATTATTTCAATTCAGTTACGGCCGCCAGTGTCCGCAATTGTTCAGGGATGTTTTTTTGCGAGGGAGGAGGGGGAGGGCAGGCTTCAACCGGGCAATGCTGGTTAATGGGTCCTGCTAGTATAAAATAAAAAGTGGTAACATTTTCTAGTAAGTGACAGAGTTAGCAAGTTATGATAACCTGTAATAAAAAGCAAAGGAAAACATTTTATCTTTTATTTTAAGGTAAAAAATCGAGTTGTCTCCCTTATTTATTTATACTAACCATCTTTCTTTTCGCTGGTTGATTTTTCTCCTACTCGTAAAGAATCAGCATAGGTTCAGAGTCTATATCTGTTACACCCTTTACTTAACTAGAGAACACAGTCCAGAATTTGAAGATTAGGTTTTCCATTAAGCATACAATACAGTATTAATTACGTACATTTTCTGTACTATCTTCCCAAACTGCCTACAAGACTGATGATTGGTAGTCCCCCATTCCTAAACCTATTCCTGACAACAATGACAGAGGTTTATGTGACAAATGTTTATAGACAACTGGAGAATGCTGATCATCTCATAATAATGGTTGATATAATTCTCTCCCTCAATATCAGACATACCATTACTCAAAACAAGTGTCAATATTACGAATGTGCTGATTAAGAATCTCTTGCAGATCACATTAGAGAGGCATCTTGGAGTAAATTTTCTTTCTCCCTGTTTATCATTCTGCAGAAGAAGTAATTGAATTGGACAAAGCAAGCATTTAAGCATTTTGTCCCTAAATGGAAATTCTATAACAAACCTCACTCTTCAACCCGTGCAACTACTATTGCAGATAGGCAGCAAGTGTGCCATCATTTCAACTGTGACAAGTCAGCTAAAAATTGGCAATCATTTGTAGCATCAAGAAACCACTGTAAGAATATAAGAATAAGTATACTGAGATGATTAGAAAATGTGTCACAGAAATTAAGAACTTATGATTTCTGGAAAATCTATAATAGTGCGATGAACAAAAGGTAATTAACAATTCCCTCTCTATCCAACCACCATGATGTCACTTCCTCAGCAATGGATTAGGCTGAACTGATGGCTCCAGTGGTTTAAGTTTCCATAAACCACTCCCTTCCAAATTTTCCATTAAGGATCGAGCTACAATAGATGATCTGATCATCATCCTTTCCCATCTCGTTATCATAAAAATATCTCGATACATCCAAAGCATGATATTATCCCTGCTATAGTTATAAAGAAATGCTCTGCTGAGCTGGCTCATATCTAGGGCTATGACAACAGCATATTTTTTTCATTGTTTTGACTCGAGTATATATCCGACACAGTTAGCCACAGTTAATCAACTGAGAACCACATCACTCTATATAAAAGCATATAAGATAGCCTCATAGATGTCCTTTTTTCTTCCCTGCAACCTCTTTCTCACAGAAGAGATGTAGCGAGTTTGTTTTTGATTTATCATTATTTTCATGGAAAGTGCTCGACTGAGCTTCAATCTACAGTATCGGCCATAATATAAGGAACGGAAAAAAAAATTTACAATTATTCATGTATATTTAAAAAATTAGTGCATGGATTTTTCTGAAATACTCAGAATAAACAAATAGAACCAATGTGTATAAACTAGTACCAAAAAAAAAAAAATAAATAAAATTATGATTCAACATAGAGAAATATCTTAATTTTAAATTATATCTGTGGATTTATCCTGGCCAAAAGTTAAGGAACGAAATAGAAACTTTGTTTTTTTTAATGCAAATGTTTTAAAAAATAAATTAATTCAATATTTAGTGAACATCGCTTTATTCTTTATGACCTCACTGCATCTTCGACCACAAGACTGGATTAGTTTCTTGCAAAATTCGGGATTTATCTTTTCCCACTCTTCCTTCAAAATATTTTGATTTTGGGGATTCCTCGTCTGTGCTCTTTTTCCAATCATTTTCAGATCCGGACTCTGCGCTGGCCAGTCCATTACTCTTATTTCTTCTTCCTCAAGGTAACTTATCACTTTTTTAGCTTTATGGTAAGGGGCATTATCTTGCATAAAAATGCTTGGCTGATTAGGTGAAAGGCATAAGCTCTCAATGACATGTTGTTGAAGAAGCTGCTTATAAGTCTCCGCATTAACCCTACCATAAATTCGAACTAGAAGGCCAACTCCTTCCGAGGATATCATACCCCACACCATTACACTTCCCCTCCGAATTTAAGTGTCTTTTTAACACATTTGAAGGATAATCGTTCACCTGCTTTACGCCGTACATGCTTCTTTCCATCAGATCCAAACAAATTGAACTTGGATTCATCGCTGAAGTGAACCTTAGCCCATTGTTCATCAGTCCAGACGACATGCTCATGGGCAAACTTCAAACGGCTATTTTTGTTCTTCTTGGAGATCAAGGGTTTAGATACTGGCATGCAATCCGGCAGCTGCTAACCATCGAGAAACAGTTTTTCTAGATATATTTTTCCCAGTCTGTTCATTAAAATCACGAGAAATTGATGTTGCGGATTTGAATCGGTCACTTAGAGCCTGCCTTACCATAATCCTATCTTCTCTTTGAGACGTTTTAGGGGGTCTGCCGGTTTTAGGGGATGCTTCTAATGTATTTTTATTCTTATATCGAGCTATCACACGATGAACAACACTTTTTGATCTTCAAACGATATTAGAAATTGTTGAAATTGATTTCTTTTCTTTGTAATTGTCTAAAATTAATTTTTTCTCGGAGAGACAGAGTTTTGCGAGTCGGTGACACCATTTTTCTTTGTTGTGCTTATCAGCAGTTCCAATATTAAAAACTAGCTATTTTTATGTAAAGTTTAGTCTCTTAAAAATAAATTTTCTATTTGGTTCCTTAACTTTTGGCCAGGATAAATCCACAGATATAATTTTAAACTAAAATATTTCTCAATATTGAATCGTAATTTTTTTTTTTTTTTTTTTTTTTTTGGTACTAGTTTATACCATTGGTTCTATTTGTTTATTCTGAGTATTTCAGAAAAATCCATGCACTAATTTTTTAAATATACATGAATAATTGTAAATTTTTTTCCGTTCCTTATATTATGGCCGATACTGTGGTCTCCCCTCCCCATACTTCAACAAGAAACACTCGTCTAGCTGAAAACACTATCAATAATCCCCCCCTCTTTATCTGTGCCTAAACCTAAACGTAGATTCCATGAACAAAGCTTCTTTCTAAGAACTACACGCCTGTGGAACTGTCTTCCGTTTTCCTGCTTTCCAACTGACTACAATATGGTTGTCTTCAAGTCCAATGTAAACAAGTTCTTGATAAGCCGTTGGTCCCTTAAGTTAACAAATTTACTGAATTTCCATTACTGACAATTACTATATTGTCCAATTAACTTCTGTCTGTACACTCTTTAAACCTTATCCTCGAGTGACCCCTGGGCCTTGGTAAGTGGTGATGCCTATGTAAAAAAAAAAAAAAAAACAAACACAAAAAACTAATAAATCCTGCACTGTCTACCTAGCTCCAGCCCCTGGCCCATCATCTCAATGTTGTACTCCTGTTTTTTGTTTGTTTTACAAATATTTTAACGGAATGGGCTCCAACGAACTTGCTGCATTTGCGCTCCCCTCAACATAACCCCCCCCCCCCGACGAACTCGGCAATCAGAGAATTTTTTTTCTTTTAGAGCCGGAAATCTGTTTATTCGAATAGCTTCTTTGCTCAAATTGATTACCTTGGAATTCCCTCCCTGCTCCCTGTTTCTGACTGTATTAACATGCAGAAATTTAAATGTAATGTGAACAAACATCTCACTGTACAAGTCTACACTTAGGATGTTATTAATTTGTCCACTAATTCACACAAGTCCCTCCTCGGTGACAATATACTTTGTTTGCGATCAATATTAGAAAAATAAATTAAGAAATAAAAATGTAGAGGGGAGATTTAGCTTTGCGGGTCCCGAACAGTTGGTTGGACGGTCTCGGACAAAATGGCTGATCAACAACACAAAAGCAAACATAAGATAGTATCAACAGGTTTTGTAAGAGAGAAACTGTTCTTTTCAACACTCACACAAAGAAAGAAAATGCTTAAAATCCTTATCAGTACTTTAAAGCCTAACCAATGAAAAACAATTTTAATGATTATACGAAGTTAATTCATGATTCGCCCCCAACAGTCATAAAATTATTAAGATGTTGAGAAATAAAAGAATCCCAAATTAATGGGGAAAGTTTAGAAATCGAGTTAGAAATTTGCTTGATTTTCAAATAATTACAAACAAATCAAAAAGTCGTGAACATGTTTATATATATATATTGTATGACAGGGAATACAAATAGGCCATTATATAACTTTGCATTGCCATTCACGTAGGGACCAACGAGTAATCTCATCTAGTCCGTTTTAGTTTTCGCCCACACACAGATCATTATTTCTCGTGTGTCCGTCTTTTTTGTATCTTTTTCTCATCATTTATTGTTAACTGATTATTTGTTGAAGTCAAAATTGTAACAATGTAAAATAAGATAAAAAAAGTAATAATTTAATTACAATATTAAATCCACCAGAATGCATTCCAGTTTCTTTGTTAGCAAGTAAGTCGGCCATTTTTTTTAAGAGATAAAAGAAAAAAAAATGAATAACTTTCGTGCCTCATCGAAATTTTAACAGGAAGCATTGAAACTGTCTTATATAGAAAATCATTCCTTGCTTTAAATTAGCAAATCGTCATGAGTGAAAGTTTTGATCGAATATTTTTATAAAGATGAAAACATGATCTTAAAATTAGTTTTATAACAATTTGATCCCGATTAATTTGATGACAATTTCAAAATCTCATCTTTTTTTTTTTTTTAATTTGGTTAAAAAAGAACAATACTATTATTTTTTTGTATTTTTTTTAAAGATAAAATTAATCTCAAATCGCATTTTTTTTTGTTCCGTAACAACTGTACTTATATCTGTCACTTCTATCTCAAAAAGCACCTTTTTTTAATAGTATTTTCATGTTCAATTCAAGTTTTATACCTTTTTTATCGTTAGTTGAAAGTACAAAATAGTTACAAAACACCTTCTCCTCCCCATGTTAAGAACGACTTTCTAAATATCATTATTTCAGCACGGTACAATAAATGCATAGGTATCAAATTTGGACTTTTGTTCAAAGTGTACATCGCTGATAACCAGATTTACGATATCATTATTATTAAATTATTGACTAGCTATGTTTTAAGTTAAGACATTTCCACGCTTTTAAAATATTAAATTCCCTAAAAACTTGTGTAAATAAAAGAAATCATTCGTGTTTGATGTGTGTGCCGGAATTGTTTGTGTGTGTTTAGTGTACAAAAACAGTTTTTATAAAATAAAATTCTTGGCACGAAAGGAAGAAAAAATGGTTATATTCTATTTCACGTGCACAAAAACGTAAACAATTTTTTTTTTTTTATTTAATTCGTAAAAGAAAAAATATTAGTAACCGTCACTTCACTGAGACAGCGCGTTGTATTTTTTTGCCCCCGTTTTTGTTAACTGACAACCACAATTCACACGAATACATAAGATAGCAGGCAACAACTATCATCATTTACAACTTTACGTGGTGAGGGAAAAAAATAAATATTCACTTACTGAGATTTCATTGTGGGTTTTTAAATTTTAATTTAGTCAAACCGCAATGATAATCCGGGGGAAAAAGATCGATGGCATTCAACAAAGCGCTTTAAAATGATTTAAATTTACGCCCAAAATATTTTATCCAATCACAAAAAAGATCGTACACACGTGATCAGAACAGGTAAGTCACGGGAGTTCTTGCCCTTTAATTGGGGCGGATTTTAACATCGCAATGACTAATTTTATAGACACCTAGATTTTTTTTTTTTTTTTTGCATGGAAGTCACCACTTATTAAGGCCCGAAGGCCACTCGAGAATAAGGATTAATGAGTGTACGGTGGTCACAGGGATAACAACGTATTAATAGTTAGTGCTGGAAATGGGGTAGAAATGGATTATTTAGGGGAGGCTCAACAAGAACATGTTCACATTAAACTTGAAGACTACCATATTGTAGCTAACTGGAAAGCAAACCAGTGGAAAAAAGTCCCATAGAAGGGCAGTTCTAGGAAAGAAGCTTTGTTCGTGGAATTAGCGTTTAGAATCTAGATACAGGTTGTATGCCACTGATACATTGTTTTTCATGGCAGGTTCTTGGCTGAGCTCCATTCTATGGTTCCCCCCTCGCCAAACTTTCACAAGAAACACCCGTCTAGCAGAAAACACTATCACTAGTTTCCCCCACTCTTTATCTGTGCCTAAACCTAAGCATAGATTCGATGAGCAAAGCTTCTTTCTTAAAGCTGCACGCCTATGGAATTGTCTTCTGTTTTTCTGCTTTCCAGCTGAATACAATATGGTTGTCTTCAAGTCTAACGTAAACAAGTTTTTGATGAGCCATTCCATATAAGTTAACAAATTTACCGAATCTCCATTACTAACGGTTACTATATTGTCCAATTTCTACTGTACACTCTTTAACCCTTATCCTCGAGTGGCCTCTTGGCCTTGATAAGTGGTGATGCCTATGTAAAAAAAAAAAAAAAAAAAAAAATCGAATAATCATATCAAATGATGTCACTTTGAAAATCTACAAAATGTAAAAATCAGTGTAAAAAGTTCAGCAGCTAATTTTCATCCAGGGACCCAAATTCCCCAAAGACTAAAATCCATTTTTAAGATGACTTTTTCTCTAGTGGCTGATGTAGAGTTCGTATAGTTCTGTACAGTTCTAGAGGGTTCTATCCTCCTGGGCTTTGCCTTTGCACCCTTAGAAAGGAGATAAACATAATAAATTGAGCAAATGTTAAGATTAGAAGCAGGATAAAATTTTTCAAAAAGGTAATTAAAAATTGTGTATTGGCGATTTTATTTTTTTAATATTATGACATGCTGAATGTTTTGAAGTTAAAATCAATTTAGTATTATGCATGAAATCTGAAGAAAATACTTTTTAGATGAGTAAATATGCTAGAATTATCGGCTTATTTCATAAATGCCGCCAGATGAATGACAATTTTGCTTGGGACTTGCTTGTGAATTTTAGACTTAAAAGATAGTAAAAAAAAATTTTTTTTTTTAATTAAAGTGAGGTTAGTGATCCATAAGGATGGTTGCTGATCGGATTAGGCTAATCTTTTTTATTGCTATCTTTTAAGTCTGAAATTCACAATGAAGTTCTGGTAAAATTGTAGTCCATCTTGAAAAACATGCTGGCATGCTTGGCTAAGTAAAAGTGGCGATAAAATAGATAAAATTCAGTCAGTAAATTCATAAAAATTATAGATAAATAGAAAAGTACATTTCCTTGTGTTTGTAAGCAGTTATTTGTTGTCTATTTGTTTTACTAAGTTGTTTTTCTTGTGAACTATACTGCACAATCGCTTGGTTTCTTTTAAGACAGAACAATATCATTTTTGAGAGTCCAGTCACTAACTTCTCCAATTTAATGAACTTGTGTTAATGTAACGTCGTACACCACGTTTACACATGGGACCTACATGTTGTATGCAACCTATGTTGCAAACGACACTAAGACAAAGAAGAACTCAACTCCTTTTTTTTGTTGTAGCAATGGTATTTATTTCTGGGTTCTTTCTCAAATAAACTGTGATTGTGTTCCTTCTCTCTGACCTCTCCTCTCGAACGTCTTTAATGTGATTATCGGTCTGTGCACACACTCTTTGTATATATTTTTTCTTTGCACAGCTTGGCATCTGCATTGTTACATCTATTATATAAATCTCACCTGTCAGTTTAAATGTATGTATGTATGTCTGCCTAAAACTTTCAACAGAGGCGACGGATTTTCACACGATCAGTATCGTTTTAAAGCTCGACCCTTTGAACAATAAACATAAAAAAATTAGCTAAAAACATTAATTCCTTCACTCTCAACTGGGCACTTTTCTACAAGGAAGGAATCGCTTTTTTCGCTGATATTTTCGAAAGTCAGCCCCTCTTTTCGATTGACTAGCCTTAATTTAAACTTTTGCCACTTCCAGTTTGGTGATGCACGCAATGGCAAAGACGTAACTTTTTTTTTTCACATTCTTTTCTTCCTTCACTGCACAGGTTCGTGCATGCCTGCCTACTACCACTTTTTTTTTTGTTGCTTAAAACACACCTCCAAACAGTCTAGTTAATTATAAAGCACAAAGTGGAATTGATTTCCATTAAAAATCCATGGGCATTCTTATTGTTAACTAACACGAGAGGGGGAGCTTTGTAAGATTGCATTTTATTACTTAACAAAAAATAATGAATCTTATTAAATTTGCAGAGAATATTTTTTTTCTTGTATTCAAACATTTTGTCTACATTATCCATCATATAACAAGTATTTAAGCATTTGCAAACTATTACAAGCGCATAAAAAAATACACTAACAAATGGATGTCATCTTTGACATTCATTATGCTATCCTCAAACATTTGTAGAAAATAGGCAATATAAAAGTAAATGACAAAGTCTATCATACTTAATATGTGCAAAACAAACAAGCATAAGCTACTCCTTTTCTTTAATTGTGTGGCTTACTCTTCTTTCCTTTTCACTTCTTTCATAATCGAATTTTTACATCAAGATGCAATTCAGATGAATGCTAAAAAACAAATGGCTTTAACTGCTACCCTTTTTCTTTTTGGTTGAGATTCGCTCTCTTCATCATTTCAGAAGCAAGCCGATTTTCAGTGGAACGTGTGAACTGAACATATTTTCCAACCAATAAAAATTGTTTCAAACCCCCAAACTAACAATCTTGTGTGAAATTCAACAAACTTATAAAATGGTGGCTTGGTGAACAGGAATTCAAAGTTCTTCTGGGGACACCTGCGATGTGACGTGCCTACCTTGGCTTTTGATATCAACAACACCCATCCTAGAAAACTGGAAGGCACCGCATTGAAATTTCTTTAAGTCTGCTGCTCTAATCCCAGTGAATACAGTCCCCAGAAGGTAAACTCACATACGCACATACACACAATGGAACTTTGAAATGAACTTTATGATAGTTTTGTCTACTTTTTATTCAACAAAATTTGATCTTTCAAAGTATATTTTACATTTCGGTAAAATTGTTGATATAAATAGATTTTGTATGCTAATTCATATTTTCTCACTTTCATTCCAAAATTCCTGTTGTTGGGTTAAATCTTGCTAACTGGTGATCCATTTATGTTTTTATTGACCTTTTTCATTTGTCAATCTAACTACATGTATATTAATTGTTAGCACTGTCTTGGGCATTTTACAAAGATATACTATCACCAAAATACACAACGTGTAGCTAGGAACGCGACTACAGATGTATCAACTTTATTTATGTCTTATTGAACAAAAGAGTTAAGAAATCTTTAAAAGGTTTAAATGAAGACAGTATTGTTATGTCTGTATGTACATCAATTTGTGAGTTTGCAAGATTGATAAGCTGAAGCTATATTTAAAAGTGATGATGACTTGTGTATTGTTTTGCCAAGATGCAGGTAGTCAGGAATATATGTAGTAGTGTCATAATTAACATAGGTTCCTGTGGTAAGTTAATGATCAAACTTCATTTCATTAGGGACAGTGCAAGAGTGCTTGCTTATATAGACAATTCAAAAAGGTGTCTGGCTCCAGGAGATGACCTTCTTAGACAAGGTCCAAAAAAGAATTTCCAATCTAATAAGTTCCGCACTACCAACCAATCTCTAACCTATATTCCACTAACGCAATGTTGCATCTTCGTGCCTGTTTTACACTCTTAAGACTGCCCGTAAACTAACTTTAAATATACTAACCTTTATTGTCCGGTCCTTTTGTCTCGTTCACTGCTACACTCTGATTAACAATCCTATTTTAGTTTCCTTTATATGCCTTGGTGAAAAACTTCCTATAAATTTGTTCTAATGATAAACTTATTTTTTGTTATATTTTTCCCCATCTTTTTTTTTAACAGCGCTACTATTCTATCAAAAGAACTAGATAAAGTTATGTTTTGAAACAATTAATGTTAAGCTATATTATAATAAAAGTTATGTCTGTTTTAATATCTATATTTATCGCTTGTAACACCACTAAGGGAGATAATTCAGTATATATTAAAGCAGGGTCTCCCAAACTTCAGGACAACATGGAGCCCCTGAGCAGGGCAAAGGTTTTTCAGAGTACTAAAATACTTTCTAAAATAAATATGAAAAGCATTAATTTCAAATTTTAACACTAACTAATGATAATGTTTACACCCAGTTTTGTGTTTGATTAATCAAAACTGGTTGCATTTTTTGTTAATTTTTATTTTATTTTATTTTTCATGAACCATCCTCAAACTCTTTACACCTGTAGTTATGTATCATATCTCTTTACAGTAAAAAAGATCAATAATTAAATATCTGCAGCTATTTAAGTTTTCAACATACAGCATTTAGCCCTCTTTAAGAAAGGGCTTCCGGAGTCCCTCAGACTCACTCATGGAACCCCAGGGCTCCATAGAGCCCACTTTGGGAAACCTTGTATTAAAGTAAACACCCAGCAACAATAGACCACCGCCTAAAATCAAACCCTTCTTCACCGTGATAGGGGTGAAGATAGCTAAGGAATTTTGACATTCCCCCGTTACCAAAGCTCTGGTGAAAATCCAAGAGAAATCAATATCAGCATCCATCGTCCTCTTATTGTCTTGAGTATGCAGTATATCTGACTCAGAATTGCAAATCTATGAAGTAAGGATAACAATGTTGCTTCTGTATATATGTAATCACAATTTCTTAGTATTTTTTGGGCCAAATCATCTCCAACTTCTCTTGCAACAGCTGGGCCTCCTTGCTCTGGGTAAACCAACAATTTTAATCACAACATTACACTAAATCTGTTGCAGATCAGAAGCGTTTAGAGTTTATACTTCATTGCAATGCAAGATGGCAGAGTAAACATAAGCTAGGACTAAACCTATATTCAAAGCAAAAATAAAGAAAAATCTTTAAAAAAAATAAAAACCTTTGAATGTATGTATTTATCATGGAATGAAGATGTTATATTCCAAAAATCATGTAAATTGATCAAGAAAATATTTTTTTTAAAGAAAATTTAATTTTATAATCAAACAAGACATGTTTTGATTCAACGTGTTTTATAAATAAGGGAGAAACAACTCAATTCAAACTAGTAACAGTAAAATTGCTATAAATTATAAAGAGATTTTCTATAAAAAAAAAACAAAAAACACTGGATAAATTCAAAGCATTCAACATGTCACTAAAATAGCAGAAAATAGCTTCAGCATCAAGTGAGATGCCATTTACATACACATGTGCCACAATTTGACCATCGATATGTATATTATATTGTGGATATGTATATTATATTGAATTACAGGAAAAAGGCAAATTCAATTTTGAAATAAATTTATAACATTTGTTTTTACAAAATTACAATAATATTGAAGCTACAAAATTTTACAGTGAATAAAAATAAACATATTTTTCAAAGTTGAGAGAGCTGATGCAGGCAGATCTCACATATTTTTCAAAGTTGAGACAGCTGATGCAGGCAGATCTTATCCAGAATTCCCCATATATTAAAAAAACAAAAATAAAAGAAAAATTTGTATGATGTATGCACCTGAGATGAAATGAAAATATCATATTCCAAAAATTACGTAAATTGATCAAATTGTTTTATTTTTATAAAGAAAATCATATTAAATGATGAATAGAAATTTATAGGCATTACAACATAAATATTACAAGTTTGAACTAGAGTTATCCCCCTTTGTTGAAATTTTTTTTCAAAATGGCGGGTAAGATAGTCATTCCTCAGGTATTCATAAAATTTGATTTTTTTGTTTAAAAATAAAATTAATCAATTTGCATGATTTTTGGAATATGATATTTCCATTTTGCCACAGGTACGTAGTTCATACAGATTTTTATTTATTTATTTTTTTTTAATATAAGGGAAAAATTCTGGACAAGAATCATGACATTTTCATGCTACCTTATTCCGAGATCGCATTCAATAGAAAACAAAGTTAAAATATATATAAAAATGTATGGAAACATTGTCCAGTAATTTTTTTTCATCAAATTAAGATTTTACTTAATTCTGCACCCCCCTATCGACTGCAGGAGTTAAATTTTATTTCATTTACTGTCACTTTTCATAAAAAAATAATACAAGTATTGGCTAAAGTATACCATGACCTTTGCCCACTTTCTACAATCTTTATTTTTTAGATTTGGAGGTAAATTTTAGAAATAGTAAGCACAGATTATTAATTAATTATTGGGTTCTGTTCATCACATAAATCTATTGTAAAATGGACATTGAACAGTGTTTATAGAAAATATGAATTTGTAACTTTTGGACATGAGTTTATAATTGTAACCATTTTGACTGGTGCCAAAATCTGAGTCAACATCAAATTTATGGTCAGGAATCTTGATTGCCACAGTGGAATTAAGTATAGTAAAGAATATTAATGAAGAACATGTTTTTGTCATCATTAAATAATTCCAAATTGTCCATCATGATTATTTAATTATAATGTCACAAAGCACCAAAGACATTTGGTAAACATAACTCCCTTTCATATTATTTGGATTCTTCGGACTATTGTTCTCATCTTGAGTGTTATGTTTTACTGTTTCAGTAGATATAACCTCAGACCTGTACCTTGTCGAATTGGAATCTTTGAGTTGAACTCGGGAATCTGTAGGGAATTTCGAATTAACCCCTTTATTTAATCCATGGGAGTAATATACCCTTGTTCTGTCAGCCATAATTGGGTAGAAGTCCTAAGTAATTCGCAGTTGTATTTTGAGTGTTGCACTGACAACCCAAAGGAGAGTAATTATACAACTGAATTTTACCTAGTGTCTTATCCACAACGCCACAGGTCCTTGCGAGTTTGACAAAGATTCCCAAATTCAACAACAAGAAGATCTAAAAACATGGTGAAAATAATGCTCAAGATGAGAACAGTAAATCAAAGAATTCAAATAATACAAATAATAAATTCTCATCTTTTTTTCATAATTTATAATTTTGTGCTTGATCTTTAACAAAAAAAAAAAAAAAAAAAAAAAAAAAGATGCCCCTAAATATTTATTTTTATAAAGATTGGTGGGATGCCACATTCATAGTATAGCCAAACAATTTTTAAAAGTTTTGATTAAAAGAAAATGTAACTAATTTGTTTTTTAAATATTTTTTTATCATTATGCAAAATAATTTTAACAAAATACAGACAAAATAATTTCAAAAACATGAATATTTTATTTAATTTTCCAGTTTTTTGAATTTGAAAATAAGGCATTTTCAGAGGTTGGGTGGTTCATTTAAATTTCAAATATATAATGTTTTTTTAAAATTCACAATGATAATACAAAAAATTACATTTTAAAAATGAGTGAAAAGATATTTAAACATTATTTTGTAAAGTGTTCACTGCTATGAATCTATATTGCTCTTGCCCTGTGTGTCTGTCCATTTAATTTTTCTTCAGAAACTACTGGACTGATTTGGCTGAAATTTTGTAGGGTGCAACGAATTAAGTATTATGGCATCTGTTTGATGCGTAGCTAGGGATCATAGGAATTAGTGTTTAATGCAAAAATGAGCACAAATTTAATCACATTCAATCATCGACTTGGCATACAGCACTCTTTCTATGTCAACAGGCTAAAACTTTTGCCAGTTTTTAATCAGCAAAATATCTAGTTAAATGTACACTATTGCTGTTACAACTATTAATTTCTTGTAACGATGTTGCAAGCCTGGATAACAACAATTCATCCTGCTTATGGCTTGTCTAAGGGTTAGGTTGGGGTGCTTGACATGAGGGTCAAGAAATTAATTCCTTTCTCCAAAATCCTGGAATATATTTTTTTTTTGCCAATATGGTGGACAGATAAGAAAGTTGACATTGGCTGAAATATTGAAGGGCCTCGCTGATAACAGTCTCTTTAGAGCAAATGGATTCGAGAAAGAAAGAAAGGAAAAGGGAAAAGAGAAATATGGTTTAAGATAGAGAAAGATAAGAGATTCAGAAGAAAAGAGACAAGAAAAACGACCGAGAAAGAAAAGAGTATTCTCCAAATGACAGAGGAAGAAATGCTGATCTCAAAGAGATAGTGGTTGGAATTAGGGTTCAAGAAAAAAACCCATTGTGTTTGGAAATGAAAAGAGATGTGCTTGCTGGCATCAAAGTATATGCTTTGCTTTGGGCTCCTGCTAAGAAACCTCTCCAGAAGAGCTAAGTTGAAAAACTCTTGTTCCGGACTAAGAAACTGTCTGAACAAACATAAGTTCAAGTTATCCTGCATCATGAAGCTAGTAAGAACCCAAAGAATTAACTTTCCTTTGCCCAAAGTGTACCCTGAATATCTATGAATAATTATTCTAGTTTATAAAAAAAATAATCGCCAAGTTATTATTGAATTGTTTGATTTGAAAACCCACTTAATTACAGCACTGACTCCACAACCAACCTAGACTGCACTGAGAAAAGCTATATACCAGTGACACCAGATCTTCTACAAAAAGGAATTCAACCCAACAAACGGCCAACCAGCATCTTAAAGGTATTGCCACATGAACTGAGGGTCATGTGCATCTTGTGCGCTCTGAGCACCAGAGTGGTATTTTCCAGTGACCAGTGAGAGTCTGGTCACCCTTGAAGGGTTCACCATTAGACACTAAAAGTGTAGCCACTGGGAGTTAGAGTTCATGCACATTTTCTTGTTCGTGTGTACGATGAGACCCTGCCCGGGGTGGTATTACAATCTTAATCTATAATTTAAATCTCACCTATCTGTTTAAATGTATGTATGTATGTCTACCTAAAACTTTTGACAGAAGCGGCGGATTTTTATGAGGTTGGTATCGTTTTGAAGCTCCACCCTTCAGACGACAAATATCTAATCATTGGTTAAAAACATTAATTCCTTTACTGGGCACTTTTCTACAGGGAGGGGTGTTTTTTTTTTCGCTGATATTTTCGAAAGTCATCCTCTCTTTTCAATTGACTAGCTTTAATTTAAACCTATGTCACCTCCGGTTTGGGGATGGGCACAACAGCAAAGACATCACGTTTATTTTTATATATATATATATATATATATATATATATATATATATATTAGTAAAACTGCATTTGAAGGGCACAATTAAATCAAACATTTTTAAGAACCAATTTGCTCCATATTTAATAAAAAAATAATAAATAAAATATAATAAAACTAATAACCAGATATAATCGTGCGAGATACGGTGAAGTCATTGGAAGGCGCCAGTTTAACCAATCTGCAGTGAATGCTGCCTGAAGACAAGCCAATTTGTTCCATAAATACTTAACTAATAAAAAGTGAAACTAATATCCCCATGCTAATTTTAAAAGATGAAAGTTTTAATACTTTACATAAATAAGTCACCATTTTCTTTTGTAAGCAAGATTTGCAAAACTAAGTTTGTTTTGTAAGAATACTTAGTACTCCTGCAAAATAACGAGATTTGAAACAAACACATTTCAGGTAAAAACACTTATGTACTTACATGTCAGGTCAAAATTAGTATAACCCCCCCCCCCCATATCAAAAAATGATCCAGTAGAAAAATAATTACAAGTAAAAATAGAATTCATTGAACTATTGAGTTTTATCAAATGTTTTAATGTCGAAGAAACTGATCTCTCTGGCTTTCAACTAAAATCGGCCATTTCAAAATACAAAATATCGGACCATAAGTATATGTTTTTTTATTTGTAAAAAAAGTACTCTTAGCACATCTTCTACTGGTTCATTTTTCATAATTTTTTTTTAATTTATACTAATTTCAACATAAGTACATAATAGCGTTTTACCCAAAATGTATTTGTTTCAAATCCCATCATTCTTCACATTAACCTTATTTTAATCTTTAAAGTTGTCTTTTTGAATCCTCCATTGCTGACCAATGTTACATGTTAAACACTTATAAAAATTTTATGAAATAAATGTTATGTCAAAAACTTTAAAATATTTTATGAAATAAAAATCAACTATTTGGTGACTAAGTGATTAACGACAGAAACATTTTCATTTGGGACATTGGCAACCTTCATATGGTACTTCTGGTAAGTACCCAATGTCGTGGATTGCGTCCAACATATGCCAGAATGTAAAAGAGGTGTTAAATTGAATATAAGATTTGGTTTGGTTGTTTTATGGCATATCAATCCTTTTCTTGTTATTTAAAGCCAAATCTGGTCATTTTGGTATAAAAGTTTTTATCCTTCAAGTTCTTTATATTTTTAAACATTTGATTTAGTTGTTTTGTAGAGGAAAATCATTGTTTTTGTTTTTAACTTTGCAGAATATTATTATTTTGCAAAGAGAAAGGAAAAAAAAATAACAGTAATGTTTGGTACATTTTAGTTTAAAAAGTCAGTATCTTCAAACAACCTGATCTGGTAGCCACACTTATGATGATAAAATGTTGCCTTTTATGATTAGATTAAATAGGTCCACTCAGTGTTGCTCAGTAATGAATGAGGATCCTTGTGTACTCCTGCACCCAGCATGGAACCATTTATCATTTTTGTTTTGTAATTTTCATGTTTTTTTTTTCTTATTTATTTATGTTATCCTTTTGCTCACTTCTCTTACACTACTGTTAATACCTCATACCTGTAATTCCTTCTTCCCACTATCTAAAACACTCAATGTGCAAACAAACAAGATTATTGGAGTTATAGACAACTTGGGAAAATTTGGTTTAGCAATGACTTAGTGAATCCAAAGTGCAGTTTTATTTTTTTTTTCTAGTCTTTCATAATGCTAATACTAGGTATCACAAATCAGCCAGTTTAGAGCACAATAAAATAAATTAAATATAATGAAATTCCCTTCAGTTTCAACCTGAAATATCTTATTTTGAGGGTTACTTTTTTTTTAAATTTACATATAAACAAGATTTAATATTTTCTTTATAAATGTACAATTCTTTTGCTTGTGTCATTAATATTTTCCCCCAGGCTACTTCACATTAAGGTACTATTTTTAGTGAGAGGCAATATATTTTTAATGTTGTTTTACAAATTTGATGTGTGTAATATTGTGCATCTCAATACATATATAGATAATTGTGTATTTCTATGTATATAAAAATAATCCCATTTTAAAAGGCATATTTGTCAACATGGTGGGATTAATACAGGGTTTTAAGCTATTAACAAAAAGTTGAAAAATTTACTGAATGGCTTTTTCATCAAATAGTGTTTTCATCCGTTTTTACATGGTCCAAATCTAATTTCTTTTATTTTTGTAATTTTTTATTTACCATTAAAAGAAAATTCTAGTTTGATCTATAATGTGTGATAAATCATTAAGATTCAATGTGTTAGCTCTTTAAATGAACAAACAGTGTTGCATATCGGTGTCATTTTTTAGTATATTTTTTTTTTTTTCAAAAGTCAATGTTTAGTCTGGGTTGAGCCAATAATCAATGTTTCCATTACAATAAATTTTCATTTAACAAAAGCTGACATTATATTTGCACATTTTTTTCATTGTTTGACAGCTGCATTTTTAGTTATACACTGAAAATTGGCTTCTGGACCAATGGCACATGAGATGGCAAATTTTTTAATCTAAAAAGAACCCCCCCAAATCTTTGAAGTCATAATTTGATGGTTCACTGAGTTACCAAAATAAATTTGGTACCATTGTGTTTTGCAAAGTTCTATATGCTCACATTCAAAGCTATTTTAAATACAATAAAAATAAAAATTTGGTTTAGAATGCCAACTAATAAAGCAAACAGTTTTATGATTTTAATATTATCATATTGATAATGAATTTTATAAATATTTAAAAGTGAAGTATATATATATATTTTACAGGCAATTTACACTATAAATTAGTTATCTGATTTATAAATTTTAGCTTATATTCCATATCACTTAAAATTAGGAGAAAATGGTGGCTGCTAATTATGCTTGTTCTTATGTTTAGATTCATGGATTCACAATAATGCAAAGAACAGTTGATTTAACTTATACATATCTGATGTTTCAAACACAATATTTCAGTGAGTCAATACTTAAGTTTTAAAAGATTTTTTTTGTTTATTCTTTAGTTACAACATAAAAATATTAACAGAAAAAAATGTTTTTAATTCCTTTTCTGTAAAATATACATACATGCATGTCTGGAAAAGATATTAATTTGACAAAAAAAAAAAAAAAAGAAAGAAACAGAAAAAAAGAAAACGGGAAAAAAGAAGAAAAAAGACAACTTAAACACAGATAGAAATAGTACAGTTATTTACACAGGCCCAGTAAGCTAGGATTAATTTGATAAAATTCCTTTAAAATAAAACACTTAAGAAACAGGAATGTCAATTTTAAATCAAATGAGTAACCAATTTCAAGCATTTTTTTCTATAATAGTGATCCTATCAAGAAATATGACTTTTCTTGTGTTTAAGAACACAAATGAACCATAATACTTGACTTTTGCCTATAACCTTTAATTACAGGTGAGGAAAACTTTTTGATCTACAAATCTAAAGCCATCAGAATTACTTTTTAAATTTTTCAAATAAATCAATGTGGCAAGCAACCATTTCTTTTTTATTTGTATGATAATTGAAACAAAAATTGATGTAAATTTTAAAACATTTGAAAGTGGTTTAACTTGGTAGAAATTAAATATCTAGCAAGAATTGAAGTTTATAAGTGAAAGTAAAGTATTATAATTAAGATGTACTCTTAAACAAAAAAATAAAACCTTTCTCAAAAAAAAAAAAAGATTCCAATTATATATATATATATATATATATATATATATAGATATATATATAAATAAACGATTTTCTTTAATCGTATGCTTAAATAAATCCAAAAAATTGAGCAATTGGTTTTATTTTGAAATATCAAATGAATACTCGAATAATGAAAAGAGGTGCAAATTAAATTAATTTTAAGCATAGAAAAATATTGAAATTATCATTTTTGTTTAAAGCTTATTTTTATATAGAAAATATAGAATGCACTTTAAAGATTTATAAATTTAAAGAAGTCATAATAATATAATGATTTAATCGAAAATAACTACAAAAGATAACAAATCAAAATTTTGATTTCAAATAAAATGAGGTATATGAGAAATGGAGAAACAAAAGAAAATGGACACGTGCAGTAGAGAAAAGTGGAAATCATGCACAGAAAGAAAAAGATGATGAGGTTCTTGTTCAGAATTCCCCTACATTAAAAAACAAAAATAATGAAAATCTGTATGATGAACATATCTATGATGATGAAATGAAAATATATTATAAAAATTATTAAAATTGATTAAATAGTTTTATTTTTATAGAAAATCATTTTAAAGCAATTAATGAGAATTCGTAGGCATTACAACATAAATATTGCAAGTTAATTATTAAATTATATCCCATTTTTCATAAATTGGTTTCAAAATGGCAGGCAAGACAGCTGCTTTTCAGTTACTTATAAAATTTGATTTTTTTATATAAAAATGAAACTACATGATCAATTTATGTGATTTTTGGAGTATGATATTTTAATTTTGTACATATCTTTATTTTTTTAATATAGAGGGAATTTTGGACAAGAAATAAAGACAATTTTCAATAAACTTGATATATTTACAGAGAAGATTACAGCCTATTAAAATACAGAAAATATAAAAAAAACTATATAACCTGAATGTATAAATTATTTATGTGTACATTTTTGATGACAAAAGATATAAAAAGGCAAAGCTTAAAATAGGAAAAGCTACTTTCTTGGTTATGATATATCAATCCATTTTTATGATTTTTATATAGATTTTGGCATTAAATAAAATATCTCTATTTACTTGTCTCCTCATAAGGGCAAAGTTAGACACAATTTAGTTTTTAAGTTTTTTTGGGGAAAAAAAAGGTGTACACTTGAAGAATTTCTTCTCTGCTGATTAAAGACAGAACAGGTACTACATTTTGATTCTAGGCTTAACTGATGAACTGTTTTTTAACAAAGATAGAGGAAAAATAAAGCTTTCTCCTCTCTGTTATTCTGGCAGGAATTGGTAAGCACCACTTTCTCTCCAATGAAATGAATTTTGCTTTGAGGATATTTATTAAAGAAAAAAAACACAACAATAACAGAACAAATGTAAAAAATGAAAAACAAATGAAATAATAAGGGAGCAGGGGAGTAATAATAGATGGATTAAGATTAATCCTGATTACTCCCCCTTTGCCATAAGAAAACGATCATTTTGTCAATGGATGAAGATGCAATGAAAATGTTTTGACAAAAATTGATTGTAATAAAAGTGAGAAGCTGCCTGTTTGATATATTTTCATTTTGGGCAAACAAAGTTTACAAATATGGAGGTGGGGAGAGAAGGGAAGGTCTCAAGTGGGCATCAACTGAGGAGGTGAAATTTTTGTAACAGACCTACTAACCAATAAAATGAAAATAATTTGCAGAAAAAAAAAATCACAGAACATATTATACCAGGTAACTTATAAGATCACACCTACAATATTATATATTATTTACAAGATGAGCCAAAAATAGGTGGACAATGTTGTAAACCTTCCTAACTGTGGAAGTGGCATTCTTGTCATGATAGAGGTCAACTAAAGTCAACTATCCAGCCTCAATAAAAATGGTCCTGGCTACATATACTCTTAAAAGAAAAACAGATCAACTTAAATCATCTTTGTTTTAGTTGATGAATATCTGAAGATAGCTAGCCAGGGCCATTTTTATTGAGGCCGGATGGCTGCCCCTAGTTGACCTCTATCATAACAAGAATACCACTTCCACAATTAGGAAGGTTTACAACATTGTCCACCTACTTTTAGCTCATTATATATATATATATATATAGTGCTTGTCCAGAAGCCATTATATTAAAAAACAAAAATACATAAAAACCTGTATGATGTACATGCCTATGATAGAAAATATTATACACCAAAAATCATGTAAATTGATTAAGTAATTTTATTTTTATAAAGAAAATTATTTTTAAGTTTTTCCAATGCTCCGACTCCCCATTAAAGAATTGTTTTCTAAAATTTCACAAGTTTAAATGATTTGGAGTTATCTCCCTTTACCCTGCTTTGCCGATGACTTAAAATTATCGCGCATCTTTTAGACATAAAGTTTGACATTCCTATTTAAAAATAAATGTACTTAATTTATGTTATTTTTTTTTTGGGGGGGGGGGTACATGTATATCATAGAGATGTTTTTATATTTTTTGTTTTTCTTCAGGTTGGGAAATTCTGGAGAAACACCATATATATATATATATATGCATAGAAAAACATCTTACAATCTAAGATAAAAGAAAATCTTTTTATGTAAAAATTTTTTTAGTTTATAATATTTCTATATACAGTTTTTAGATATGCAAAATCCAAGAGAAAAAAAAATGTCTTTACATCAGAGATATCTTTCTGTATTCATCTGTAATGCTAATTGACAGAAGAAAGAGGAAAGGGAGGATTTCTGGTGCCTCGTATTTTTTCCTCTTCTTTTTGTCAATTAACTTTCCTTATTCATTTATAATGCTTTTTCCGATGCAAAAAGAGCTTAGTTTTCTCTTGGCTTATGCATACCTGAAATATACCAAAACATCATACAAACTAAAATAACACCTTTGTCATATAAAGAGATTTTCTAATTTTTTTATACCACATTGGATAATCTTTTTCTTGATGTTGGGATTCAGTGTTTTCACTTGCTTCCCACATTCAACAGCTATTAAAATATACTGATTTGTGAACGAAAATCATTTGTCAAGAAATTGTTTACATAGAAAAGAAAGCATCAAATTTAGTCTTCCACAATATTTTGTTTTTTCATGAACTTTATGAAGTTGATATAAAAAATATTAAGATGATTTTTAAATAAAAATATTTTTTAAAAGTTTGATTTCTTTTTTTTTTAATTGTGGTACAAATGTAAGTATTAAAGTTTAATTAGATTTTATTTTCCTAAATTTCAATAGACGGATAAGTATACAAAACGGTCAAGTAAAAAATGTTATAGTCACTGGAAAAAGGTAAAAAAAAAAAACATTTGTTCGATAGACTAGGTATCCCAATGATGAATTTAATCACGTTTTTGTTTTGTTATTTTATGACATATTTTTTGTTCAATATAAAAAAAAATGATAATTCTTTAGCTGAAATTTAAATTTTGCCCTGAACAGTTAATTGATATTTGTTGTCCGTGATAAAAATATCATTAAAAAAAAAAAAAAAAAAAAATGATACTGTAGTGGTTATAAACTTTCATTTTGTTTCATGAAAAATAAAACTTGGAGTTATCTCCCTTTATGTTGAATTTTTCACCATTTAATTTTTATATATGTGTATCTTTTTCTGTTTCTCAGCTTCAACTTGTATCGATTCGTATAAGCCGCAGTTTCAGGTCGTCAGCCAAAACACAGGCTGCTTCGTTGGAACCTCCACAATATCTGGATGAAGAGAATACTGTCAATAGTTTTCCTTCTTGTTGAACCTACAATAAAATAGATAATTTTAAATAAAGAACAAACAATTTGCAGTATTTTACTCAGATTCAGAATAGCAAATTCTTGCTTGTTGAAAAAACTGACTCCAAACAAATTTTGTTACAGTGAAACAGTTGGTTCACTAAGAGGTTGTTTTCCCTGAAATATCTTTCAGACAAATTCAAAGAAAGATATATAAAATCGAATTTAAAAGTCTCTAGGTGTATGTATATGTTTATACATTTGTATGTACAAGATTCATTTCTAAACTAATTAACTAATCATTATGAATTTTGAGTATAAGGGATCTAAATGTGGGCAATATTAAGTTTTAGTTTTATGCAAAGGAGGAAAAAAAAAGATGAAAGCCCTTCATGAAAATTCAGATAATTCTGATTTTTGTTGAAATTTTTATCAATCAATTAATAAATATTCCCTAAATTTCAGTTTCTTTGAAGCATTGTAAAGGGTTTCGTAATATGGGCCTATAGTCCTATTTGAGAATCCAAATTCAGATTTGTATCGAATCTGATCCATAGATATTATCACCAATTAAAGAGTTCTTGTATTTCAATTTCTTCTGAAATTTTAAAATAAAATAACCTATCAAATTTAGCTATATTCTAGAATCAAAATAATGTAATAGAATTTAATTTAAAAAATTAGACCTCTGAACGTAAAGGTTCAGTATCATTATATTTTGATTTTAATCTTTGTAAGGGAACATAAAAACAGAGTCAAAACTGTTCTGGTCAAGAAAATTAATTATACCTGTCTTGGGACAGGCATTTTTTGTTATGTATACTTTAAATTGTAAACAGATTATTTAATGGTGAATCCAGTAATTTTAGCAAATGTTTATCATACTGGCCCTGTTTATGACTTGGATCCTAAAAGATCCAGATGTTTGTCACTGAAGTAACTAATCCGATCTCAAAGTATTGCACCACCAGCAGCAGCTCACAAAAAAAAAGTATGAAAATATGAAAATAGCATGTGTCTCTCCACTCTGTTGTTCATTTGGAAGGAGGAGGTACTTGCCCACAAGCCTCGACACCCAACAAAATGTATCTTCTGCTTCTTTCAACTGCATCTTGCTCTACAGATTTTTGCTAGACATCATTTTGTCTTTGTGACAATGACAACATTCAACATTTTGCCTCTCCTCTGGATGGAACACTACTTTTGCTATCAAAAATAGCAACAGCTTCACCCTATCCTTCTACAGTATAACAGAAACGAATTTCCACGAGTTCTGCTAGTGAATAAATATTTTATGTAATCTGTTTCATGCAATCATGTTCAAATATTAACTTTGTACTTATGTATTTGGAGATTGCTTGCATTTTTTCATTTTTCTAAATCACTCATTGCTTTTAAGAAGGACATGATAGCTTCTACTAGGGGGCATTGAGAGAAGGGTACAAAGTCGTAGCACTCTTTCTGAAGTCAAGCTGGGTCTCTTTGGACTTGTGAGCCAGTGCTGAGTCTTCTGGCGGCCATCTAATTGCACCAGGGAATCACCACTCTCTTCAGCACATCCATGTACACTTTGGTGTTGATTTTCAAATTGACTTTGAAGATGTGAGGTGGCATGATGTGGCCCTCGAAACCACATCAAAGATCAAAACCATGGCCAAAAACTTTGTTGTGCCCCAAGCATTGAACTGTCCGGATTTGCATTTTGAGGGTGCTGGCAATGGTCCTGTCATCATAACTCGGATTGGTAGAGAGCATGAGTTGTACAGCAGCGCATCTCCAATCTTGCTCGTTGAACATTCTGTCACTTGCAGACATGATAGAAGGCTTCTATCACTCTTGGGATTTGTACACAACTGGCTAATTAGTAGATGATTTGCAACATAAAAAGACAACCGGTTTTCATCAAATGGAAATGGAATCATGTCGTCTTTTCTAGGGCAACAATTTCATCGTTCACCCTGTATTTTTCAGTTGTGCCATTTTTTCCTATTTTTCAACTCATGCCATTATTACCTGTACCATTTTTACCATGCTATTTTTTAGTGTTATTTTTACATAAATTTTAGTTTTACTGGTAGCTTAAAATCAATAATTTATATTATCTTAGTACTAACCATAGAAAAGTAAGTTTAAAAAAAAAAAGAAAAAAAAAAAGGTAGTTTTGGAATTGGAAATTAGGCTACAATTTTTCTGATTCCGACACCCTCCAAAATTTTGAGTTTTCCAATTCTGATTAATTGTCCTAACACTACTTATATGCAGTTAGCCATTAATTAGAACTAGATTCATTGTACTCAAATGACTTCCTCCCTTCCCTGACAAAAAAAAAAAAAGAACCACTCACCTGGAAGCCGACCTGCTGAACTTCATGTGCTCTGATAACGTGAGACAAACTATTTACATGGAGAAATGATTTTAGTGCTGAGCAACTAAAAACGTGAGCTGTCCCTCGACGTTTGTTATGAGCAAAACCGTGATTGTCTTTCAAATTCTGAAGCATTTCAGGAGTCAATTGATCCAAGCTTTAAAAGAAAAAATTGTTATCACTTTAAGAAAGCAAAAGGAAATCTTTCATTTTTTATAAAAAATCAATATTGTAATCATTTCATTTTTTTCAGACCTCCTGAATTGAAAATTATATATTTAAAATATATTTATAAGAAATATTTAAAGAGCCTATGACTATCAAAAACGAGACTTGCATGATACAGGGGATGTATGGTGAATTAATCTTTTAAAGATAAAAATTTGAAGGATCAAATGAAATGTGATATTGAATGATGATTTAAAATGAAAGAAATCAGAATTTTTTATGGTCGAATTAATATTCTAATTTTTCATTTTAGAATTGGATGAATTGTAAAAAATGAATTTACAATTTCTATCTGAGAAAATATTTCACAGAATTTGATGTATATTCCTGTTATAATATAAACATCAGTGTTAACAAAAAATAATATGGGGAAACTCCAATAAGCATTAAGGATAAAAAGGTTTAAAAAAAAAAAAAACATACATTAACAGAATAATTTAGCAATAACTAGGCTGAACTAGCAATTCCTGTGAGATATCATCAATTCTTGTTTGTTTTTTTCATAGGAAAAGCAAAAACAAACAATTTCAATCAATTATAAAAAATTTCCTGTAGCTGTACTAGGCATACCTGTGGGCTGTTGGGTCACAGTCACTACCACTATTTTGATTTCATTTGAAAATTCATAAATTGTAACATATCTTTCAAGATTTTTTCTATCAAAGTCTTCCTATACTGTTCAGATATAATCTTCAGAACTAAGCCCGTCTTTAAATGTCACATTAAAAATTCATTGTATCATTCTCATATCATTTCTTTCTATGCAATGTATGGCCTCAGATCTGAATGGCCAAGTTTCACTTCCATACATCATGACACTTAGTACATATGCTTGATAGACTATTCCCTTGATCAATAATAATTAAAGAAAAATGTATCCTTACCTGATGGGATCATTCCACATCAATTCCCAAGCTAGTGGACTTTCCATTTCAGGATTTGGCAAAGGAACAGGAATGCTGTTAATAATTTCCATTTTTCCATTGCCATGGAGTGGACTTGGAATACCCCCATGAGCACAAAAGATCTGAAATGGCAACAAAACTAAAATTTGGGCTGTGTACTCTGAAATTATATTATCTCTATTTTTATAGCAAAATGCAAATAATTTTCAGTTGATGAAGAATAAAGACTTTTAATGATTAACTTAGTTTTTGGTTTAAAAGTAATGCTAGAAGCATATAAAAATCTGTAGTTAGGCATCGTATAGAGCAAATGGGTATTGCTGTGTGGGATAAACAGGGTAATCACTGGCTCATGTAGTAACACATTGCAAGATTTAGAAGAAAGATCACTAAAGCTAAGGATTGTGTTTCAGAAGACTAGTGATATTATTTAAAGGGACGATTATTTAAATTTTTTTTTGTGTGTATGGCCTTCATCCTAGGCAGGTTGAATCGGCTTCCTCTGAAGGAGAAATATTATGGGAATATTAAATTCACAAGCGGTCCACAGTCGTATGTATATCCCCGACAGGGGAGATAATGATGTTTGGTTTTTGCAGTTCTTGTAGGGAGGTGTCGACGTCCTCCTACATAGAGCACCTGGTATTCCCAAATGGTCAAACATCTGGTTCTGATCAAGCTCTACATTGCTTAACTTCAGAATACCAGTGCATCAATGTAATTATGTTGTATTATTATTATTATTATTAGGTACTTGTACAGTTTAGTCAAGACATTCAAAAATGAAAATATCGAAAAAAGGTTATATTGTACGTATCCATTTTGGACCGAAGATCTCCAAAAAAAAAAAAAAAAAAAATTACATTTAATTTGATCAAGTAGTTTTATTTTTACAGCGGAAAAACACGTTCTTATGAAAGCGCGTTGAAGTCAGCCATTTTGAAATTTGCTGAACATGCCAAGGGGAGATAACTCCATGTAAAGTGCCGATACTCGCTCCCCATCTTTAATTCTAGCTTTTCTTTCTAAAAATCAAATCTTTTACTTGATCTCATAACAAATTGTTTTTTCGCTGTAAAAAAAACTACTTGATGAAATTAAGTGAATTTTTTTTCGGAGAACTTCGTTCCATAATGGATACATGCAATATAATCTTTTTTTCGATATTTTTATTTTTTAAGGTCTTGACTAAACTACAAGTACCTATTATTAAAATTAAAGTAGATGGTGAGATATCAATAATTGATAACCACATTGGAAAATAAGATGTTATGAATATTTTATCCAATATTATCAATCAACCCAGCACAGATATGAATTCCCTACATGAATCATTGATTTTAATTTTTAGAATAAATGTCCAATATATCAATCAGCTTAATCTGCTAATATATTGAACCATTTTTTAATCATTCAAGATAAGGATGAAGAATATATAGCCATGAGGTCAGAGGTTATGGGAGTTTTGAGTGCAAGGTCAGATATAAAGTTAATTATAGAATATGTCTGTGACTTGTGTTGCTTGCCAAGATGCTAATAGCCAAGTGACTAAAGCAAGTCTGTATAGCATTTACTAACACTGTATTGTGAATGACATAAGTTCCAGTGGCAAATGGAGTCTCTCATTGTGTTTAGAATCACTTAAGGTCAGAATGAAAATACATAGCTTGTATAGTCAATGCCAGTAGGTGACAACCAATCGAGATTGAGTATTCTACAAGAATTTCAACCAATAAATATTTAATATTTTACAAAGATCGTTCCTAACTTTGAAATGGAAAACTACATTCAGCTTTCACTCCTGGAAATATTTCTTTACTTTTCAAAATAGAGTCAACAATTATTTTTATATTGTGAATTACTCGGGGAATTTCTTTTGTTTTTTTTTTTTTAGAAAAAAAAAAAAAAAAAAGAAAAGAAAAAATTCAGCAAACCTTTCCGTCGATGACAGCAGCCAAAGGCATGCAGTCAAAACATTCATTTACTGCTTCCCAGACTTGCTCACCAACAGCTTCACCAAATTTGCCCAAGCATTCCCTTGAAAAACAAGAATAAAAAGTACAAACAGTTTTATGAAGTGTTGATAATGAGATGTAAAAGAAATGACCAGTAACAAATAACATCTTGCATTATCTTCTTTATTTCTAATAATAATTTTGGTTCTTGTCCAGAATTCCAACTATATGAATACAAAAATAAAAGAAAAATCTGTATGATATATGTACCTGTAACAAAATGAAAATAACATATTCCAAAAATTATGTAAATTGATCAAGTAGTTTTATTTTTAAATAAGAAAATCATTTTTAAGGGATTAATAAGAATTTGTAGACATTACAACATACATTTCAAAGGTTTTAATTATTGAGTTATCTCCTTTTGTAGTTTTTATTTGTTTATTTTTTTCTAAATGGCAGACAAGAAAACCGCTTTTCTGCTACTCATAAATTTGGTTTTCTTATTAAAAAATAAAACTATTTGATCAATTTATGTGATTTTTGGAATATGACATTTTTGTTTCAGCACAGGTGCATACATCATACAGATTTTTAAAAAGTTTGTTTTAGTATAGGGGGAATTCTGGACAAGAACCCTAATTTCTGTTACTCTTCAAGCATCATCAGAATCCCTGTAAATCACCTTCCCCAAATCTCTGAATTTCCCCCACCAATCCCTGAAAATCTATGGAAATTCTGCTTATAGCTTTTCCGCAGATTCCTATTCCAATCCTCCATTTTTAAGCTTTTCCCAACTTTTTTTTTCTTCTTCAGCTTTCCTCAATTTCCATAGATATTTTTTATTTAGTTTTCCAAAATTCATATTACATTTTGAATTTTCTGTTTTTGTTTTCCTCAAAATCCATGGAAATTTCCACTTTTTAGTTTTCCCCAAAAATCTTTGCAAAAATCTCATAAAATTTGTTTTGTTCCCCTTTATTTAGTTTTCCTTAAATCCCGAAAATTTTTTCCTTTTTTTACATTAATAAACAAACCCCAAAATACCGGAAAACTATTTTATTATTATAATAAAACAAGAGAAAATTTCTTGTACTACTCACGCTTTAAATGTAAAAACCTCTTGGATGCCACGGGTCTCATGGTTGCCTCGGAGAAGGTAGAATTTTTGAGGTGAAAGTAGTTTCTGAGCTAAAAGATAAGCCACTACCTGTAAAGGAAAATAATTCATAGTTCACCTTTGACACATAAGTTTATGGAAGGAGTTGATCTACCTGGACTTATTTTTCATCATTATTTTTTTATGCTGTGTGTAGATTTGGTGTAATAAAGAATTAGTCAATTTTACTTATCCTCATTCTCAACCCAATTTACAAATTAGTGTTTAACCCATTAGATCCCAGTATATTAAAAATTTTTACTATTGGTCTGAAAATTAGAATTTAAATGAACAAATGTTTATTCATAACAAAAAAAAAATGTTATAATATTCAAATTTCAATGCATTCAAAAGTGAAAATACTTTCACTCTTCACACATGCATACCAGAGCAATAAGCCACTAGAATTGGACATAAAAAACCTCAGTCTTCAATAAGAACAGAAAACTATCGTTAAGTGACATGTTGCATAAAACAAAAACAAATATTGCCTGTATTTTCCTGATGAAATCTCTTACATGACTTAAAAATTAGAATTTAAATGAATGTGTTTACTATCCCAATCATCACCTGAGGTAATTTCATCAGCATCAGACAAAGCCAAGTCTGAAAATATGCTATGAGACATACAAATATCTGTGTGTGATACTGCCAAGCTAAACAAAAACCTCAATTCTAGTGAAGTTCTGACGGCATTTCAATTATAGTGCTGAAAAAGTTTCAACCAAAACTAGCTCCCATAATTACAAAGCTGCTTAAGCGTTGTCTTAAGGAGAATTAAAAAAAACATTTTTTTTATTACATTTTCACCCCAAACAAGGCATATTGCCACTTTGTTGTAGGGGGCTACTATCAGGGACATAGGCATCAGGGGTACTGTGTAGAGAGTTAGGCAGCAAGATGTCTGTTCACATTACACTTGAACTTCTGCATGTCAGTACAGTTGGGGAAGCAGAGACCTGGCAGGGAATTCCAAAGTCTAGCTATCCTGGGGAAGAAACTACTGGAGTAGAAGGCTCTCTTACATCTAGGGATCTCTACTGTGAAGGAGTGGGATTCAGCTGCTTGTCGGCTTTTAATTCTCAAGTTCTGGACAATTTTAGTTAGACAGCGACCCCAAGTCCAGGGCCTATCTCAGGACGACATGATTCCTTGAGAAAACAGAAGCAAATTGCTAACTTGCATTTTCTTTTTTGCTTATATTGATAATTTTTGTGACTTCCTTTGCATATAGAATTCTAAATTAACCATTTTTTCTTCTGTTTCTCTCTTTCTGTTCATCTCTTTCTCAGATCGGAGAGATGTTTGTGTTCCCAAATTCTAGAAAATATATTTGGACAGTTTTTTTTATAGCATTGTCCACTGTTTTATAGCATTGATCGCCATGACCTTAACTGCAACCAATCCCAGCAGGGTCATAGGTCACACCTGTTATTTGAATATTTCCATTTCTAGGACAAAATTAGATTTATGTTTCTCACTATATTTAATTAATTTGTAGTTTTTTTTTGTTTTTTTTTTCAATATGACAATACCATCACATGTCAAAATATACCAGCAATGGCTCCAGGCATTGCCTTGGGCACAAATATTGTTATATTAATAGAAAAGAGCAATTTCTGTAGAATTTACCGGGGGGACACCCAAATGATAATTTCATGGAAATAATTCTTTACTTTTCGTATACAGTAATACCTTGAGATACAAAATTAATTTGTTCCATGACCACCAACGTATCTCGAAAAAATTGCATCTCAAAATAATTATTCCTATTTGAATGAAAAGAAACAGAATCTGTTCCAAGAGTAAGAAATTTACCCAAACAAGCTGAAATTATATTTAAATTACACTCAACAATCACTAAAGAAAGATAAATACAATAGCAATGACACAGAAATTGATACATAATAATAAATGTTAATAAAAACAATAAAAAAAAATATAGTTGTACTCACTGCCTAAGTGATGCATTTAAGGAGGAGGAAAGCAGAGAAGCAAGACTACCACACACACACGATATGGTAACAAAAAAGGGGCAAGATTATACACAAAAATGGTGAATTAACTTACTAAATGCTTACTTTTAAGTTTTAACGTAACAAAAAGGATGAATAAAAAAATAAAGAATAAAATTGTAACCAACTTACTACAGAGACAGTGATGAGCAGTTAATGAAGGTGAGCAAGGAGGTGAGAGAGCTGGGACAGCATAGCTTAGTTTACGATACACTTTTTTTTTCTTGCTTTGCGTTTTTGTATTTGTTTTGTTTTTTTACTTTTCCTTTTGCATTTTTTTGGCTTTTTGTTTTTTAATTTTTTTTTGCTACATGTTATTCTTGAAATCATATATAATAAAAAAAAAAAAAATTGTCATATCTTAAGGCGTAAATATAGATACAATGTACTGTATTTCAAAAACATTGTATCTTAGTGCATTTGTATCTCAAGATATTACTGTAAATCCCACTCAGTCAATTTTATCCATTCAGTCATAAAACTAACAACCTAATTTTAAGAAAATCAGATGATCAATAGAATAATGGACAGTGACAAGAACACGAGTTTTTTTCTGATTAACATTGAAAAAAATAATAAATAAAAAATAATTTTTGACAATTCTTTTTTTTACCTCAACACTACATTCTCCTCTGTCAACATAATCTCCAAGAAATAAGAATGAAGCCGGTGTGAGTAAGGGACCCATCCGCCATAAGGATTTTTCAAAAGACACCAAGTCTCTGTAGTTGCCATGAATATCACCTGAAAATATAGAAGGTATGTAAAGAGTCTGAAATTAACAAGTAAAAGAGTGAGGGATCATTATCTTAAAATATGAACCTATCAAAATAATAAAATGCTCAATATACTAGATATGACTCAATAATTAAAAAAAATTTTAACGAGTTTTTTCTATATTGGGTCAATTTTACTCTTATCATGGCCTCTAGGAGGGCAACCAGAGTTATCCTGAAAAATCCGTTCTGGTAAAAATTTACTATCACCATGACTAATGTTTGTGCAAAATTTAAAAAAATCCAAGGCATGGTTATTGAGAAAAGTGCGAACTAATGAACAGGAGTGAATCACTAAGTCCAATCCCTCCTTTGTCGGGGACTAATAATTGGTAAAAAAAACAAAAAACAAACAAAAAAAAAAAAACAACTACTGAATGGCAGTGCCAGCTAAGTACAGCTAGTATGCAATAAAAATAAAACTGTCCCAAAGATTCACATTTCAAATTATTGCTCCTAGGCAATGCTATTTTTTTTTTTTTTGGCTACTTTCAAATAAAATTCTGATCTATTGTGAGCAAATCAGTATTTACATAAGCTGTTCAGATCTAAACAAGACAGAGGAATTTATGTAGCACATGGACCTGAAAAAATACTAGTAGTAATAACATTGCCAACTGTTTGAAAGTGTAAGGTAAAGGAAATCCCATCTGGTAACATTTTCAGAAGAACCATAAAATGTGTACAGCATTTAACAGGTTTACAAAAATATACGTACATCTCATACAAAAAAAAAAAAATCTATGCTAATATGAGACATATGTTAGTATCTATTTACTTGGCTTCCCATGAGGACAGAATTAGACACGAGTGTTTTTAATGTGAGGAACATTCAGCTCCCATGGGGAACTTTGGAGTTTAAAAAAATTGCTTTGTCTAGAAGAATTTCTCCTTTACTAACTGTGGACAGAAAAGTTGAAGTTTTCAGAATCAATATAATTTTCAGAACTTTAAATTTGGGTTTTGGAATTCTGAATTTGATCTGTAGTTATGGTCAGTGTTTGGACAGTGGAGATGACAAAAAAACAAAAAAAACTCTGGTCTGTTATGTTTATTGTATTTGCAGATTTCTACTGGTCCTCAGTTTATAAGGCCATTAGGACCAAATTTTACATACAGCACTTTGCTTTACCAAATGGTAACCCATCTTTATTTTCAACAAGTACATGGTAATGACATAGGGCCAGTACAAGAGTCAAGAAAGACAGCCAACAGTATGCTTTCTTGTATTCCGCAATCAAAAACTGAACTGGCCTACTTTTACATAAACCTCTAGAAATTTTTTGTCATTATAATGGAGGTTTAATTCAAAGTTTTCTTTTTACGTACATTAATGCAATCATGTAAGCTGTATTCTCAGTTTTCACCATTGTGTCTTGAAGTCCAACCTCTTGAATATTTTTAAATGGAGCCAAGAGAAATGAGGATTTTTTCCTTCTAGTCACTGGTGGAAATGTTTGACCTCAGATCTCGAAATGTGAACAAGTTTTTATCACTTTAAGATTCTAATGGAGCCTCAACATTGCAAAGTTATTACTCTGATGCCAAATGCACTCTTGTAAATTATGTTTACACAAATTTATTAAATTTAATTACAATGAAATGTTAAATCTTATTTAACCATCTTTATTAAACAGTTGAGGCGATACACGCTGCTGACATGGTTGTTAACAACAGTCCTAGCTAATTTCATAAACACCGTGGTTTAAGACTCATTTATCTGAATTAAGACAAAATTAAAAATTGCCTTAGTCAAGAATAATTTCTCTCTCACTGACTGAATAGAAACGGTAAAATACAGTATCAAAACAGATGCTATACAGTGGTCCTAGAACACGGTAAAAGAGTTTGTCATCTAACTATTAGACTATAAGAATTTGAGATTTAATAGGAACTAGCGGAGGTACCCGGTGTTGCCCGGGTGTTTGTAGGTGTGTGTGTGTGTTGGGGGGGGGTAACAAAAAAAAAAGTTTTGGTAAGTTGGTAGGATCGAACCCGGAACGTTGAGATGAAGGTGGAAAAGAAAGTGTGAAAAAAAACCTGACAACTTACCACTCGCTCACGAAGGAAGAGTAACTAAACAGAGTTCAAATTTAATGATGAAAAAGTTAAATTGACAGGTGTGCGATTGTAATGATCATGCCATAGAAATCTCGCAGTGAACATTTACTACAGGGTAATTATTTTGGTTTTGTTTCCCAACTTTTTGTTTCGCCAAAATGTTGGGGGGAAACCAGCTCCCCATAAAGAGGAGAGTGTCCATATGAATAGCAATTGTCTGATATAAGGAGTTTCCCCCACATTGATCAAATGCTCATTGCTTTCTGGACGTTCTCAGCCTTCGTGCCAGGAACCGCATCTTCACTTCAGATCAGTTTCGATTCTATACAAAAAAGCCGAACGAACACGTAAGTAGCCAAAATAGCAAGAATTTTTATAAAAGTCGATGTAAATAAATAGAGAGGTGGGTAATTATTTTTCCATGCTAACCATTTGGCCAAAGAGGATAGTGAATTCAATAAGTTGGTAATTAACTTTTGCCCGGGTGGAGGATATTGGCACAAGGATGAAATAAAAAAATTTTTAAAAAGATATAGAGATAGCTGGGATCCAACTAGAAAACATAAGGTAATTAGTCTCCCTTGCTAACCATTAGGCGAAAGAGGAGTTGGTAATTAACTTAAGAATCATAGGAGTTGCCACGCATGCGCAGAAATGAATGTTGCTTAAGCTTCTCGCTTTATTAAATGCTGCTTTAAAACCTAGCTGGGGGCCAGGTAAACTTCCTGTTTTCTGTCGTTTGCATTCAAATAGTTTCACTTTATTATACAAAAAAGACAAACAAACACTGAAGACAATGGCACGGTGGAAATTTTTTTTTTAACTCAAGAAAATTTAGAATTTAACCGATAGCAGATCCCCAATCTGAAAAGCCTTTTGCGGACATACACAAATGCTTGCGCCTATTTTGCCTTTTATATATATAAAGACTAGCAGCGGTACGCGGTGTTGTCCGGGTGTTTGTAGGTGTAAAAGAAAAAAAAAAGTAACAAACCCGAAGGTAGAAAAGAAAGTGAAAGAAAACATGGCATTTTACCGCTATGCTAAGGAGACATAGGAAGTGAAAAGCGTTGAAATTTGTCGATGTTAATCAAAAAGTTGACTTGCAGAAACGAACGTTGGGTGGAGGCCAGTTAAGCTTTCTGCCGTTTCATTTCCCCACGATGTTGGGAAAAACTAGTTCCCCATGAAAAGGGAATGTCCAAGTGAATAACAATTGTCTGATATGAGGGGTTTCTCCCAGATTGATCAAAGCTGATTACTTTCTGGACATTCTGGCACAAAAGGCATGGAAGATGCCTTCGCTTTCGATTTAGTTTCGCTTTTATAAGAAAAACATGAATAAACACACCAGAGGATGGAATAGCGTCAATTTTATAAAAAGTCGGTGTAAATAAATCTACATACAACGTCCCTTCGCAAATCGTAGATATTATGATCTAGGGAGTATATAAAAAGTTCTAAAGAATAGTGACCTCCTCCTCAAGAAGCCTGTCGGAAAAAGCCTTTGCTGGACATACAAAAATGCGACTGAATTTGTGAGAAGTTGAAAACTTAATTACCTCCCCTGTTAACTATCCAATTCAAATCGATAGATTTTGAAAGTGAAAAAAATAAATTTTACAAATGTATTTTTTCATGAATAATCATTTTTCTACCTTATCGTTTTCTGTAATTTTTGGATATGTTATTATTTGCGACATGACAATTACATAGATACTGTTTATTTTACTTGAAATTCAATATTTTTTCATTATTATAAACAGGGACTCAGGAAGGAATTCCAAAGTGCAGGGGAAAAAGTTATTCAAGTAGAAGGCTTAACAACATAGAGGTAGGATTTTGCTACTTGTTGGGTTTGTTAGGGGTTTATGTCAAGGGGGTACTAGTGCTCTGAGTTCGTCAGAGCACTTGCCATTGAAATACTTGTAAAACAGGCACAAGGATGCCACGTTTCGGCAATAGGACAGAGGTTGTCTAGGAGCGAGAGACTAGTGGCAGATGCATTAGCCTAGATGTCACAACAATACTCCATGCATAGGTCAACCGTGACCTAGAAATATAGGATACTTTCAAGATAAGATAGACTTAGATTCGAACCTTGTAAGCAAGGTTCAGAAATAGGGTCAGAAATGGAATGTAGAATTTCGATTGTTCGGTTTTCACATAAAATAGTTTAGATATGTTGAGTGTTCAATTCTTTTATGAAAATGGAATTAAAATAAGGTTAGTTAGAAGAAAGAACAATAGAAAATTAAAAACATATTGGAAAAAATGTTAGGTCGAAAAATAGGTTAGTAAGAATTTTGTCTGCAGACATGTACGAAGCCCGCATGTTCAGGCCACGTGGGTCATGCACATTTTTGGACATGCGTATGATGTCATGGCAGAAATGAATTCTCAATATAGGAGCTAGAGTCGAAGATGAGTTAGACTGAGAGAGACGGAGTCCAGAGTCAAGTCCGGATCGAATCAGAGGAGGGTCTCCCTTTGGAAGTGAGGGACAAAGTTTTAATCATGTAGTCAACTTTGAATTCCTGGATGTCATTATCATTGCGACCGGTCGAATGTAATAAAAGAACTTTTTGTAACTGCCGTCTTGTGTCATCTTTCTACCAAATTGAAGGTAATGTGAACTAATCGTTATTAATGAACATTGTGTATAACTCATCCAAGTAATGTCTCCCCCCCCTCCATCTAAGTAATGACTGTCCCCTCCTGTGTCATAAGAACTGATAACCCTCCTCTCTAAATATGTGTTATAAGAACCAAAGACAGTAAAATGTAGAAATGTCGTTTTCCTTCTCTATGTCTTCCCCCTCATTAATATGAATGCCCCCTATGCAACATAAGAAGTCTTCTAGCACGATAAAGAGAGCCTACCTTCTTTGCAGCAGCCTTTGCAATTTCCTCAATGTATGTGTTCCAATTCATGTCTGTGAATGTTAACCCTAGGAGCTTGAGAGAAGTACTTTCAGACAGTGTATCATTAGCCATGGAAATCAGTGGTTGAGAAGGTCTCTTGTAATTATTAAAGGAAATAAACTTAGTCTTGGCAGCATCGAATGTTACCAACCAGTTACAGCCCCATTCCACTACAGACAGGAGGTTTTCCTCTAGAGTTTTAGCGATTTCCTTAGATATGTGTTCATTTGTTTTACCCTTGTATCTGTTATAGAGGGTGATGTCATCAGCAAATGTCCCCATCTCTGAGAAAATTTACAAACAAGGGAAGGGGTGGTTTTCAGGTCATCGATTGTGGCTACTGTTTGCATAGGGAAATTTGGGAGGGGGTGGTCTGCTAGGTCTAAAGTGGAGTTGAAGGTAAAATGTTGGGCAAACAGATTTTCCTTTTCAGATGCTATTCAAATAATCTCAAGGTTTTTGGATAGTGGAGGAATTGTCGATTGTCTATTATTTACTACACTGTTATAAATTTTCAAAAAATCATGAGTTCTTAGTTTCTGAGACTCGATGCGTTTTCTAATAACTTCAGAATGCATTCTCTTGGCTGCAGCTATTTCTTGCTTACAATTATTTTTAGCTTCTACAAAATTTTGCCTATTTGTATTGGACTTACGTCAGATAAGTTTGCGGAATGCATGCTGCCTTTGAGCGATAGTAGATAGATTAGAAGATAAAAGTGAAGAAGACCACAAAAACAGGGTTGGGATCAGCAATTGCTGTTGAGCAGAGAAGCACATGGTGGCACATCATAACCACTGCAGTTTAAGACTTTTTCATTAGAATTATTTGCAGTGAACAGACATTTATTTATATAGAATTATTTTTGTTAGCATTTATTGATTTGAAGAAAAATAACATTTTATTGGATAATTTCCATATTCAAAGTTTAGGTTATCTAATAACCTACACAATACATATTGTTAAGCAATTCATTGAACACTTAGCTATGGATAAAATATCAACATGTTTTCAATGAATTGTACAAAATTGTTTAACAATATTATTGTTCAGGTTATTTTTTGATTTAAGTAAAAGCAATTTAATAATTAATCAAAAATGATAATTTTACCCATAGATTAATGGTGGGGGTAAAGTGTAGATTGCAGGTTAATTCTTTTCTGAATGATGTTCATAAATTCAATAGAATTTGAACTATTAATAATTGATTCCAGAATTTATGAGTATATTCATAGTGTCAATCACAAAAAAAAAAAGAAAAAAAAGAATAAGATTAAAATTTAAAGATAAAAAAATTTAGAAATGAAAAAACATGTTCAAAATTTTATTGGAACAACAGAAAATGATGGACAAAAAACCCTCCTTTCTCCAAATAAAAAGCTATTTATTAATTTTTTCTTATTTTTGATTAATTATTAAATTGTTTTTACTTAAATTAAAAATAATCTAAAGAAAAGATATTGTTAAACAATTTTATACAATTTACTGAACACATGCTGTTATTTTATCCATGGTTGAGTGGGAGGGGACGTGGATTGCAGGTTAATACTTTTATGAATGATGATAGTAGATTCAACAGAATTTTAACTAGCAATAATTCATACCATAATATGTGAATATATCCATTGTGCCAATCACAATGCAATTCATATGAATCAGTAAATTACAATTTGTTGAACTAGTTTAATTCTGTTGGAATTGGTTTCTCCATTGAGTTCAAAGCTTCCTATGATGCTTTAATCTTGCTTGTACTGGGTATTCAGTCTCCAGAGATATCTACAACATCTCCAAAATATTTAAAATCAAACATTTTCCGACTTCTCTTCTCAGTTAAATTGACTGAAAGTTGGAGAAAACAAACAGAAACATGCAATTGATCTTCAAGATAGTAAATATAATATAAAAAATAAATATACCCAAAGATTAAAAAAACACTTTTTATGAAATTTGCAAGATAAAAATTAACTATAAAATGTAACAAAAACAATAAAAAAGTGTTATGGGATATGGACATAGAGTTTACAGAGTTCAAAATAGACTTCATAGCTTAGTGGGGGATACCCTTTTCTCTTCCCTGCAATCTCTTTCCCACAGAAGAGACGTTGCGAGCCTGTCTCTACTTTATCGCTACTTTCATGGCAAGTGCTTGTCTGAGCTCCAATCTATTCCCCCCCCTCGCCAAACTTTCACAAAAAACACTCGTCTAGCCCAAACCACTATCAATAATTTTTCATACTCTTTCTCTGTACCTAAACGTAGATTCCATGACCAAAGCGTTTTTCTTAGAAGTGCACGCCTGTGAAACTCTTTTCTGTTTGACTGTTTTCCAGCTGACTACAATTTGATCCATAAAGCCTTCGGGACAAGATCAAAGTGTAGTATCTGTTCTTCAGATGCTGCACTTCTATTTCTTGTTCTCTTTCGGTGGAGGAGAAATCCTTCACGACTGAGATAATTTTTATTTTTGTACCTTTTCTTCACGTTAAGAAACGACCCTGGTGTCTAACTCTGTCCCGTGGGGAGGCATAGTAAATAGGTACAATTTGATCCAATTTACAAAATTTCCAATACTTATGTTTACTACGTTATAATCCCATTGACTAATGTATATCCATTAACCCTTATCCTCGAGTGGCCTCCGGGCATTGTCAAGTAGTGATTCCTATGCAAAAAAAAAAAAAAAAAAAATTCCGGCTAGTCTGTAATAAAATTAGACATTAAAAAATCCATTGCTTTACTTTACAAAGAGAAAATGAAAATACGCATAAATATGCATTAATATTTCGCTTACCTAAAATGTAAATTGGTGATTTCAATACTAAGAGTCGAGATTCTCGCTTGAGGATTTCTTTTGCTTGAGAACACAATATGAGTAAGCATTTTGCCAATGCATTGCAATCAACAGCTCCCCATGAAAAGGCATCCTACATAAGAAAAAACAATTCAAATTAAAAAAAATTACAGATTTAAAAAAAAAAACTGTTGGAAAATAAATTAATCTTTCTCCAATCAAATCTATTAATTCTTATTCTATTTGATGAATAAATTATTAAATTGTTTTCATTTAAATAAAAAGAATAAAATAAAACAATCTTTTTAAATAAAAAAATTGTTTAAAATAATTTTTAAAAAATTTGTAATCTTCACAAAATTTATTTATTTTTCCAAAAGGCAGAAAAACAATACATAGCAACATCCATATACAATAACAAACTAAAGAACAAGTTCAGTTCCTGACAACAACATACTGCTCCAAGCTCCTGTCATATCTGGGCTGGTGTACCGGAAATGTCTCCAATCTAATAGGTCACACCTGTCTACCAAGCTCCAGCCTTACATTTGTTTTACATTATTGCTGCTCTGATGCCTCCTTTACATAAATATCTCCGACCAACCTGACAATCAGTTAAATTTTACTCTTTCACCTTGGATTCCTGTGCTTGTGTTACAAATACTTCAACAGAATGTGTTCCAATGAACTTTCTCCCCCCCCCAATGTAAATACTACCGACCAACCAAACAATCAGCAAAATAACATCCCCTTATTGTAAAGCTTTTCTGATGTCAGAAGGTTTTCTACTCCAATCGCTTCTTTCTTTGAGTTGCTTGCCCTGGGAATTCCCTCTCTGTTCCCTATTTATCTGAATGTACCAACATGCAGAAATTCAAATGTAATGTAAACAAACATCTCACTGCACAACTCCCCACTTAGAATGCTCCTATATATATATGGCTCTAAATTCATAGTAACCCTTACGTCTCTGTGATAATCTGCCTTGTTTGTGACAAACTGAAGTTAAAAAAAAAAAAGAGAAAATTTATATTCTTTATGCGTTTGAAATACTTCCATTTAACAATGCATGCATTTCAAATAAATTCCACATGTTTTTCTTTTTGTAAGATGAGTTCTCTTCATGTCATTTTCAATTTCTTATTTCATTTTTTTTTTCTAGCTTTTTTTTTCTAAGATAAAATTGTGCGTTATCGCAATCATCACAGTTAAATGTTGATCTTTCTGCCATAAAATATACAACTTTCGTTAACAGCTTCTTTTTTGTCAGTTGAGATTCCTCTGCCACCTTCCATTCAATGTCACTAAATGTTAAATAAACAAAAGAGACTTTCTTCATAACAACAAAATATACAATAAGGGTTCAAGTATACAGCATTCTCGATGTGCGGAATCTTACTGTTAATATATAAGACAGTTTCATTTGTTTGCATATGAGACAGTGCTTAATTACATAACCTATTAAGATATAAACAAAACCGAGGAAATGAGACAGTGCCTCTTCTGATCGTGAAGATGTAATAAATAAACAGTGGTAATATCAGTCATAGTTGCTGGAAAAGATTGCTTCAATTCTCTTAAATAAGTTCATAACACCCAAAGATGCATTCAGTTAAAAATAAAAAATGATTTAAAAATAAATATGAAAATATTGATTCTTGTTCAGGATTTCCCCATATATTAAACGAAAATAAAGAAAAATCTGTACGATGTATGCACCCACAACAAAACGAAAATATCATATTCCAAAAATCATATGAATTAATCAAGTAGTTTTATTTTTAAATAAGAAAATCAAATTTTATGAGTAACAGAAGGATGGCCATTTTTTTTTTTTGCCATTTTGAAAACCTTCTAAAAAGAAGAGGGAGATAAATCAATAATATAAGCTTGTGAGATTTATGTTTTAGTGCCTACAAATTCCCATTAATAACTTACAAAAGTAAACCTACTTGATCAATCTTTGTGATTTATTTGGGGGAGGGGGCTTCCACAGGGCAACGCCAATTAACGGGTCCTGCTAGTTTTTAATACGCAGGAATTCTGGATAAGAATCAAAGTATTAAACTAAACCAGATACAAAATAATGAATGGTATAATTAGCTTTTATTTTTTGACAAACATGCAGTTTTGTAAAAACATTTTTTTCATGTTTTCAAGATTAATATTGAAATATATTTTAATCACAAAATTGATTTAATTATTTTCATATGAAGAAAAAAAAGTAAATAAAAAGTTGGGTATTCAAAACCGTATAATATAATTACTATTTTTCATGTTAATGTTATTAAAAGTATTCAAAGACATTGAATATAATATTGTCTAGCAAGATTAGAAGGTCAGATGTGACAAGATGTGTGACTGGAAAAATTAGAAGCAAAGGAAACGTGAGTGACATTGTAAATCAGAAAGCAGTTGAAAGGTGAGCTGAAGTTGATGTATGAAAATGAGGTCTTAAAAATGAGTAGTTCAAACAGGTAGAGATTTTCTAATTTTCATTTTCATGATGAACAAACAATTTCGCCTGTTTATATTACGCAAATGCTGCGGTACTTGTACAATTTAATCAAGACATTAAAAAATGAAAATATCGAAAAAAAAAAAAGTATTGTATGTATCCGTTTTAGACTAAAGATCTCCAAAAAAATCTTCATTTAATTTGATCAAGTAGTTTTTTTTATAGCAGAAAAACACTTTTTAAGACAGTGTGTTGAAGGTAGACATCTTTGAATTTTTTGAATACGCCATGGGGAGATAACTCAGTTTAAAGCGCTTTAATTGATATCTTTTATTCCGAAAAATCGAAACATGACTGCCTTTTGCTCGGTATCATAACAAATTGTTTTTTTTGCTGTAAAAAAAAACAAAACAAAAAAAACCTACTTGATGAAATTAAGTGAAATTTTTTTCGGAGAACTTCATTTCATAACGGATACATACAATATAAGCTTTTTTTTGTTTATATTTTCATTTTTTAATGTCTTGATTAAACCGTACAAGTACCAATGCTACTACTAATTAGATAATTTTTCTGCATAGCTGGTGACATAGGTTAGTTTACTGTCCCAACTACTTGATTGCAACCGAGCATCCCAACCAGGTTCACTCATTTGAAGAAGTCAGAATCTCACTTCTAACAGCAAACACAGCATACAAGGTAATAGTGCTTCTGTCAATGAGGACAACCGTCACAACCAAAGAGAAAGCAATTGATTTTATGCATCAGCTCCATTACAATAAATCTGGTGGCCATTACTCCAAAACTAATTAGTTTATTAGTTGTACTCAATGCTAAAAATTACTATTTTAAATCTGATTCTCATTAATTAACAAGTAACTAAGATCTTTAAGGAATTTTTTGAAAAGTATTGAAACTACTTTATAACAAAATTGAAAATATTTAATAGACACCAATTAAAAAATTAAAAATTTCCATTATAAATTATTATTTGAAAATATTTTTTTACGAGTGATTAATTAATAAGTATTTTAAAGGTTTCATAGTCAGCCGTCGAGGATTAACAAAACTATCACACAATCTTGTGGATAAATGTGCGTGTATGTATGTATGTATGTATGAGTGGAGGAGGAGGCTCAAATCTATATGTAACTTTGATAAATACACATTGAATAATTGTTTTTTTTATTTACTAATAATTGAATATTTATTGAAATGAAAAGTATATATATATCTATAAAAGTGAACGTGTTTGTGTATCTGTGTGTCTGTGTACATTTCCCTACGCAATAACTGTCAATTTTTAGTCTACAGACTCAAAATTTGATATACAGGTTACTGAGATTTGGGAAAATCGATGTGATCGGTTTTGGGCCAGAAATTTGGCGATTAAGGGGTCAAAATTCAACGATTTGACCTTTGAGAACTTTACCAAACTCCTCCGACAATTTTGGGTCTACGCACTTGAAATTTTAGATATAGACTCCTTGAACTTAATAACTTGATTTGAGCCCAAAACAATAAATTTTAAGGGGTCATAATAGAGGTCAAAGTTAAAAAAAATTGACCTCTGCGGTCTCTTCTAAATTACTCAGACAATTTCTGGTCTAAATATTTGAAATTTTACATAAAGGGTATTCAGAGATAGGGCAAGCTTTTTCATCAGTTTGGGTTGAAAATTTTTAGTTACCAATATATAAATGTATGTATGTATGTTTGCATGTCTGCTTTAAACTTTCAATAGAGGCGACGGATTTTACCAAGATCAGTACCGTTTTAAAGTTTGACCTTTCATACGACAAATATCGAAAAATTGGCTAAAAAACATTAATATCTTCCCCTTCAACTAGGCACTTTTCTACAGGGGGAAGGTGTCACTTTTTTCGCCAATATTTTTTAAAGTTATCCTCTCCTTTAGATTGTCTAGCCTTAATTTTAAAAAATGTTATATTTATTTATTATTATAAATATAATTAATATATATATATATATATATATATATATATATGTATTGACATTCTCCTAGAAAGTATTTACATTAAGTCTTTGAGACCTTCTCTTTATAAACAAAAAGAAAATCTCCTTGAACTTAATGTGGTTTCTATTTGATTCTCCCTCCCTCACTATAATCTCCATTCTATATTTTTTTTAATTATTCCTAACCTCGATTTAGCTCTGTTGAGCAAGGTTCAAAGCTAGTTAACTAGCCCTTTCATTCTTTTTATTTTATTATGTTTAAAAATAAATTTAGTCTGTATATATATATATATATATATTATTATTAAACATTATTACGTGCATACATATACATTGGTTCATTCATGTTTGGCAATAATGCTAACTGCAGCTAGGGGTATAACATAGAAAGGGTCAGTACTGCTGTTATTAGTGCCATTTCAGGTAATTGTAGAAACTAATATGTGAAACACAATGTAAGAGAGGAGTAGTAGGTAGAGGATAAGTGATGACTAAAGGATTTAAAAAATTGATGATTACCTTTGTTTCTTTAGTGGCAGGTGAAATTTTTTCCCTTTCAAAATAGCGAAGTCCGGTTAACATTTCATTTGGATGAGAACGCTGCAAACCAGAAAGATAAACAAGCTGAGTGATTGAAACAGTTATAATTGAAAATCTAAATTAGTTAAATAATAGTAAAAAAAAAACAAATCAAAATCTAAACATTAAAATTTATTTTTCATCATGTGTTTTTGTATCGATCATGTAAAAAAAAGGAAAAGACAAGAAAAGAAAGAATGATAAGTGTAAATTTTTTAAATCCATACTCCTATAAATGTTTTTTTTTGTGTATTGATAGTCATATTAAAAACCTTTTTTCTATTTATTTAATGTATTTATTTGCTTCCCCACCAAAGAAATTAGGCACAAGGCCGTTTTTAATGTGGGGTAAAAACCAGCTCCCCTAAAAGTAGGCAAAAAGGCACTCTGGTTACCAAAAATAATAATTGTCCCAGTATAGAGGGTTTCCCCTCCATTGACTGGTACAAATTATCTTAAGTGCAGCATCTGCAGAACAGATACTACACTTTGATCCCAGCCCGAAGGGTATTTATTTGCTCCCCCACCGAGCAAATTAGGCACAAGGTCAATTTTTAATGTGAGGAATGAAGGGGAAATGGGAACCAACTTCCCGGGGAGTAGGGGAGCTGGATAGTGACAATTGGTATGAAGGGTTGCCCCTACATTGACCAAGGTCTTATAATGGTCTTTGCTTGCAGTATCTGCCGGAAGAGATACTACACTTTGATCCCGGCCCGAAGGCCAGGTATTTATTTGCTCCCCCACAGAGCAAATTAGGCACAAGGCCGATTTTTACTGTGAGGAGTGAAGGAGAAATGGGGACCAACTCCCCGGGGAGTAGGGGAGCTGAATAATGACAATTGGTATGAAGGGTTTCCCCTACATTGACCAAGGTCTTATATGTGGGGTTTCCCCCACATATAAGATATAATGCTTGCAGCATCTGCTGGAACATATACTACACTTTGATCCTGGCCCGAAGGCCAAGAACAACAGAAAAAAGGCAAGCCTATTTTCTATTTATTTAAAAAGAAAATAAAACTTTGTTATATATGGGTCGTGGAATTGCATACACTAGCAAAAAATCTAGCTAATTTGCATATTCTTTTAAACATTCATTTTAATCAATTCCCTATTAGTTTTTTCGGTTTTCTTATGGGATGATCATCTTTAGTTAACTATCACATGTAATTATATTCATACAGATATTCTACATGATTTATACTTGCGTAATATTTGCGTAAAATGTTTATAGTAAGCACAAACCTCTTTCCATATATATTTATATATGAGTATAATATATTTGTTTAAAAAATTCTGCCTATCAAACTCCTCATTCAGTTTTTGGTCTATAGTCATGAAACTTCATATATAGGGTATTAGAACCCATGCAAAACTTTATATTTGGGTTTTAGCCTGGAAAAATCTGTACAAAAGTGTGAAAATTTAAAAAAATGAAATTTGCCAGGTGAAGGTCAAACGACAGCATTACAGATATACACGAGTAACGTAATAGCTATTGATCTATGTTTTAATTTTTAGCCTGGGAGCAAACATGTCTTCATAGGTCAGGCATTAATGTCAGAGGAAAAAATAAATCGTAAGCTAAACGTTTTGATTCTAGGTGGTGGTGCACAAGTCATTTTGTTTTTTTTAACTTTTTAAATCATTACTATATATTAGGTCCAATATGATATAATACGAAATCTGCATTAATCAAAATATCCTATTTAAGCATATTTTATGACCGGGCAATGCCAGGCAGCCTGCTAGTATTTTATAAATAACTTCTGACTGGAATATTATAGACTTGTTCAGATACCGAATTGTATTGTGGGATTAATTTTTGCAATAAAAAGATAATTTTCAATATAATTATAAAATTACTTTTATTTTTATAATGTGATTGGAAATATTTGTTTCTGAATATTGGAGATGATGATTGTATTACTCGGACTGACGTTCTTATCTTGAGTATTATTCCCACAATGCTTCTGCTGATGTAACCTCTAATCTTTAAGGACCCATAACATAATTGATAAAGTATTAGGTAAAATTCAGTTCTAAATGACACTCTTCTGGAGATTGAACGTTCGATCCTCAGTACAGGCCATACTAAGAATACAATTGTAAATTACTTGAATTCTACCCAATAATGACTGACAGAATGAGAGCATGCTATCCCTATGGATTAAATAAAGGATTCCCTTCAAAATTTTCTGCAGATTCAGGAGTTCAAACAGAAAGATTCACGAGTTCGACAGAAAGATTCCCCAGCTCAACAAGATATATCCGAAGAAGGTTGGCGGTTACATCAGCTAAAACATGGTGAGAATAACACTCCAGATGAGATCAGTAATCTGAATAATCCAAATAATACAAACTGGAGGCACTTATTTGTCTGTTTTATAAGATTTTTGAAATTCCTATAAACTACTTGATACTTATTTACCTGAATTTATTTTTGTTTCTTACAATTCTGCTGAAAAAAAAAAAACCAATGTTTTTTTGCTAAAACATAATTGTTTGTAATATTTTGCATTGTAAACATTCACTTTGATCTCTAATATTTAATTGTGATTGAATTGTGTTGCATTATTATGATAAAGATGGGAGGTGGTCTTGTGATTAATGACATGGACTAATGACCTGTGGGTCCCAAGTTCAACAAAAATAATTTTCATTTAGGATGTTGGCAACTTTCAGATGGTCCTTCCTATAATCCCCGATGTCTTTCTAGAACGAATTCTGACTAGAAAATATCATGGAAACCAATGCTAACAATAGAATCTTCAGATTCATTATGATATAATGATGATTATAAAGGTGTTTGCTCCTTTAACTTTAAGGAAAAGAGTAAAAAAGGGTAAATACAAAAAAAAAATTAAATAAATAAAAGAAAGGCGAGAAAGGAAGGGGAATCTATATATAGAAAAGGACAAAAATAAAATAATGGAAAGAAGAGAAAAGTGGAAAATAGAAACATTTTAGCAAGAAGATGAAAGTAAAATAATAAAAGAAAACAGAAAACGAGAAAAAAGAGCAAAGAGGAGACGATAGAATGAAAGTAAAAGACAGAAAAGGGAAAAGAAAAAAGGAAATGAAAAAAAAAAAGATCTGTAAGAGAATGAAAATTGAAAAAGGAAAAGTGGAGCTTAAAACAAGAAGAAAAAAAAGAACAGAGAGTAAAGTTTTTTCATGTTACACAAAGAAAACTTGAAAAAATAAAAGTTTAATAGAATTTTAAATAGAAAAAAAGAAATAAATTATGCTTCTCGATTTTGAATTCTTAATTTTCACCATTTATCCTATTTTTTTATCATATTAATTCAATATTAATATGCGTACATATTGCCCATTTGTATATTATGTTTCAATTAGTTTCAGCATCATCAGGGAGGTGATTGGTTAATTATACGAACCGACAACCTTGATGTGCCATGTTTGAATCCAGTTGTTCTGGCAACCTTCACATGGTCCCTTCTGTACATACCTGATGTCTTTCAAGAAAGAATTCTATCTAGAAGATATTGGGGAAACGTATGCCAACAAAACTCACCTAATTCATATGAAATCAATGATGCTCAACATGGAGGGGGAGGAGAAGAAGGGTTATAACAGAGAAGGATTCGCATAGGTTGACACATGGAAAAGTATTAGAGTATTATATCAGTTGAGAGAGAGAGAGAGTGAGAGGGGTAACATCAACCATTTGTGTGTCTGGAAAGTAATGAACACAATATATTTACATTTATTGACCAATCAAGTTTGAGTTATATTGGTTTTCGTCTCATCTAAATTAGGTTTTAATTTTTCCTACTTAACATGGGATTTTCATGACCCTGTTAATTATTAACAACAAACCTGATTGAAAGAATCTACAGATGACATCCGCTGGAATCGTGTCATATCCCCTTCAAGATGATCTGCAGAACTGGCACTTACAGCTGCAGTGCCTAAAAGAGAATTAGAAAAGGGGATTACTTTTAAAAATGATAATGAAAAAAATAAAATAAAAATAAAGTAGTATAAAAACTAATTAAGTGTATTTTAAATGAAAATTTCAGAAATGATATCAATATTAACCCGCATATATGCATGACACCCAACAAGGTGGCAATAGTTTTAATAAACACCAAGCCTAATAAATTAGACTACAAACTTTACCTACTTGGAGTTTCCCCAGGTAGTCTTTATTTTCATTTTTGCATATCACTTGGATTATTCGGACTACTGCTCTCATCTTGAGTGTTATTTGTATGTTTCAATCGATGTAACCGCTGACATCCTTCACATACATCTTATGTAATGGATAAAATACTTATGCTCAAAATATATCCGATCAAGCAATGTTATTAAACTTAGAACTCTCTTTAGGTTTTATTAGACTCTTTGTCTCTGCTACATCTTTTTTGTAGTTTTACATTGTTCACAGACAGTAAACCTGTTTCTAAAATAAACCATGCCTCAGAGTTTTCATAGTTGAAAGGTGTTTAGCTGACTGTCCAAGATTTGTACACGGCTTTACAAAAGGTATATGCATCCAGAGACAGTATACTTGCTAAATCTAAAGATCGTTGCTTATAATGTTTATATTACGTTAATTCGTTTTTATAATGATCTTAAAAAATATGCATCATTTAAATAAATGTGTGAAGTTTTAAACAGTTTTTTTTTTATATGACAAATAAAGTAATCTTTTGGAAGGACTGAGCCCCATAACATGCGATGTGCTTCATACTAGTCTGAATGCAGAGAAAAAATGTTTCAGAACTCTTAACTTTTAGTGTTGTACTTTTCTTTTTGTCTCACTTTGTCACTGCAAACTCACAGCGAACTCACATGAGCGAGATAACGTCATCCCCCCCCACACACACAACAAAAAAATAAAAATGTCTTTATGCTGCAATCTCAAACCCTGACATTTGCATTCATCTTATTTTCTTATTGTTTTTGGATCGAACGAGGTCCAGGTTTCAGTGCCAGTACTTCTCTACAGTGAGCACACACCAACCGTGGCTGCTTATTGCCAAGACTCTCCATACCGTTATCACAGAGTACCTGAAACTACACACCATTTTAGTCACCTTAAACTAGAGTGCTAGTAGCAAGATTATTTGTACTATATAATGATTTTCATTTGAGAGTATGTTGTATATTTTTTTTTATTTTCAAAAATATATTTAGGTAGTAAACCTTCTTTTAGATATGTTTTGTTATAATAAGACTAACAAGAAATTCTTCAGTAACTTTTATATATATTAGTTCAACATTAAACATACAATACCTACACTATACAAGTGAATATATTTGATTAACAGTTCTATTAAAAAAATATAAATTCACAAAACACCAAATCAAAATATTCTTGTCAATAACACAAAAATTATACAAAAAAAACAAATTGCAAGATTTCAACATGGTTCAAAAAGACTTATTTAACTGTCTGATATAGAGAAAACTTTTGACAGAGTATCAAAAAAGGTTGTCTGGCAGTCTTTATATAAACTAGGGGTAAACAAGTAGTTGGCGAACGTACTGAGAATCTTTGGTTTCTGTAGAGTTAAAGCAGATGTTTTATACAGTACTAGTCTGGGTGCCTGGTGTTGCCCAGGTGTTTGACGGTGTGTGTTGAGCAGGAAAAAAAAAAAAAAAGGTGGTAGTAGGCAGGCAGGCTCGAACTCGTGATGTGAAGGCAGAAAAGAAAGTGAAAGAAAATCTGACGTCTTATCGTTACTCCATGACATGACCGGAAGTTCGGAACATTAAAATTAGGTAAAGTCAATCTAACCGATACGATAATGTCTCGCAAAAAAATCAACCCTTCCTTGTAGAAAAGTGCATAATTGAAGGTGAAGGAATTAATGTTTTGGGCCAATTTTTCGATATTTGTCATCCAAGACATTAAGCGTCAAAATGATACCGATCCCATGAAAATCCGTCGCCTCTGTCTAGGTTTAGGCAGACATACAAACATGCATACATACATTTAAACAGACAGGTGAGGTTTATATTATAGATAATGATGAAAAGTTTAAAAATAATATTTAAAAAGAAAATTAATGGATGAAAAACCTTCCAAATCCCAGATTGCCATAATGTCTGCCAAAGTTCCAGTTCGTCTCACTTTCACCGTGTGAGTAGCAAGCTCATAATTCTTGCCTGCCAGGAGGCCATTTTTGTTGTCATCTTCACCATTTGCAAACGACTCTAAATAAAGAAATGGAAAAGAAAACAAAAAAAAAATATTTTTAGGCATTTTCAACATTTTCAAATTACACAATCATATCTATTAAAAAGGCTTGGTTTAGATATTTGTAATTTCATGTTGGCAGTTTAGATGAAAATAGGTTACAAAGACGGGACTAGAAGGAAATGAAATAATTCAAATTACATCCATTTTTTGGAGGTCAAGTGGGACAGGTTTTGTCAGAGAGAAGGAATGCAGGGTCAGTAATTTCCAATTTTCAATAATAATGGGCTAGGTGGGAGTGAAAAAATAGGAGGTGTATGATAAAACGATGAAAGAGAGAAAGATAGAAATGGATTGTGAGAGAAGTTTTAATATTAAAGACGCTACAAACTTTTTAACCTCTTCTATTTTATTTTTATGGTCTTAAACAATGCCAGGTGACCCTGCAAATAATTAAAAAAACAAACAAAAAAAACCTCTAACCTTCATTTGAAACAATTTTGAGTCGTTTTTTGGGAGATTCCTCATGCTCATCATCTGTCCCAGATCTAAATAAAAGAAATAAAAATAAAAATTATTGACACAAGAGCAGTGTACAAGGTCAGTTTAAAGTAAGGAGTCTTAAAGCTTGAACATACATTAAGGCCAGGGACGTGCAGAGGAGGCAGGTACTAAAGGTACCCAAGCCCTTTTTACTCCTATTTTAAAAGTGCCCTTTTCAGAGGAATGTTCCACCGAGACACCATTTTTTTTCATGAACACCCTCCCTTAAAGTGTTCTCTGCAAGTCATTGATTAAGGCACATTAAAAAATAACCAAAAATGAAAATCTGAACTTGGATGAGTATCTACCGACTATTGGTTTATGGAAAGTCATTAAAGAAAAGAAAAAAGTAAATAACTAATCTTTTTGTAGGTATTCATAAAGTACTGCATATTAGGTGATTGGCTGTGTATTTAAAACATGGGGAGGGGAGGATGTACTTTCACCTAACAATTTAATAAAAAAAGATACAATTTTATTTGAAAATGCTATTTAAAAAATATAACGGTAACATAAATGCATAAGCACCATTTTGTTTTTTTAAATTAAGTTGACGCCCGACTATTGTCGGTTTTTCTGTTGCGTTTTAAATAAACATGGTTATTTGTAAGTTATTTTTTTAATTAAGAAAAACAAGATGAAAATATAATCTCGTTGTTGATGACTGAATGTTGTCTCTTTTTGTAATGTGTTTTGCATAAATGTAGTTATTTTTAAGTTCTTTTTTAAATCAAATTAAATTTTTTCTTTTAATTTTTATTTCAATTTTATTAAAAAAATATATAAAAAACTGATTATAACGATGAAGCGCTAATTTGATACGACTTTTCCAGCAGGTTTTTCATTTCTGGATACATATCCAGCCGATACTAAAAGTTTACATTTGCATGGAAGACATACAGTAATTTATTCGTTATATGGTCTTATTACAATATGTTGTACATGATGCATAGTATTTTGGTTTGATTGTTCTGTTTTATGGCATATCAACCCTGTTCAGGATAATTTAATGGAGAATCCAATAATCTTTATATCTTCAAATATTTACTCAGTGTTTGAGTTGCTTGTTTTTTTCTTTAGAGGAAATTTGTTATTTTTGATTTAAACTTTGCAGAAAGGAAAAATATAACATTGATATTTGGTGCTTTGTTTTTTCACACTAATAAACAAATTTGTGATTTGTCCTAAACAAAATGATTGGAAGGAGAAGAGAAAACAATGAACTGAACGAAAATCTTACCTTTTGGAATGAGTATGGCAAGAACGAAGCAAACGGAACAAAACTGATGTACCTCGGAATTTTAAGTTGCCAACGGCAATCAGGAAAGTATTCAAAGGAATGCAAAAAGAGGCTGGGTTCGTTTCATTTCCATTGTTAAACAATCTGCGACAGAAAAGTAAATATTTTGGTTAAATTATATTTTATTAAGCCATGATCATAAAACCGTTAGCAATAGACAGAGGCTACTAAACTAATTGGGGAATGCATAAAACTTATGATAGTTAGACAATACAGAACTCCCAAAATGTGACAGTGATACATGTTCATTCACACAATTCTGAGGCAGAATGCACACACACATATATATATATATATATATATATATACACACACATACATATATACACACACACATATATATATATATACACACACACACTTTTTTTACTCATTTCAGATTCTATCCTGCTTAAAAAGCAATAATCAAATATATCTGGATATTATTTGCTTTTTACAGGGTTTTCAAGACAAATTTGATGATTTTTTTTATATTCTGTCATTTCAGAACCAAGTATTTAATAGCAGTAAAGTTGTTTCTATGGATGACCAGAAAGCATCAGGATATAAGAAGAGAGTGACCTGTATTATGTTGAATTAAAAATGTTTTAGCTGCAGCTCAATGTTCCTTGAATACCTTGAAAGCTGTGAAATGTGAGCTGGAGAATCAATGACGAAGGATCATGGTAAGTGTTTTAACTGTGTCCACACAACAAAATTTATTGTGAAGCTGCAAAAAGTGCAGACAAATCTATGTGAATCTTAATAAGAAATATAGAAGTCAGAGAATGATGACTATGAAGGGAGTGCTGAACAAGGATCTTCATTAAGCTAAGAAACTCTTCATTATGGTCAAACATCTAATCCAAGCTAGAGATGCTGTGGTTCTTCTCAGGACCAGTTGCACAATGTGCAGAACAATTGTTTGCTAGAAGTCTTGTGTGCCATGAAGATCAAGTTCTCTTAAACCGTGATATTATGAAGTATGTTTCCAACAAATGTCACATCATGCCCTCCCTCTCCCCCCAAAAAAACTGACTCAGAAAACTCCCTGTTGTCAAATACTGAGTGAAGGTGATAGTGGAAAGGTCATACATGTAGCAGCAATACTCAACTTCATGTCACACTTCTAAGAAAACTCAGAATTGGCTGCCTGTCAACTTCCATAACTTCACCAGTCACAACATTTTCTCCCTCATCCCTTCACCTGAACTATTCTTACTGGGTGTAGTTGAGAAAGACAGCAATAGTATTGCACTGTAATCGTATTGCCTGCCAGGATCAACTAGTATTCAAGCATCTTTCAAAGGCTGTCTGCTTCTGTTTCAGAACCCACCAGAATGATGTAATTGAACTTTAGGGCAGTTTCTTCAACTAAGTTGCATTCAGCAAAAGTTTCTCCAAGAGATTGCTTTTGAATTTTGAGAATGCACCAATTATTGGCCAAGATATGACATTTTTTTTCCTTTCTAAAAAGTATTAAATGTGTCTTAAATGCACTATACACACAAGCTGACTCATTATTAACAGGCATATGCCAAAGAACCATACATGATAATAATGTGCAAAGTTCAAACTTTTTATGTTGGTAGTATGATTAGACTACTTCATACTCATATTAATCAACATCAATACAAAAATCCTCATTTATGAAAAATTGGAAAAATATGAAAACATGCACAAATTACAATTACTATTGAAACTATGGATAGAAATACTAGCAATTTTAGAATCAAATAATTAATAACTAAATTTAATGCACTATTTAATAATCTTGAACACCCTGTATGTAGACACAGACTGACCCATTAATGACAGGGATATGTCCAATAATGGTTAGCTTTTGATGTATTTAATATCAACTTTATAAATGAATGAATAGAGCTCACATGGTCCAGCAATGCTTGAACATCCTTAAGCCAAAGTATGAACGTATTATCCACATATTACTGTCATATTGACGACTTTAGTGATGTGAATCCTAACGCCATTTTTTCAAAGTATTCCATGCAGTACTGAAAACAACAAAGTTTTCCAAGTTCCATAAGATTCACCTGAAGAAAATTGTGAAAATCACCACCAAGATGGAAATAGTCTGAAGAATTCAAACATTATTTGTTTCTTCAAACTACTATTTTTTATCTTGGTATATATTTTTATCATAGTATATATATATATATATATACTAGCAGAAGTACCAGTCGTTGACTGGGTTCAAAAACAGCCTACAGAAAATGGACTGTGATTGATGAAAGTATGATATGTTATGAAAAGGAGGGGTTGTAAAGAGATAGGTTTTGATACTCAAAAATTTTACCCTAAGCAAAATATGATGAAAGTAAAGATAATTTTTGCGAAAATATATTTTTTATATCAACTTTGTTTCCATTCGTAGCCAAGAGTGACCAACAAAATGATGTTTCCTTACAAAGAGAAAATGTTATATATATAACTAGCAAGGGGTACCAGGCATTGCCCGGGTGTTTTTCGGGGTATGTGAAAACCCCCCGAAAATGTGAAAAAAAACAGGTGCCCGTGAAAAAAAAAAAAAAAAACGAAGCCTTCACGACGCGCAGTTGGAAAATAGTAAAGTGTTAAAAAAAAACAGGTGAGTGTTTTTGATTGACGTGATGGCGATAAGTATTCAGCAGTAAGCATTTTGTGCGGGACAGTTTTTAATGAGGTCAATAAATCGGTTTGTTTGTTTTTAAAAGCCCGCTCCCTGTTTATTAGGAGGAGCGAAATGAAAGCTACAGTCTGATATGACGAAGTCGACATTGAACAAATGTTACTTAGCTGTCTTGAGACAACTGGCTTTCGGCCTGTGATTAGAGTCGAGTTTCGCTTTTTTTTTTATACTGAAAACCGAATGTAACACGTGATGATGCGGGAAATGTAGAATAATTAATGTTTGAAAGTCAATAAAATCAAATAGACAGGCGAGCTCCGTGGATAACTCAGATATTACAATTTATAGACGATATAAAAAGTTTTAAGAAGTTGTGAACCGAGCAAGCGCTTCTCTGAAAGAAGCCTTTTGTGGACATCGAGGAAAAGCGTTCATACATACATACATACATACATTTTCGCTTTTATATATATATAGATAATATAAATATACAAGAAATAAATGTTACCATAGTCAATAAAAATTACTTTTATGGTAGAAAAGTTCATTGGTTTGTACTTTTAAGTAGTTTATAAAAATTATTTTTACTTTTTAATTCACAAACCGCTTTAAAAAAAAAAAAATCAAAATGGCAGCGATTTTGAAATGGAGAGCCCTGCTTTCAATTTGAAGGAGGGGCACCTGAGCATTCTGTGTTAACAATTTAAGAGAGTTCCGTCAACGTAAGGAATATTTATAAACATATTTTAATGTTTTTTGTTATTTTGTGCTTGAGGAATATTCGATTATGGCATGTGTAGTTTATATAAAAATTCATTTAAGTAGTTATCGCCTCAAATTTCGTTTTAATTTTGGTTCGCTGAAATTATTTCAAGAAAAGAGCATTAAAAACTATTTCAAAACAAAAAAAAAACATGAACTGAACTTTTATTGACTATGGTAACATTTATTTCTTGCATATTTATTTTTTCGGGTAGTCGTTTGTTGGCTTTTCTGCTAAACATTCTTACTAAATAATATCGACGAAATATCGAAAAACAAAGAAACAAAAACAGTTTTGAAAAATAATGAAGCTTTACTTACTTTAGTAAAATAATCCGAAACAGCAAAATGGGGTATTAAAAAAGTAAACACATAATTACTTTAGTTTTTTAAAGCAAAGAATCAATATAAATATAAAGAAGAAAATGGCGCCCTTTTCAAGCAGAACAGCTTCGTTTCAGTTTTACAGTATTGAACGGTGTAGTATTACGCTGTCGGATTCAGGGGTGTACTATTGTAACGTAATGAACACGCAGAAAGGGTTGTAGTCAACTGAATTCCTTCTAGTATACTGACAAAAAAATCTTAAACAGATAAATAAATAAAAAGGTTATATAAATGTTTTTAAAATCACACGTAATCATGTGAGCAGGATTTTTCCTTCTTTTGACACGATAACAAGTAACTTTCTTATTTTTTATTATTTATCTATTTTCGAAAGAGTGCCACGTGCAAGAGGAGAAGGAAAAAACAGAGTTATGCAAAATTTGTGTCGAGAATTGTCTAAAGTTCCAACTTTTTTTGTGGCTTTCACTTTAAGAACATGAATTTATGAGGTAAGTTTATTCGACACAATATGATTCAACTCAAAAAAATAAATAAAAGCTAACGTGAATTAAGATTAAAGTTAAGGAGTTATTGTGGACCCTCACCCCTTTTTAAAAACCTTGTTAAACTTTATGACATATTTACATTCTATGGAGGTCAGGCGTGAACGAACACCCCATAATTTTATTATACCATATTTCTTCAAACTGAAACATAATTATCAAAGTATACTTACGCAAATAGATATAAAAAGTCTTTGTTAAAGTTTGTGCCATATTTCCATGGAGTACAGGTGCGAATGCAGACCCCACAATTTTATTATACCATCCCTATTTAAGTTGAAACATACTTATCAAAGTATTATTATGTACATCTATATCAAAAACCCTTGTAAACATTTTTTTTTTTCTTCATTTTTTATTTCCATACTTTGGGGGCCAGACGCGAACGCAGACCCCACAATTTTTATGAATCACCGTTCTGCCAGATCAAACATACCCATTCCTGATCCTCGATACATCTTCCATCATTATATGTAATCAGTTTTTTAAAATAGTCAACCATATAGGAGCCTATTCATGACCAGACACACACACAGATGTTCAGCTTTATATATATATATATATATATATATATATATATATATATATATATACTAGCAGTTCCGCCTGGCTTTGCTCGGGCCCTATGTATTGTTCATAAGGTTATGTGCATATGTATATATTAAAAAGTGTGAATATGTAAAGTAATACTTTTCTGTATAATAATCTTCCTTAACTACCATAGAGAAAAGACAGACATTTTCACTTTTATAGATAGATTGACAGATAGATTGGATGCAATATATAGTAATGATTTAAAAAGTATAAAAAAAAGACTCATGTGTCACCACCGAGAATCAAAACCAAAACTTTCAGCTCACAATTTATTTTGCCTCTGCCATAAATGACTGAGCTATGAAAACATGTTTACTGCAAGGCTAAAAATTAAAACATGAACCAATAGCTACTATATTACGCATTGAGTAATGCCGACATTTGACCTTCACCTGGCAAATTTCATTTTTTTTAATTTTCACACTTTGTTAAACAAAAATATATACATATACATAAATATATATGGAAACAATTTTGTGTTTACTATAAACTTTTTACACAAATATTATGCAAGCATAAATCATGTAGAATATCTGCATGAATATAATTACACATAATAGTTAAATAAAGAAATAAAGATGATTATCCCATAAGAAAACCGAAGCAACTAATAGGGAATTAATTAAAATGAATGTTTAAAAGAGTATGCAAATTAGCTAGATCTTTTGCTAGTAAATGCAATTCCACAACCCATATATAAGAAAATTGTATTTTCTTTTTAAATAAATAGAAATAATGAATATCAATACACACAAAAGAAAAACGAATTTATAGGAGTGTATATATATAATAAAATGATCTCTATTTTTGGACAACTCTTACACACTCAACATACTTGCTTTGTGAAATTATGCATACATTTCATCTTTGTTTAAAATTATTACATTTACTAACAAATATTTTCATTCTCTATCCAGTGTCCTCTCACTCTGCTCATCTCACTGTGTCACTTTATTAACAGGTATAAATATTTTTGCTAGACTGCTATTATTTCATTTCCAACGTGAACATAAACCACCAGATTTTAAACTTAACTAATAAGCACTCTCTCCAATTCAATTAAACTCTACATTGCATTCTGCTTGTATTTGAAGAATAAGGGAATATCATATTGCTGTATTTTTAATACTGAACTCTGTACTTTTAGTCAATTTTCAGAATACTGGAATGAATTATAGAATATCTCCGATGGTACTCAATATAGCATCTTGTACTGACTGAAACAGCTCCATGAAAATAACTCGCCATACATGTTAACAATTATAACATTGGATCCCATATATTTCTTACTTATTAGGAAAAACAAAACAAAATTAAATATTAATACAATCAAGATAATCCAAATAAAAAATAAGTTCCCAATTTAACGATACTGAATTAGATATTGAGATGTATGTATATCTACTACTGCAATAAATACACATTAAAACTATTCTAATTACAAAAAAAAAAAAAAAAAAAAAAACTAGGACAAAATCAATCTTTCATATAAATTTACAAATACTATAATAAAATACTAGCGAGACCTGTGGAAATTCCACAGCAGACCCTTTCATGTGTATATATATTGATGTTGGCATTCTGTGAATGTTCAGCGTAAATGGAGATGCCCTGATATTATTGTAGCTCTTTTCTTAAAACTGCAAAAGTATTTATAAAATTTGTAAAATAAGTTTAAATATATTTGTATATATATAAAATAAAAATATATATCCATGACTTGGGTGCATCATCTTGAATCGAAACTGAAACCAAAACTTATAAAGAAAGAAAGAAAGAAAAAAAAAAAAAATATATATATGTATATATATATATATATAAATTGACTTTCTTCAGCTATAATCGAAACCTAAACGAAAACTTATGAAGAACTCTTGGTAAAATCAGTTATATAAAAAAAAGATGAATTGAGTACCATCAGCTATAATCAAAACAGAAACAAAAACTTATTAAGAATTCTTGGTAAAATTATTTATTATAAGAAATTGAAGGTCATTATAATGAAATGACAATCACTCGGAAGAAAAAAGGTGTAAGCATGACACACAAAATAACACACAATCTATCATATTAAAATATAGATTATTTCAATGTCATTCATGCAATTATGATTAGTTATAAATTCAGCATCTTTGCAAATTTGGCAGAATTTTGTATTTTTTTGTTTTTTTTTTTTAAATTATTTTTTCACATCACAATTTTTTTGTTTTTTTTTTTAAATTATTTTTTCACATCACAATTTTCCAATTATTAATGTAACATTAACCGAATGCTATATCAATTTTGGGACAGGAAAATTATGTTATTTCCTGTTTTAAATAGAATTATAGAGGGTGGTAGTTTCAGTATATTCAGATTTTAATTTACAAAAATCAATATAACTAAAAGAAAAATTAACTTCTCAATTTAACAATGGGACAGATATTGAAGCTTAGATGACAGTTCAGGACCTATAAGGTTGGCAACTCTCTTTTGAACCCTATCCAGGAGTAAAAAGACTAGTAGCAGATGCACCAGCCCAAATGTGACAACAATACTCCATACATGGGCGAACGGTGACCTTATAAGGGTTCAGGATACTTTCAGGTGTAAGTAATTTTCTAGCACGGTAGAGAGAACCCATCTTCTTTGCAGCAGCCTTGGCAATACTCTCAATGTATCTGTTCCAACTCATGTTCCCCGTGAACATTAAGCCGAGAAGTATCTTTAGCCATAGCTATTGGTAATTGAGGAGGTTTCTTGTAATTATTAAAGGAAACAAGCTTAGTCTTGGCAGCATTGAACGTTACCATCTATTTTTTGTCTCCATTCTACTACAGACTGGAAGTTTTCCACTAAGGTTTCCATCATTGCCTTAGATATTTGTTCATTCGTTTTCCCCTCATTGTTATAGAACGTGGTGTCGTCAGCAAATATACCCATCTCAGAGACTATATTATCAGGGAGGTCATTTATGAATATAATGAATAATAAAGGTTCAAGGATTGACCCCTGAGGAACACCTGCATTTACATCATATTGTTCAGATGTATGACCATCAAGGACAACCTGGATCTTCTCTTATTTAAGACTAGCGGGGGTACCCGGCGTTGCCCGGGTGTTTGGAGGTGTGTGTGCTCTTAAATAAAAAAGGCGAAGTTTGAAAATAAAATGCGAAAAAAAACATGAACCGTTCAGCCAGCCAGAATGAGTTATTGAAAGATGTTTGAATTTATTTAAGTAAGAACCAAATTGACAGGTGCGCGCACGGAAGTCGTAGAGCGTTACGACGACGACGATGACGTAGAGGTCAATGACCAGGTTTGTTTGTTATAAGCGAAGTAAAAAAAGAAAACAACGTTAAAACTTAAGCGGGGGTGGGGGAATCAAAACATTGAAAAAAAAAACACAAAAAAACTAATGTAAGGCAAACAAACGATGTTAAATGTAAAAATCGAAAAAAGAAAAATGAACACGTCAAAAATGGCTTAAATAAGTCTGTTTCGATATTAAAATTTAAAAAATCGGTGGGTACCAGGATGTTTTTTGGTGTGTGGTTGGGGGTGAATAAGCGAAGTAAAAAAAACAAAAAACACAGAAAAACGAACGTTACGTGAAAAATGGCTTAAATAACACTGGTTCAATATTTAAATTTAAAAAAAATCGAAAAAAAAAAAAGAAGACATCTCACACCACGATTCGAACCCAAAACGTTTAGATAACAAACCAACGTGCTAACCAACTGAGCTAACACGACGTACATGAAATTTAGTCAGTTCTTCAGCTATTTAAAGTAAATCAGGTCATGATGTCATCTGACACATGCGTAGAACCAGTCGTCGTCACGAGAGGACGGTTTTTGTTGATCCCCCACCCATCGAAAATTGTCGATTTCGGGGTGAAAAAAAATGAACGTTTTTGGCCAATTTTTCGATATCTTTGGCCGAAGGATGGGGCTTCAATATGATACAGAGTTTGTGAATTTTCGTGGTGTCTGTTAAAAGTTTTTAGCGGACACACAAACACACATACAAACATATAAACATACATACATAAATTTTCGCTTTTATATATATAGAAGGATTTAATTATGTTAAGTATTTTTGTCTAGTAATACCATAGGATCTTATTCTCATGAGACCATCGTGCCATACCCTGTCAAAAGGCTTAGATATATCTAGGGCTACTGCCCTCCCCTCCTCTGCTTTATCCAGTGCATGGTATATACGTTCAGAGATTACAGTTAAAATATCTGCAATAGAATAGGCTTGCCAAAATCCATATTGATGGTCGAACAGAAGTTTACCAACTGTAAGATGGTGGACTAGAGCTTGATTAATTATGGACTCAAATATTTTGGTGAAAAGAGGCTAATGGAGCAATAATTTAATGAGTCAGTTCTTTTGCCAGAATTCTTGTAAACGGATACAACAGAAGCAGTTTTCCAGCAGTCTGGAAAAGATGATTCATTAAGACATTTGTTGAAAAGTTTCGAGAGCAATTGAGAAACTTCAGTGGAGCATTTTTTAAATAGTACAGCCGGGATGAGATAAGGTCCACATGCTTTTGAAGTGTCTAGGTTTTTTTTAGGATATCATGTCGTTGAGAGGGAGTGTTTTCAGATCATTTAGTGTGGAAAATCTGGGAAGGAGTGGTTTGCTGGTTCCAAAGTAGAGTATGAGGCAACTGACGGGCAAGCATGTTAGCTTTCTCAGTTGCTGTGCAAACAACCTCATGATTGTTAAATAGTGGGGGAATTTTTGATTGCTCATTATTTACTACTGTTGTAGATTTTCTAGAAATCATGAATTCTTAATTTCTGCATTTAAATTTGTTTTCTGGTGGTTTTGGTATATTCTCTCCTAACTTTTTTCATTTATTTTATTCAATTTTCACCCCAAAGTGTGCCACTTTAAAGTAGGGGGCTACTATCAGGGACATTAGTTGCAGGAATATTATGAAGGAAAATGAACCGCAAGATGTCTGTTCACATCACCCTTGAACTTTTGCATGTCAGTACAGTTGGGAAAGCAGAAACCCAAAAGGGAGTTCCACTGTCTAGAAGTTATGGGGAAGAAACTATTAAAGTAGAGGGCTTTCTTACACTTAGAGATCTGTACTGTGTAGGCGTTGGATTTAGCGGTTTGTTGGGGGTATTTACATTGAGAGGGTACAAGTGCTTGTAGTTTGTCAGAGCATTCACCATTAAAATATTTGTAGAACAGACAGAGGGTGCAGCATCTCGTCAATGGGACAGAGGCTGAACTGAACTATTGTTACTTCTTTCTTACAATTACTTTTAGCTTCTATATTTCCTATCTTGGTTGTATTGAGCTTTTTTATTTGGTTGGGATTATTATATAAATTTTAATATTTATATTCGCTTTAAGAAGCTTTTAGCTTCCAAACTTAATTTTTATGTCTTGATTCTATATATGTATACATGTTCTGGTAGGGCAGGTTAACATGCAAATGTTGAGCTCTAGTTTGTGAACTCTAATAGGATACTCTGTATTAGTAGAGAGATCCCATTTGTATTTAGTAAAAAAAAAAAAACTCTTACTTGACATTTTCTTGTACCGCTGCGTCTAAATTATTTTCACCTGTGTCTAGGCCTTTGATTGTAAGAATATCCCGCACCATTTTCCTGAAATAGACAAGAAATGTATATTTATACTTTTAATTACCCATGTTGAAAAGTTGATAGTGAGAAAATAAAAAGGGTATAGACAGTGCTAGAAAGCTTTAAGCATATGTTGCTAACAAGCTTTTTCAAAAATAAATAAACATTTTAAAAAATAAGCAAATTGCTAGCAAGCTTGAAAAAAATAAAAAATGGCTAGCAAGCATGAAAAAGTATGCAAAGTTTTCAGCAATTATGAAAAATAACGAAAAGTTGTCAGCAAACATGAAAAATAGTGAAAAGTTGCCAGCAAACATGAAAAATAGTGAAAAGTTGCCAGCAAACATGAAAAATAGTGAAAAGTTGCCAGCAAACATGAAAAATAGTGAAAAGTTGCCAGCAAACATGAAAAATAGTGAAAAGTTGCCAGCAAACATGAAAAATAGTGAAAAGTTGCCAGAAAACATGGACAATAATGACAAGTTGCCAGAAAACATGGACAATAATGACAAGTTGCCAGAAAACATGAAAAAATAATGAAAGGTTGCCAGAAAACATGAACAATAATGAAAGGTTGCCAGCAAACATGAACAATAATGAAAGGTTGCCAGCAAACATGAACAATAATGAAAGGTTGCCAGCAAACATGAACAATAATGAAAGGTTGCCAGCAAACATGAACAATAATGGAAAGTTTCCAGCAAGCATGAAAAATAATGAAAGATTGCCAGAAAACATGAAAAAAATAATTAAAAGTTGTCAGCAAACATGAACAATAATGAAAGGTAGCCAGAAAACATGAACAATAATTAAAAGTTGCCAGAAAACATGAACAATAATGAAAGGTTTCCGGCAAACAGGAAAAATAATGAAAAGTTGCTAGCAAGTATGAAAAATAATAAAAATTTGCTAGCAAACTTAAATGTAAAATTACTAGCAATTATAAATTATGAAAAATATTTCATCTGCAAGCATATAAACATGATGAAAAATTGCTAGCATGTGAAAGATTAAATTTAATCATTTGTAAGTGAAACATATACAGAATTACTCTTTATTAAAAAAAGGAATGATATTCATTTTGCACCCAATTTTGTTAACACCTGAAAGGAATGCATTTATCATGACACTATCTGATATCATCAAATGCAACATCTATCTAAAAACATGCATTTTTAAATGAAATGCATTGGCAAGTGAGTAAATTCCAACTCTTACTTACCTTAAAAGAAACATAAAATTTGAGAGACATAAATAGTAAATTATTGAGACAGGATTAAAATTCAATGCTTTCAATTTTTCAAATTAGAAAAGATAAAAGTATTATTTTTTTAAAAATATAACTAGAGACATTTTAAATCAAAATTTGTTTAGATGAGGATTCATAATTTGTATTATTCAGCCAATTATTTTCATCTTGAATGCTATTCTCACATTTCTGTCCATACATTTTTTTTTTTCATTTTCACCTCAAACAAAGTACTGTGCCACTTTAATATAGGGGGTCTACTATCTGGGACAATTCACAGGGGTACTATGTAGGGAGTTGAGCAGCAAGATATATATAATCTATTTAAATAAGGGAGTAGTCACCAACAATGTGTATTTTTTAACATTATTTTATTATTCCGTGTCTTGGTTTTTCATTGAGAATTATGTTTGGATCATTGTAATAATGTTTTTAAGTCATTAACACATTTGAAAATAATTTCTGACGAGGACGCTTCACAGAACGTCTGAAACGTGCGTAAAAACGATTTCAATGATTTAAAAACATTATTACAATGATCCAAACATAATTCTCAATGAAAAACCAAGACACGGAATAATAAAATAATGTTAAAAAATACACATTGTTGGTGACTACTCCCTTATTTAAATATACATCTTTCTTTCGTTGGAATTTCTTAACCCATTTTATATATATATATATAGATATCCCAGAATTTGAAAAAATGCACTTGGAGAAGGAGGTTTGTTACATTGTAAGGTTGTGAGATGTTCAAGATGAGTTCAAATAATTCCTATCTATATAAAGTTAGTTATATTTATATATTTTTATACACACAATTAACACCTAAATTAATGAACTGATCATTGCATATTTTGGAACACACCTGCTAGATGTAAGGATGAGCTCTATTTAGTTTAATTTAAAAAGAAATCCACTGTTTGCAACCACCCACCATCATAGTCCTTGAGCCCCTGAAGGGGCATAGGCCATCTACAACTTTTGTAGATGTTTTTGTAGTGAGGAGTTCTTTTTATAGGGTGAGGGTGCTGGCCCCACACCCAACCTTCCCAAATGGTCACCCATCTGGTACTGACCAGGCTTAATGTGCTTGTGCAACACTTGATAATAAATTAATATTTAACGGTTAAAAAGAGCAGACGAGTGTGAAATTGTTTTTAATAAATATTGATATTTATTAAAAATAAAATTGAAATTCTTTTCTTCAAATTTTTTAATAAAATATTCATCTTCAGGAAATTGGACAGTTTTTTTCTTTTGTTTTTGCTTTGTTTTTCTTCCTCTTATATGCCATGGTGGTGAAAAAGGAAGTGGAAGCCCTTTGTAAAAATTCAGATAACTGATTTTAGTGAAATTTTAACAATAGATATTAGATATGAATTAATAAATATTCCTCAAATTTCATTTTGTTTTTTAGTATTTCAAAGGTTTTTAAAGCAGCATAATATAGGAACAACCTTCCATTTGAAAATTCAAATATATCAAATTTGCACTGAATTTGATCCATAGTCACTAGACACAAATTAAATCAAGTGTATTGAACTAAAAAAACAAACAAACAATATTTTTTCACAAGTGTTCAATAGATATGTAGAGCTATTATAAATGAAAATATCTAAGCATCAGAAAAATGTTATAAACATCGGATTAATCAACATTTTGATGAGGTTACTAGCCTTTTCATGAGTTCAACGAGGACTTAAAAAGATTAAATGAAATATTAAATAAAATAGAAAATACAATTGAAAAAAATTAAAAAGTCATTAGCAAAGATGACCTTTGGCAGACTAGCAATAATTAAAACTTGTTGTCCTCTTTCCTCCCACTTATATATTTGTCAGACATACATATGGGAGTAAGGGAGAAAGCAAGTGAAAATTAGATTTCATGTGCATGTCACTTTTTATAAACACGGAATGCATACCTGAATTCTGAAGGTTTCAAAAATCCGTCTCCTTTGCTGTTGTAATAACGAAAGATGTACTTGCATCGAATCTCAGCAGCACCTCCTCCATGATGAGTGTGTGGATCTAAGGCAGCCAAGCCAACAAAAAAGTCTTTGAATGAAAGAAAGTGCTTATTGTCGACATCAAAAGCTCTGAAATGTAAAAACAAGTTTTTTTAAAAAAAAAAATCTTTGTAGATTAATAATAGTTCAGTATAACAAACTAAAGTTTGAAAATTAATTGAGCAGAATGAATATTTTAAGCACAAAGATGACTTTGGCAATATATGTCTTTATTCCAAACTTGGCCAATCAAAAGTACTTGGATGTTATTGAGAGTAAAGCAGGTCGGGCCAAATCAGATATAGTTTATTAGTAACTAGCAAGGTTACTTGGCATAACCTAAAGTAAAAGTCCAACATAACTTCTATTCCTCTTTATTCCCCATTCCCCACCTCTTCACCCCTCTTTTCTCCACCAGGCCATTCCTCTCTCTGGACATACACACAACTCGAGTTGGCACAAGAAAAATAACTATGAAAAAAAAAAAGAAAAAAAAATCAGAGTTAATTCCCTTTGCATGAAAACATTAAAAGATGTGCATACGTTTTAACAACATTAAATGATATAAATGTCCATTTAACCATCAAATAATTAATCTTTATTTTTTTATTTTAGATATTATACATACAGGGATACATCCATTAAAATAATACCAACTTTGTGGGTATTTGTTGTGTATTTTTGAAGTTTTAGCTGAACATACAGACATTTACCTTTTATATAATAGATGTATTTCTGCAAATGTAAGATGATTTACTTGAAAACAATATTCATAATGTACTTAAATGTCAGTTTATTTTGCTGACATAGTCTCACACAGAGGTAAAGTGTTACGATTTCATAATAAGAGGTTATGACAATTGTAGAAGCCACCTCCAAGATTGATCGATTTAAAAAATGAGATACAGTGAAACGATTCCATAATAGCATCATGCAATAAGTTACATTTCCATTAACAGCAAAAATGTACACATGTGCACAGCCATAACTGTCATACCTTTTTCAAAATCTATTTGTTACCAAAATGTATTGATGTTCTAAGATTTTATGACTATTGTAGAATCCACCTCCACAATTAACCTATTTTTTTTAGATGATAATATGAGTATGTATTTATACATTTTTATATGTATTTATAAGTAAAATAAAAAATAAATATTTACGTAAAAAAATAAGGGCAATTTCCTAAGGAGAAAGATCTTCATGGTTGGAGACGTTATTAACCATATTATTGTTTAAAAATCAACAAAAAATTTGCAAGTTTAAAAGCAATAAAAATAACGCTAAAGTGATCTAGGATTCATGGCATAACGGTTAACGCATTAGACTAGAATACATATGGTCTAAGGTTCGATTCCTAAAAACAGTCAAGCTATGCTGATGAGAGGTAGCACCTCAAAACATGCATATCCATAGATTATTGTTTATATATATATATATATATATATATATATATATATATATATATATATATATATATATATAAGGAAAAGTTTGAATAAAATCTGAGAAAATGTAGCGATAAATGGAAAAAGCGGATACAACAAAACAATACAATCAAATTAACTCGTGTGATATTTTTTATATACATTTTTATCAAAAGATTCCCTCAGAAATCAGTGAATATGTTACTTTCAATTTTTTACTAAAATTATAGATATAAAGGGAGGAAGAATACAGATATAGAAAACAGGAAAAAGGGGATTTCATGTTATTTTCAGGTTACTGACAAGGTGATATGGATGAAAAAAAAATCTACATGCATTAATAGACTTTCATAATTTATAATTGCTAAATAATTGACTGAAAAAAAATGCAAATACTTTTAGACTTACCTAAAAAGATCATCGACTGCATCTGGTGAAGCACCTTTTTGTAAAATATATTTGGTGAAAGCTTTTTTACTCATGATCATTGACGGGTAGTTTGAATTTAAATATTCTTTTAAATACATTTGTTCTGAAAAAAAAAAAAATAAATAAAATAAACAAGTAAAATATACAAGAAATAAAAATCATTTCTCTGAATGAACATATGATTATGTTAACCAATCACATCTACCAGATCTCTTATGACTTGCGATAAATGAATAACTTCCTGTTCCAAATTCATAGACTCACATACTTATTACATGAATTATTTTATTTATTTTTATGAATTAAAAACCCCAGTGACTCAGATTTTCAGATGATTTATCTTGGAAAACTTCCACGTGCTGGATGTTTTTTTTTTCTTAATACATGCAGTCTCAGATAATGTGATGACAGAGCAATCAATCAATCAAGCTACTTGGTCGCTCATAAAAAACCTGACTCAAAAGTTCACTTTCTCTTTTGCTTTTTTTTTCTATTGGATCATCACAACAACAATGTCTATAGCATATGTGACATGTATAGTTTTATGAACATTTTGTCTTTCATCATATCTATGTAATAGGAAGATTTGACATGATATATTATTTTTAAAAGCAAATAAATACTATATTACAAGGTGCCTTCAATAAGTTTCCACACTTTTTTGTACAGACATGTAAAATTATTGTAGACTCTAGAAAATTCAGTATGTTATTGCTATACATTTTATGAGATGACTGACCAATTTTTATGATTTTGGGTTCCAATGAACAGCTACAGCAGTAATTGGAATACACCCTACTAAAGCCCGATTGTCACTGCTAGTGAATTTCAAAAATGCAATCTGGACATAAGGACAGTTTAGAAGAACAGTATGCAATAAAATTCTGTTTTAAACTTATTGTGAATAAAAATAAGATGGACTCAACCAGAAAGTGTCCACATTTAATATAAAAAAAATAAATAAAAAATGTAAACATTATACACTAAATTGTGAGAGCCGGAAATTAAAGTAGAAATATTGAGAGTCACAGTTAAACTGTAAAAGTTCCCAAGTCTGTATGTAATACTCACTTAAAATGTACTAATTTTTTTTTTTTTTTTTGACCAAATGTTTATTCAACCTCCAATTATACCATTGGTGATTATGAAATCATGAAACCTTTGCTTCATTATAAACTCCTCATCCTACAGATAAAATTTCAGAAATTATAATATAGCTTCCTATTCCAGCAGTTCCCTTCCAAGAACTGCAAGCTCTTCCTGCTGATTGTTTTCCTCCTATCTGAAGCCTAGGTCTTTTCAAAACTTACATTGTGATAATCAGCTTTTGTAAAGAGCTTTTAAAAAGAACAAAGTCACTTCATACCTTGTCTAGAGCAACTCTCATAAAAATATATTTCCATTGTCTCAGTCATTCAGTAGGATTATTAAAACTTACTAATTTCCATAGTTTAAAAATTTTAATCTAATCTGAATAATGAAATAATTTTTCTGTAGATAAAAAATTTATCTCGACAATAAAATATGAAAAGGTAGTAGACAAACACTCACCAAGATTTTCAAATTTTGCAGACTTTAAGAGGTCCTGGATGGCATTTTTGGAGGGGTCGAGGGTCAACTCAAGACCTTGGCTTTCGGTTAAGCTGCTGACAATATGTGAAGATTTTGAAGAATCTGAATTGAATAGAAACATATTCGTTCATTGATTTAGACGTCTACATTCAATAATTGTGATAATTTATAAACATGCAGTTAGTGTGAAGGTTAATCAACATGGTGAAAAAGGTTTGATATTTGTTGTTGAAGAGAAAATAAAATATGTTGCCCAGCATAGAGATTGAAATCACATCCAATGTTTTTAACGTTTGTTATACATGCTCATTAGAATAAATTAACAAGACACATGAAAAAAATTGAAATTACTTAAAAATTACGATCAAACCAGGTGTTAAACTCAAACAAAACCAATTTGCCTCTCCCCTTGAGGCTTGCATTCATGAATATCTGTGGGTGTAGAACTAATTTAGATGATGTTGAATCATTTCTCCTAGAAAACTCCCAGGATATCTTAGCGCTAAGTAAAACTAACCTACACTTCTCCATCCCTGCTAATCCCTTTAATATGCCTGGTTATCTCCCACGTTACCGTAAGGATTTAGACAGACATATGCACGGATTTGGAGTCTATATTCGAAACACCCTCCCCTTCACTAGAAAACCAAAACTAGAATCAGACAAGCAGGCCTTCAATATTATGTTAAAGTTTTATTTTTATAACAAATAAACGGATAAATTTATTTTGTATCCCAACAATAAATAAGACTGATGTTTTTTCCAAATTTTATGAAGAAATTCCTTATAAGGAAATGGTACTGCAGGGATAAAAAAAATATATGACGCAAAATGATCGTTGCTTAGCGTTCACATTTTTATCAATACTTTCCTAAAAACTCTTAAAATATATCATGTAGATTATTATTTATTAAAACATGTGAGAGGATATTCATTTCCAAATGAAATGGTGGTATTTTGAGGACTTTAAATGCTTTGGGTTCTGAAATATGACTATTTCAGTAGATCCACCTTGAAATCTTGAAATATCCAGTGTTTTTATGGTCAGTGGCCATTACTAAATAAATTCAGCCAGTAGAAATCTGATGAATTTATGGCATGTGTGCCCTCGACATAACTAATATGAAAAGCAGCTAAATCCCATCTCTTTACTATTGAGGTTTCTACATGTCAAAAAGTCTTCTACTCTAATACTTTCTTCTTTCGGACTTTGGAATTCCATCCATTTTTTCTGCTTCCCTGACTGTACTGACATGCAGAAGTTTAAACGTAATGAGAACAAATATCTTGCTGCTAAAAGAAGGATTTCAATTTATAGAAGAAAACCACACAGACGAGAAAATTTTACAGGACAGTTATCTCCATCTTGCCCACAATGAAATACAATGTTTTTCTTTGCAAAGAATGTTTTCAGTAATTGAAATATTTTGGGTGGCGGGGATGTACAGCAATATTTTTAGCATAATTGGTATAGGTATGATCACAAAAACTTGGACAATTATATTTATAGCCAGATACTCAAGAAGCTCTCTCCACTCAATAAATGGTATAATTTTAATAAAATCAAAATCAAAAAGAAATTACAACTGTAGAGACAGACGTTTTTTTAAATTTTTTTTTATAAAACTGAGTTATTAGTTTCAAAACCTTGATCAAGAGGACAATATATAATACATAATTATACAATTATTTGCATGTTTTATGCAAATATCAGGTTGAATGGAAGTTATACCTGTAGTTTTAGTGACCTGTAGTTAATACAATTAAAAACAAAAAATGTAAAACACAATGTGAGATTAATTTGATTGTTAATGTAGTCACCAATGTTCTCTGTAAGCTCTTTCTATTTATTGAGAAGCATTTTAAATGCTAAGTTTATAAAATTTATATTCCTAGCGTAAGTCTTATTTGTTCATATATTCCTTTGAAATAATGACTTAATGACTTTGTCAACTTTTTTAAACAGATGATAATATGCTAGTATGAGGTTTGGAAGATATAGTGGTGATGTATATTTTCTGAGCATATATTCAAGGAAATCTTTGGTCATTTATACAATATGAGGGAATCGACAATAACTCATCATCATAACACTAAACCTAAGGATAAAAGATAAAAAATGTTTCAGAAATTATGTGTCACCCACCATATTCTCCAGATATCATACCAACAGTTTGCAAAATTATTTGAGTGGAATAATATTTGCTTTAAAAAGCTTAATAATGAAAAGAGTTTATAGAGAAGGATGGTGAAGACAGTAACAATAAAATAAATCTGATATGTTTTTTAAATTGTTTTACATAGGCTTGGAAAACAGAAAGAATGTCTATTACAACCTGATAAATTGTTAAATCACTAATACTTGATTTAAAAAATTAAATACATCCAACACTTGACAACAATACTAAATATATAATTTAGATTTATCTTCACCTTCTATTTTGGTAATTATGTCATAGGGTTCTGGACCTAGAAGTCTTGGATCATCAGAGGACAAATCCTCTTCCATTTCCTGATGACTCATCCATTCAAAAACATCATTTGGGGACTAGAAAATAAAGAAAATAAAAATATTTGTGAGTTTTCAAATTTTTTAAATGAGGATTGGTTATTCATATTATTTGGATTCTTTGGACTACTGTTTCCATGTCATCCACTAAAAATAGAGTTAGAAAAACATCGAAAAGATGTAATACGTGGAGAGATTGAAAAGTCAGGTATGGCCGACCTTATTGGGAAGGCAAAAGGGAAACCATTTACCATTATAGGACGAAGTAAAAATCATAGACAGAGAAGAATGGTGGAGAGTAAAATGACTCAAAGAAGCAGCACATATGCTTGGCAACAATCAATCGCTAAGTACTCGTAGTACAGAATTTAACATGATACCCAAACCATTAATTATAAATAATAGATAATATATACATTAATAAGTAAATAATAATAATAATTACATATATATATATATATACTTAACAATTGGCTGAAAAATGTGACGCTCGCTCTTTGTTTATAAACAAAGCGGTTAGAGCACTGTAAAAGTAGTGGATGGATGTTTGTTTAAATAGACATTTGGTAAGATTATTTACAGGTGGTATATCGGTAGAACTGCTGACTGTCAACACGATGGTTCTAGGTTCAATCCTCGGCTTGGAAGAGGTGCTAGTCTAGCAGCACTGATGAGTTGTGATACAATGAAACAAGACTGTATGTCGATGACTACAAATATATATATATACGTACACAGTGATATATATTAATAATAATTAGTAATAAATAGTGATATTTATAACTAGAAATACAATAGGTTTAAGGCACCCAAAATTCATGCTAGAACTGTCCACAAGGGCCTGTGCTACAGTGATTAGAGTACTTGGAAAAATCAAGTGAAAAAGTGATATTCTCCTAACGGTTCAATTCTCACTGTGGGCAACCAAAAAATACAATGCAAATTATTTAGGATCTACTATCCAGCCATAGCTGACAGAAGGAAAGCATGATAACCCCATGAAGTAAATAAAAGGTTCTGTTTGAAATTCTGTCCAAATTTTTGAGTTCGGCAGAAACATTCCTGAGCTCAACAGGATATGTGTAAAAAAGGTCGAAGGTTACATTGACTGAAACCTTCTCAAGATGAGAACACTAGTCCAAATAACACAAATATTTGCGAGATCCAAAAAAGAGTAAAAAGCAAGTAAAAAATAAACATTTTAAAAGTTTTCCGTTTGCTTTTTTTAACTGGAAAATAAAGAAAATTCACAAAATATTTGTGATGCCAAAAATTTAAAAATGGAGCTTAATTAAGACAATCAAAATAAATACACAAACAAAAAAATCCATCTAAATAGTGCATATACTCACCTATAGAGTGATTTTATGAGGCATAATTTACCATAGTTAACCCCATTTAATAATTAAAAAAAGATTTTTTTCATTGTATATATATTAGTGTTGGGACAATTAACCAGAATTGAAAATCAAAAAATCAGAACATAGTAGGATATCGGAATCAGTATTAAAAAAAAAATTGTGCCTATTTTCCAATGCCAAAAATGATTCTTTTAATTGTCTTTTTATTTAATTTTGTTTAAAAACAAAATCTTTCACTTCTGGTACTAATGATAAACTATTAAGTATTTATTAATTTTAAACTACCAAGAAACTAAAATTTATAGACCCCCCCCCCCACAATTGTGTTTTTACATTTGCACATTTAACATGTATATTTAGAGTAATCAAGGAAAAATAGCAACTCTATAGTTAAATATTTAGAGACTTATAAAGAATTGGAATCAGTAATTTAGTATGGAATTGGAAAAAAGTGTTGGAATCATCCCATCACTAATATAAACATACATACATGCATGAATGTGTATGTGTGGTGTGCGTACTATGGTTCTCATTTCTTGCCTTATATGAAATGAAAGACACAACATTTACTTGTCCTTCTGTTGAAGAATTCTCACATTTCTTGAAGCATTTTTTCCTCAGAAGACTCAAAAAACTAATCTAATTAGAAAAAAAAAGTAAATGACAATATGTGCATGACTTTTTACCTTGTCTCATATTCTTTGCTGCAAACCATTCAATTTCTGTCCTCTTACCTTCGGTCTTTTCTATGACATCTTTTTAGGGCAGTTAATTCATTGATATGCAAATACATTAAATACATATATATATAGACTACATGCAACCATGATCCTTAAGAATAATCTCACATAAACTCATGCCCGGGGCTTCCAGACAAAACTAGCCCTCACTATACAGGTAGACACAGTTAGCGTACACTACATGGCTAGATACAACGAGCAGTTTAAACACTTTTTGTAAAATCCAACTTGAATTGTATTTTAATTGGTCCATTTTTTATAATTATTTTTTTTATTCAATTTTCACCCCAAACAAGACACAGTGCCACTTTGAAGTAGGGGGCTACTATCGGGGACATAAGTTGTAGAGGTACTATGAAGGGAGATGAGCAACAAGATTTCTGTTCACATTACACTTGAACTTCTGCATTTCAGTACAGTTGGGAAAGCAGAATCCCGGAAATGAGTTCCAAAGTCTAGCATTTCTGGGGAAGAAATTATTGGAGTAGAAGGCTTTCTTACACCTAGGGATCTCCACTGTGAAGGGGTGGGATTTAGCTGCTTGTCTGGTTTGTCGGGGGTGTTCACGTCTAGGGGGTACAAGTGCTTGTCAATTTATTTTATTTTTATGATGACAACACATTTTATAAAATCCGACCCACGTCTTGGTCACATCAACTTTACATTTCTGTTGAAATAGCTAATCTAATTAGAAAAAAAATTAATTGAATTTTTACATCGTCTCGTATTCTTCGTTGCCAACCATCTGACTCTTATCTTCCACCTTCAGTCTTTTTATAACGTCTTTTTAGGGAAGCTAATACATTGATATGCAAATCAATGTATATCAAACTACAAAACACAACAGGAATTTTTATTGCTCACTTAATTTGATGTTGCAACGTCATGCATAATGGGGATGTCTTGAGCCTCCATCTTCCTAGTGACATGTCTTCACTGTTTAGTCCCCAAATTATGTTTTTTTTGTTTGTGTTAGATCTTCAATGGTTTTTATTTTTTTGCATTCATTCAATTGTTTTCCTGCATACCTAACCCTAACCCAGAAATTACTCTCGTTACTTTTCAAGTTTCATAATATCGTTTGCATTCCATCACCACATTTTTTTTTAAATTTCAAGACTTTATCACAATTAGTATCAATTTCCACGCTCAAGGCAATCTCATTACACTAAACTTTACAAGAGATAAAATCATCATATAGAGAAAAAATTTGAGAGTGCGGAGTCACACATTTCATGAGTATATACGGTGCTTTTTGATGAAAGTATGCTTAGCTTTGCTTTTGTTGACTTATTAGTTGCGGTTGAAAGAACTGGACATAAAATTGGAATGCACAACAAAATCATCTAACAAAAATAAAGGCAAGACAAGGCAAAAAAAAAAAGCTAAAGAAAATAAACATTAGCAAATGTGTTGCATATCCACCTCCTTTCCTATTTCTACATTTGCACTTATTAAATCTTCCAAGTGTAAAATCATAGTATTATAAAACTATTCTGCGTTGAATATTTCAACCTGTCTATCATAGATACAAATAAGGAATTTGTGTCAGTGCATCTCTTGTCGTCTTTCACTAGAACAAAACTAAGACTTATTTTAACTACTTTTAGGTTGTTATATTGAAGTATGACATTAAATAACATGAACGTAATTTTAGAAATTTGGGGAAATCATCCCTTAGTTGCTATTACTCTTATGCTCACTATTATAGTAATATTGGAAGAGCGTATACAAATGGTGTTAAAAACAGTATTTTCCACACAAAGTTAAATTAAGTAGAGGAATAGAAACAAAATTCCATGAGACATTAAAAATTAGAACTAGGATATCACAGACAAAAAACAATGCAGCAAAGAAATGAGAAAGATCTTCCTCTTTAACCTGCGTTTGGATGCTTTTTTTTTTTTTTTTAAAGCTCTACCTTTGATCTGGATAGTAGGCAAGTGAAAACTTTCTTAATATGAAGAATTGTCACCATATGTGCCTGGCTCAGCAGAAACAATGAACAACTGGAAATGTTCAGGTTATCTTTTCAGTTCTTAAACTGATTTTCTTCCCAACCAAGGCATATTGCCACTTGGAACATAAGGGACTACTCTATGGGATTATGTCCAACAGGGGACTGTGGGGTGGGGTGAGCAGTTGAGGAGTGAGAAGTCTGTTCACATTGCATTTAAACTTTTGCAGATTGGGAGCAGGAATCAGGGAGGGAATTCCAAAGTCTAACAGTCTGAGAGAAGAAGCTATTAGAGTGGAAGGTTTTTCAACATCTACGGACCTCAACAGGAAGAGGTGGATTGTTGGGTTAGTCAGGAGTATGTACTTTGATGGAGCACAAGTGCTGTCAGTTCATCAGAGAACATTCCATTAAAGTAATTATAAAACAGGCACAGAGATGCCACATTATGGCAATGGGGCAAAGGTTGGAGGCTCGCCAATAATGCAGGACCTGTTACATTTGAGACCTTTTCTTGTTTAAGAGTGAAAAACTAACGGTAGATGCACCAGCCCAGATGTGGCAACAATATGCCATGCATGGTTGAATTGTGGCTTTGTAAAGATGTAGAATGCTCTTTGATAAAAGTAATTTTCTAGCATGATTCAGCGATATTAACATTATTATAACTAGAGAAAGTATTGTCCAACAGTGGATGAATGAAAATCACAATTTATTTTTAAGAATACACAAAATACACTTAAATTATTCGCATGATTTTCATCATCATTACCATAATATTCAGTTTTACATGCTGGCATGCGTTGGATGGCTTTTAGAAATTGACTTCCAAACCAACCTATCTCTGGACAGATCTTTCCCACTCTTTCTTTCATTTTCATCCTTATCACCTACTTCCATATTTTCCTTTAGAATATGATTGATACAATGTAAACAAATTGAGATCATTTTAAGACCGAATTAACATTTTCCCTAACCCATACTTTTAAAATCTATTTTAATAGTTTTTGATTAATTTGAAGTATTTTACAAGCTGATCTCTGGCACTTTTCAAAGAGATCCCTTTTAAAAGAATCCCTCTTCCCCTTTTTCATCAATTTTAGTAAGATTTAAACAATAGTACAAACAATTGAGCAAATTTCAATTATTTTATAATATAAAAAACTTACATGGAAGCTTAATCCCAGAAAATCAAAACTTTCCTGAGTTTATAAGAGTCAGATATGTCCAAAGATGAAATACTGCTGCTAAGTACAAAATCGATTATTTAATTTAGTAGCGTATGATCTCCTCTACTCCCTAAAAACTATTTTTCTAATCTACTGTTTCATGGAAGATGCTAGACTGAGCTCCAGTCTTTACTTTCTCCCTCTAAGATATTCACAGTAAAATCTTGTATTGCTAATATAATGATAAAAGACTTTCCTTTCAGAATTCCCATAGATAGAGCTTCTTTGCAAGGGTCATATGTTTTGCAAGTGTTATACACCTGTGGAATACATTACCACAGGACTGCTTCCCTGCTGATTATAAATTGGTTGGTAATCAAATGAAGTTCATACTATTGATCAATATTAGTACTTCCATACTGTCCATCTTTTAGCTGATAATCAGATCCTCAAGTGGCTTGTGGCCCTGTATTAGTGATGACTCAATAGTACAAAATAAACATCAGTCATGTACTTTCAATGTTTTCATGATAGCACTATACATTTGATTGTTTTGGAGTATTTATTAGGATTTTAACTTTTTAAATTTATTAAAATTCAAGAGTGTCTCAGTATTATGAACTTGAGATGAGTATCCGAGATGAGAAAAGTCCTAAATAAAAAAAAAAAAAAGAAAAATGGAAAAAAAAGAAAGAAAAAAAATTTTTTTTACAAATGAGGAAATAGTGAAAAGTCACCTCAAAATTTTCAATTTCATTTGCAGAATCTTCCACTGTTTCACAAAGGTAAATTAAATGGAGAGATAACGGGAAGTTCTGAAGGCGGCGAATGTAAGTATGGACAATTCCAGCCACTTTCCCAGGATTTTTTATGTACTGAAAAAGATTTAAAAAAAAAAAAAAAAAATGTTAATAACAATACAAACTTATGTAATTGTAGAATAAAAAAAAATTGCCCACTAATAAATAAATGCTTAACAACAACAGTAAATAATATTAATAATGAATAAAAGTATAGAGAGTCTACAGAAGATAATTTTAAGGGTAAGCAACAACACACACTGAACAAGTCCTTATATGCCACCAGATAATAGCTTCTTTCCTCAGATTGCTTGCCCTTGGAATTTCATTCCTGCTTCCTCAACTATACCAACATGTAAAAATTTAACTAATGTAAACAAACATGTGGTCCAGGTTTCATCCTCTTCTATAAATCTGCCTCTTATTACAGTAGCACCATATGCTTTAGTAGCAATATGCCTTGTTTGGGATGAACAAAAGAAAAAAGTTTTAAATGTATGTTCGCTTGTATTTTTATTCAGAACATACCATGAACGATCATTGAAAAAGGGAACAATTCAAATTAAAGAAGATCAAGAAACGAATATTATTGTATTTCTATTTTTAACAGTAGACAACACTTTATTTAAATATTTAACTAATGTACTTTATAAAGATATGATTGATTTCATTTAAATTTATTGAAAAAAGTTTTTTTTACATTTCCTGCAAAAAAAAAAGAAAAGAAAAAGAAAAAAAAGACAATAGGATGACAAATACAAAAAGCACTCTAACTGACCTATATTAGTTTTTGCTAAATGATACTAGTAAAGCTAAAAGCATGTAGGAAAAGAAATCTTAAGTTGAGATTGATATGCACGCACAGTTTTCTATAAAAAAAATATGACATCACGTGTGAATCTAATCGTAAATGTATTCCTTTTGAATGAACGGTTTTAGCCCAATAGCTCAAGGCGAGAAATCAGAATTGAGAGTTTGCAATTAATTTTTTTTTTTTTTTTACTTTAATTCATCTCAAACAAAACTCATTTACCACCGAGATATAAGATGTTTAGTTCTCTCCCACTGTAAGAACTTAGACACCAGCAGCCCCGTCGGCATTCCCCAATGAGGGCGCCTCAGGCGATTATCAACAAACCAACCCCTTCTCAAAGAGAGAAGGCAAGGCTTGGGATGGTAGACCTCCTAGAACAGCACAAAGTCAACAGAGACATTATTGGAATAATCTAATCTTTGTTGATTTTAGGGGACCTGAAATGTAAAGGATTACTGTGGATTACAGGCCAGATTTATTTATAAGGAGTATCCTAAGTGACGAGTTGCGCAGCAGAATGTTTTTTCACATTACATTTATATTTCTGCATGTCAATGCAATGAGGGAAATAGGGACCTGGGAGGGAATTCCAAACGGCTATCAAAGTAAATAGCTATTACAGCTATCTGGGGATCTCCACAGTAAATGAATGGGAGTTAGCTGATTCGGAGAGCATATTCCATTGAAATACTTGTAAAACAAGCAACATGGATGCTATCTTGATGGAACAGGTGCAGATGATGGACCTATTAGATTAGAAACTCACTGTCCAAGAAGGAAAGACTAGTGCCCACTTGAACCAGCCCAGATGTGACAACAGTATTCCGTGCATGTACAGATGATGGCCTTGTAGAGATATAGGATGCTGGTAAATGCGTAACATTTTCTAGCATAGTAGAGGGAGCCTACTTTTCTTTTAGTTTTGGCAGTATATGCTATTTATTTATTCCAATTTATGTTACCTGTGGCAATCAGTGATTATTAAGAATCCTTGTAGTTGTTAAAGGAAAGTTTTATTTTAATAGCATTATATGTTACCATCCATTCTTGTCTACATTCAACTATAGATTGAAGGGAATTTTCTAAGAATTTAATCATTGTCTTGGATTTGTGTGTGTCCGTTTTACTCACATACCAAGAGTAGAACATGGTTAGGGTTAGGGTAGAACAATTATAGTAATAATATAACTTTAATACATCAATGTCGGGATTCTGATTTAAAGTGTTTAGAATATCTGTTGGCTTCATGAATTGAAACTTTGACATGTTGATGCAAGTCTTAATAATAATACAACTACTATCTCTCTCTTCATTATATATGTTTTCTTGAACTATCAACATGTTTATGCAAACGATACATGACAAGTTGTACACAAAACAACCACTGACATTTTAACAAAATATTTTATAGTTGTATAAGGAAACAAAAGGTCAATTAACATATTCTTTCAACTGAGCTTTTTGTTAGTAAAAAAAAAAAATAAAAAAAAATAATAAGTCAAATAGTTTTACTGCCCTGTTGGATTTTGGAATCAGGAGTATGTTACTGTAATTGGAGCCACTAGATGTGTATCAATACTTATTGTTTGTCATTGAAATTTAAAATATATATTTCCCATCCTTTTTCTATTTTCTTCAGCTTTCTATTGTTATATATTATTTACAGCAGCCTGTACTCATTGGAAAGTTTTGGCATCTTCTATTTAGGTACATCTATAAAAAAATAAAGTATATTATATAAATAGATTATCTCCCTTGTCTTTTAAGAGAGAAATTAAGTGTTTATCTTCCCAGGTGCTTCTTATATTGACCAATCACTGGGAACTCAAATTGGTGAGAAAAAGCGAAAATCATATTTCATTCTATTTAAAAGAAAAATTGATAAAGCTTTAAATTAGAAGTTAAAATTTTTATAAAATTCTGTATATGCAATAATTTTTTTAAAGATTATAACATGTTGAATTTTAAAGTTAAAATAAAGTTATTATTAATAATAATAAAAAAACACTTTAACATTTAAAATGAGTACATTGGCTTGGTGTTTTATAAAAGATGGGGTAATCTAAGAAATAAACCGATTATACTAGCATATTTACTCATTAAAAAGTATTTTCTTCATATTTCACGCAAAATACTAAATCAATTTTAAACTCCAAAGCGTTCAGCATGTCAATCATTTTTAATAAAAATAAAAAAAAAATTATTGCCTATAAACAATTTTTAGTCATCTTTTTGAAAACTCTTAAAGTGTTTTTAATCTAAACTTTTATAAAACAAAATCTTAATAAATGTAGAAAGCCATTGTTTTAATTCAATTCAAATGATTTGGTTTGGTTGTTTGTTGTATTAAATAACCCCAAAAGGGTTGATATGCTGTAAAACACAGCATATCAACCCTTTTTGGATTATTTAATGCCAAATCCAGTTATTTTGGAAAGAGTTTTTATGTTTCAAGTTCTTTATATCTTTAAATATTTATTCAGTTGTTTTACAGCATATCAACTCTTTTTGGGTTATTTAATGCCGAATCCAGTTATTGTGTAGGTTTTTATTCTTCAAGCTGTTTGTATCTTCAATCACTAGTTTGCAGTGTCTGGTTTGATTGTTTTATAGTGGATTTTATCATTTTTGTTCCCTGTCCTGCAGAACATGAATGTTTTGCAATGGGGTAACGAAAAAGGGTTACAGTATTAATGTTTTATACATTTTAAGTTAGGAAGTGGGGGAGATAGAAAGAGAAAAGGTAAATGAGAAGCAGAAAAGGGTGGGTTGTTGTCTTTCTTTTTAGTTTTGCACAGTTCAAATGAATGAACAGCTTAGATAAATTAAGCTTTAATATAAGCTGCAGACAGTTGTTTGCAAGAAATGTCTCCATAAAAATTTTCAATACATGTCATTAATCTAACTTGTATTCATCTTATTCAGTACAGTTATATTCTTGTTTGTTTTTATGGTGACAGTGTAGAGAGGCCAAAGAATAAGCAGCCAAGATTAGCATGTGCCTGCTGCAAGGAAACAATGGCCGCATGCAGGTACGGACAAAGAACTGTGTGATTACGAGGTGATTATGCAAAATAAGCATTTTTCGGAGTCTCTAAATGGCTAAATAAAAGCAGACAGATTTTTTGCTCAATAATAAGTTTTGTTTTGGATACCATGTTATTTGTGCGTGTTCTTGACGGGTCTTGCTTATCTCTTGTATTGTTGGTGATGAGACAAAACATGGAATACTGCTACTGCTAAGAGTGATCATCTTGTGTTGTTGGTGAAGAGAAGAAACAAGGGCTGCTCTTACTGCAAAGAGCTACTGCCTTGTGTTGTCAATGAAGAGAAAAGACAAGGATTATTACTATTGCTGATATGAGCAAACATTGTCATTGTTGTTAGTTAAAGGAATTATTTAACTAAACACAACTAAAAAGGTCCCTGGTTGATTACCAAACACATCTTTTAGTTTTTAACAAATTCACAACAGATCTGTGGTGGCTATCGGATACACACCAAAAGTGAGTTCAGAAAATATGCAACTCTGACCGGCTATAAAAAAATCATGTGACTTGTTTGTCTGTAAAAAATAAGTAACATGATCACCAAAATAATCTCACTCAAAACAAAATGACAACCTTTGGAGCAACTCAGAAAAAAATTTAAAAAATAAGAAAATGAAAAGATAGATAATTAGCATTCCTTAACACTAGACATATGGGTTGGTGTTAATTGAATCCGGTTTCCTCACTGACCAGTAAACTTGACACTATTTCTTCTCCTGACCAACCAATCAAAATTGAAGTACTAAAGAGATCAAAAAGACTTCATAAACATTAGGACAATACAGATTCAAAAACAACCAGCTTTATGGACACAGAGACAATTATATCGGTTCATAAAAAATAAATATTTAAATAAGAGAACAAAGTCTTATTTCAGTAGTTAATACAATTGCCTGGATTTTTCTGCATGATACAAAGTTCTTATCACACGAAGGGAAGATGCCTTCCTCACTATAATCCATCAAGCTATTATCATCAGTCAACCATATGTAGATAACTTACACACCTACAAACCATGCCAAAAAATTATACTTTCTTCAATAGATGGAAGCCGGAATTCCAAAATCTAGCAGTTCATGGTAAGAAACTATTAAAATAGGTTTTTCAGCATCTAGGGACATCTACAGTAAAGGAGTGGAATTTTGTTGTTTGTCAAGTTAGTCTGAGTAACTAAGTACTTGTAAAACAAGCACAGTGATGCAACATTCCGGCAATAGAACAGAAGTTGGAGTTTAGTTGATAGTGCGGGACCGACTAAATTGGAGAATCTTTTTTTGGACCCTGTCTGAGAGCAAGAGACTACTGGTAGACGCATCAGCCTAGATGGAACAAGGGAAGACAATTCTAGAAGGTGTTAAAGTTTTTCAAAGAATTTCTCTGAAAATGTTAAAGCTTTGTGTAACTTTTTGGTAAAAGCAAAACACTAAATTAACACAATAACACAAAATAAAACATTAATTATCTGAACATTTATTTAATTAAAATAAAATATAAATCTCACCTGTCAATAGTTTAAATGTATGCATGTTTTTATGTTTGCCTATTACTGTGAGGTAAAATACGGCACGGTGTATCCTTCTCTCAAGGATAGATAGGATTCTCTTAAGCCATGGTAGGCACCTCATCTAGTGATGGCGTCATGATAAAAAATACCCTTGATAGCCCTGGCGAAGCATCAAGTATTCAGCTACCGACAAGATTTGAATTACACTACAAATTCGTGTAATTCAATTTCAACTGCGGCTGCACTGGATGGATGGATATCTGCCTAAAATTTTCGACAGAGGCGACGGATTTTCACAGGATCGGTATTGTTTTGAAGCTCGACCCTTCGGACAACAAATATAGAAAAATTAGCTAAAAACATTAATTCCTTCACCCTCAACTGGGCACTTTTCTACAAGTAGGGGAGGTCACTTTTTTTCGCTGTTATTTTCGAAAGTCATCTCCACTTTTTGATTGACTAGCCTTAACTTAAACCTTTGCCACTTCTGGTTTGGCGATGGATGCAACGGCAAAGACGTCATCTTTTTTTTTTTTCACATTGTTTTCCTCCTTCGCGGTACAGGTTCGAGCCTGCCTGCCTACTACCATTTTTTTTTTTTTTTTTGCTCGACACACACTTCTAAACACCCGGGCAACGCTGGGCACTCAGGCTAGTATACATACATACATATATATATATATTAGCGGTACCCTGCCACGTGTTGCTGTGGCTTAATTTGGTGTAATGGAAAATTCTAATAAAAAGAAAAAATGCATGTATCTTATATTCTTAGTTCAGCAATCCACTCCAAAAAGTAAAAAAAAAAAGGGCAAAAATGAAAAAAAATGGTACTCTTGCAGAATTGGATCCGAATCCTCGGGAGTTACCGTCAATCATGGCTTGGGCTCGACCAACATTCAGTGGATTAAGCCGAAAATTGCTAAAACTTTGAAACGCTAAATAGTTTTCTTTTTTATTGTATTAAAAAATGTGAGTTTTTAATTAATATTTGGGTAAGGGGGAGGGGTACTATACACAGATTCGAAAAAGTTGTCCAAAATCGAATAAATGAAAGCAAAGGTAAAGTAAATTACGTTTCTATCTAACTGGATAATTTTTTAGTGTTTTTATTTAATGTAAAATGTTTAATCGGCTCAAAAAACTCAGTGTTTATCTATGTATTTGAAAAAGACGAATGGTCATGGACTCTGTTGAATACGTTAAGTTTGGGAAAATCAGTTAAAAACTATACAAAACAGTGTCAGACACCTACTGATTATATGTTATTGTGACATGGGCTGACATATTCGGTGGGTTTCTGATAGTATTTTGTATAGTTTTTTAGTTTTAAATCATTTTCTCAAGCTTAACATCATCAACAGTGTCCGTCACCATTTGTATTTTTAAATACACTGATAAACACTGTTTTTCAAGCCGACTAAACGTTATAGTAAATAAAACGGGTTTGTATTACTAAACACAGAAACAAAAAAGTCGTTGAAAAATAAATATAACAAATAAATGTTATCAAAGGCAAGATAAGTTACTTTTCTACCTAACTGAATAAGATTTTAGTGTGTTTTATATAGTGTAAAATGTTTAATCGGTTCGAAAACATGTAGTGTTTATCTGTATATTTCAAAAATGCAAATGGCGGCAGACTGTGTTGAACATGTTAAGTTTGGGAAAATGAGCTAAAACTAAAAAACTATACAAAATACTGTCAGGAACTCACTCAATATATGTTACCGTGACATAGGCAGACATGTATTCGGTGGTTTTTAACAGTATTTTGTATAGTTTTTTAGTTTTAACTCATTCTCCCAAACCTAATATGTTTAGCACAGTCTGCCGCCATTTGTAATTTTCAAATATAGCAGTAAACGCTGTGTTTTTCAAGCCGAATAAACATTTTACATTAAAAAAACAAAAATTATCCATTTTGGTAATAAAGTAACATATCTTGCCTTTGATAATATTTGTTATACATTTATTTTTTTGACAACTTTTTCAAATCTATATGTACAGTAGTACAAACCCAATAAAAACACTAAAAATTATTTAATTAGGTAGAAAAGTAACTTATCTTGCCTTTGAAAATATTTACTTGTTATATATTTGTTCTTGTTGACAACTTTTTCAAGTCTTTATGCAAGTACAAACCTAAAGGTGTATTTTTCGGTCTAATTTTATTTTTAATACCGCGCTTAAATTTAAATTTCACTATCTTTTTTGGGGGAGGGTATTTTTTTTACATTAGGTCCACCTCCACAATTTTCGACTATGCTGAATAAGAAAATCTCATTTAAAATTTGCAGAGGCAATTAGTTTGAGATATAAAGACCTGTACTATGCACTATAATTCACTGACGGCCATGAATAAACACTCCCAACCTCCCCATATTAAGAACGGCTTTTGGAATAAACAACACCCATGCCTAACCACGTGTTTTAACCTTTTACCTGTCTTTCATCTTTTAAAAACGGCTTTTGGAATAAATACCACCATTTCCCCATGTTAAGAACGGCTTTCAGAATAAACACCCCCAACCTACCCATGTTCAAAATTGTGGAGGTGGACCTAATGTGAAAATTTACCTTTTGTTTTTTAATAAATTGTTAGTTGAAAGCACAGAATAGTGACAAAACACCATCCCCTCCCCTTGGTAAGAATAGCAAAAAAAAAAAATTACGGTTTTCTTGGTAGAAACTTTTCTGTATTTCACCTAACAATTTCTGGTGCTAATGAACTTACTGATCCGCGCTATTTTTTAAATCATATTTCCAAGTTTAATTAAAATTTTATGATATGTTTTTTATTCAATTGTAAGGTTAAAGTACAGAATAGGTACAAAACACCCTCCCCATGTTAAGAATGGCTTTTTAAGTAATGTTATTATTTCAGCACGGATCATTCTCTACACGAGTACCTAATATTTTTTTTCAGCCATTCTTACCATAGAGAGGGGATGGTGTTTTGTAACTATTCTGTGCTTTTAACTAACAATTTATTATTAAAAAAAGATACTGTGAAATTATAAAAAAATAAAAAGATATTGTGAAAGTTGAATTTAACTTGACAAAAAAAACAAAACAATGTGAACGGCGCGTTCAACATTGTAGCCGGAGCTTATTTAGCAATAAGATTACATTAGTGGATTAATGGGTGCCAATGCACTTACTGATCCGCACTATTTTTTAAAATCATATTTCCAAGTTTAATTAAAGTTTTATGTTTTTTTGATATTTTTTAGATTAGGTCCACCTCCACAATTTTCTTTTAAATTACGAATTTTATAGGTTTCTGACTATGCTGAATATGGAAATCGCATTGAAATTTTGCAGAAATAAGTAGTTATCGAGATATAAATAGTTGTTTTATGCATTGTATTCTTTGGCGGCCATCTTTGTTATGTGCGTAAATTTGTTTATGATGCGCGCAAGCATGTAAAAAAGATGGCCGCCAGAGATTACAATGCATTATACAACTTTTTATATCTCGATAACTACTTATTTTTGCAAAATTTCATTAAATCATTTCTCTCCGATAGGCTCATAAGAGTAGTGGTAGATGGACAAAAATCGGAGGTCTGCAATATAAATGCTGGAGTCCCTCAGGGGTCAATCCTGGGCCCAACTCTCTTCCTGATCTACATCAATGACCTCCCTAAACACATACTTAAATCATTCGTTGACATCTATGCTGATGACACGACCATCTACGGCAACACATCAAAGGCTGTAAATGACAAAGTTCTCTCTGATTCTCTCTCCTCTGATCTCGAGCGCATGGTTCAGTGGGGGAAGACGTGGCTGGTTACCTTTAATGCATCCAAAACCAAACTCCTATCCTTAATCATCAACGCTCTGATCCCCATCTGGCATCAATTGTGATGGATGGCTCTCGTCTGGGTGAGGCCCCGTGTTTTGACAAGCTTCTGGGTTTGACCTTTGCTCCTGATCTGAAATGGAACACGTACATCAAGTCTGTTGCCAAGGTCGCTGGAAAAATGGTGGGATCCTTCTACCCCCCCAGAAGATATCTCACTACTGATGCAATTCTCTATCTATATAAAAGCCAAGTACGTCCAAGGATGGAATACTGTTGCCATATCTGGGCAGGAGCTGCTAAAAACAGCCTATCCTGCCTTGACAGAGTATAAAATAGACTTCGTGGCTTAGTGGGGGATGCCCTTTTCTCTACCCTGCAATCTCTCTCCCACAGAAGAGACGTTGCGAGCCTATCCTTGTTTTATCGTTATTTCCATGGCAGGTGCTCGTCTGAACTCCAATCTCTGGTTCCCGCTCGCCAATCTTTCACAAAAAACACACGTCTAGCTGAATCCACTGTGAAAAATTTCCCCCACTCTATATCTGTGCCTAAATCAAAACGTGGATTCCATGAACAAAGCTTCTTTCTTAGAACTGCACGCCTGTGGAACTCTGTTCCGTCTGCCTGCTTCCCACCGGACTACAACTTGGATGTCTTCAAGTCCAACGTTAACAAATTCCTAATGAACCGCCCCCTTAAGTAAACACTTCATCAAATCTCCACACTAACGTACTGTACTTGCAATAACCCTTATCCCTGAGTGGCTTCCGGGCCTTGATAAGTGGTGATCACTGTGTAAAAAAAAAAAATTTCAATGCGATTTCCGTATTCAACATAGTTGAAAACCTACAAAAGTCATCATTTAAAAGAAAATTGTAGAGGTGGACCTAATCTAAAAATTTACCGTTTTTTTATTCAATTGTAAGGTTAAAGTACAGAACAGGTACAAAACACCCTCTTCTCCCCATGTTAAGAATGGCGTTTTAAATAATAATGCTATTATTTCAGCACGGATGAGTAAGTGCATGAGTACCCAATTTCTTTAATAAAGAAAAAGCATTCATATTTTCTTATATAAAAACAACTTCTGTAAAAAAAAAAAAAGAAAAAACGTGTACTTTCAATTTTTGTTAAAAAAGGTTTTCTTAAAAATAAAAAATACGGTAAAAAAAGCAAACAAGAAAACATTAATCAGTATTCATGCAAAGAGTGATCCGTGCTGAAATAATAACGTTATTATTTAAAAAGCCATTCTTAACATGGGGAGGGGAGGGGGTTTTGTACCTATTCTGTACTTTAACCTTACAATTGAATAAAAAAATAAAACTTTAATTAAATGTGGAAATACAATTTAAAAAATAGCGCAGATCACTCTCTGCATTAGCACCGAAAGTACAGAATAGTCAGAAAATACCCACCCTCTCCATGTTAAGAATGGCTTTCTAAATAATGTTAATGCTTCAGTATTGTTCCTTGTCTGCTTAAGTTTAACTTTTGTTTATTAAATTTTTAGGTGAATGTCCAGAATAGTAACAAAATAGCCCTATTCCCATGCTAAGAATGGCTTTCTAAATAATAACGTCATTATTTCAGCAGGGTAGCTTCTCTGTATAAGTGCCATCTTTTGTTTATTAAATTGTTAGGTGAAAGTACGGTACTCATGCAGAGAGTGATCCGCGCTGAAATAATAACGTTATTATTTAAAAAGCCATTCTTAACATGGGGAGGGGAGGGTGTTTTGTACCTAATATGTATTTTAACCTTACAATTGAATAAAAAAAACATAATAAAACTTTAATTAAACGTGGAAATACGATTTAAAAATAGCGCGGACCACTCTCTGCATTAGCACCAAATATTATTTAAGCACATTACCAATCCGTAAAATTTCTTCGAAAAAAACCTGTACTTTTACCAAACAATTTATAGTGTTAATAATAAAAAAGTTCATATTTTCTTATATCGAAAAATCAAAAACAAAAACAAAAAATAACAAAAACAAAAAACAAAATAAAACAAACCCAAAAAAACAACTTTGACTAAAAAAGCAAGCGACAAACTTTTTTTTTTGCCTGATATAATAAAGAAAAAATGTTTGAATTAGAAAATTTGGAAGATAAACAAATGAATTATGTTTTTTTGTTTTTTTTTTACTTATCGAGTAAACAGAAAATGAAACCTAATTCGTTTCGTCAAATCGTGGTGTGTGAAATGAATTGAACCGGAAGTTCAGTTCTATCAACAAAACAGGTTCGCATTAACGGCTTACGAAAAATATTTTTATTTTATTTAATATTTTAATAATTGGCGATGTAAATTTATTTTAATAACATAGAAACATCCCTCGACTCTAAAGATGGGTTGTCTGAAAATTTCAAATAAATTGGTAATGTAGAAATATGGTTGTATCAACTTTGAACGAACCAAGAATTACATTTTTATATATATAGATATATATATATATGCACTTATAACACATATATATGCACATATCACATATATATATGTACATATCACACATATATATGTACATATCACACATATATATGTACATATCACACACACATATATATATATATATATGTACATATCACATATATATATATATATGTACATATCACATATATATATATGTACATCACATATATGTACATATCACACATATGTACATATCACACATATGTACATATCACACATATGTACATATCACACATATGTACATATCACACATATATATATATATATATATATATAAATATGCACATATATATATATATATACACATAGCACACATATATACACATCACACATATCAAACATATATACACATCACACACACATATACACATATCACATATATATACACATATCACATATATACACACACATGTCACATATATATACACACATGTCACATATATATATACATACACATGTCACATATATATATACACATGTCACATATATATATACATACACATGTCACATATATATATACACATATCACACATATATATATACACATATCACACATATATATACACACATATCACACATACACATATCACACACATATATATGCACATATTACACACATATACACATATCACACACATATATATACACATACCACACACACACATATATATACACATATCATACACATATATATACACATATGTATACACATATCACACATATGTATACACATATCACACATATGTATACACATATCACATATATATATGTATACACATATCACATATATATATGCACATATCACATATATATATGCACATATCACATATATATATGCACATATCACATATATATATGCACATATCACATATATATATATGAACATATCACATATATATATATATATATGCACATATCACACATATATATGTGCACATATCACACATATATATGTGCACATATCACACATATATATATGCACATATCACATATATATATGCACATATCACATATATATATGCACATATCACATATATATATGCACATATCACATATATATATGCACATATCACATATATATATGCACATATCACATATATATATATATGCACATATCACATATATATATATGCACATATCACATATGTATATATGCACACATCACATATATGTGATATGTGCATATATATATGTGATATGTGCATATATATATATATGTGATATGTGCATATATATATGTGATATGTGCATATATATATGTGATATGTATATATATATATATATGTGATATGTGCATATATATATGTGATATGTGCATATATATATATATATGCCCATATCACATATATATATGCACATATCACATATATATATATGCACATATATATATATCACACAGTTATATGCACATATCACATATATATATATATATATGCACATATCAGACACATATATATATATATATGCACATATCACACACACATATATATATATGCACATATCACACACATATATATATATATGCACATATCACACACATATATATATATATGCACATATCACACACATATATATATATATGCACATATCACACACATATATATATATATATGCACATATCACACATATATATATGCACATATCACACACATATATATGCACATATCACACACACATATATATATGCACATATCACACATATATATATATATGCACATATCACACACATATATATATATATGCACATATCACACATATATATATATGCACATATCACACACATATATATATGCACATATCACACACACATATATATATATATATGCACATATCACATATATATATGCACATATCACATATATATATATGCACATATCACATATATATATATTTATATGCACATATCACATATATATATATTTATATGCACATATCACTTATATATATATTTATTTGCACATATCACTTATATATATATTTATATGCACATATCACTTATATATATATTTATATGCACATATCACTTATATATATATATATATATATGCACATATCACTTATATATATATTTATATGCACATATCACATATATTTATATGCACATATCACTTATATATATATATTTATATGCACATATCACTTATATATATATATATATATATATTTATATGCACATATCACTTATATATATATATTTATATGCACATATCATTTATATATATATATTTATATGCACATCACTTATATATATATATATATGCACATATCACTTATATATATATATATGCACACATCACTTATATATATATATGCACACATCACTTATATATATATATGCACACATCACTTATATATATATATATATGCACATATCACTTATATATATATATGCACATATCACTTATATATATATATGCACATATCACTTATATATATATATGCACATATCACTTATATATATATATATGCACATATCACACACACACATATATATATATATATGCACATATCACACATATATATATATGCACATATCACACACATATATATGCACATATCACACACACACACACATATATATATATGCACATATCACACATATATATATATGCACATATCACACATATATATATATATATGCACATATCACATATATATATATATATATATGCACATATCACACATATATATATATATATGCACATATCACACACATATATATATATATATATGCACATATCACACACATATATATATATATATGCACATATCACATATATATATGCACATATCACATATATATGCACATATCACACATATATATATGCACATATCACATATATATGCACATATCACATATATATATATGCACATATCACATATATATATGCACATATCACATATATATATGCACATATCACATATATATATGCACATATCACATATATATATGCACATATCACACATATATATATGCACATATCACACATATATATATGCACATATCACACATATATATATATGCACATATCACACATATATATATATGCACATATCACACATATATATATGCACATATTACACATATATATATATGCACATATCACACATATATATATGCACATATCACACATATATATATGCACATATCACACATATATATATATATATGCACATATCACACACATATATATATATATATATATATGCACATATCACATATATATATGCACATATCACATATATATATGCACATATCATATATATATATATATTTATATGCACATATCACTTATATATATATATATATGTATATGCACATATCACATATATATATATGCATATATATTTATATTCACATATCGCTTATATATATATATATTTATATGCACATCACTTATATATATATATATGCACATATCACTTATATATATATATATATGCACATATAACTTATATATATATATGCACATATCACTTATATATATATATGCACATATCACTTATATATATATGCACATATCACTTATATATATATATGCACATATCACTTATATATATATGCACATATCATATATATATATATATATGCATATATCACTTATATATATATATGCATATATCACATATATATATGCATATATCACATATATATATGCATATATCACATATATATATGCATATATCACATATATATATGCATATATCACATATATATATGCATATATCACATATATATATGCATATATCACATATATATATGCATATATCACATATATATATGCATATATCACTTATATATATATCACTTATATATATATCACTTATATATATATCACTTATATATATATATCACTTATATATATATATATATCACTTATATATATATCACTTATATATATATATCACTTATATATATATATCACTTATATATATATATATCACTTATATATATATATATCACTTATATATATATATATCACTTATATATATATATATCACTTATATATATATATATCACTTATATATATATATATCACTTCTATATATATATATATATCACTTCTATATATATATATATCACTTATATATATATATATCACTTATATATATATATCACTTATATATATATATATCACTTATATATATATATATCACTTATATATATATATATATATATATATATATATATCACTTATATATATATATATATCACTTATATATATATATATATCACTTATATATATATATATATATCACTTATATATATATATATCACTTATATATATATATATATCACTTATATATATATATATATATCACTTATATATATATATATATCACTTATATATATATATATATATATCACTTTTATATATATATATCACTTATATATATATATATATCACTTATATATATATATCTTATAATATAAAGCTGAATGTCTGTGTGTGTGTGTGTGTATGTCTGGTCACGAATAGGCTCCTATATGGTTGACTATTAAAAAAAAACTGATTACATATAATGATAGAAGATGTATCGAGACACAGGAATGAGTATGTTTGATCTGGCAGAACAGTGGTTCATTAAAATTGTGGGGCCTGCGTTTGCGCCTGATCCACAAAGTATGGAAATAAAAAATTAAAAAATTAAAAAAAGAAAACGTTTAGAAGTGCTTTTGATATAGATGTACATAATACTTTGATAAGTATGTTTTAACTTATATAGCGATGGTATGATAAAATTTTGGGGTCTGCATTCGCACCTGGCCTCCATAGAATGGAAATAGGCACAAACTTTAATAAAAACTTTTCATATCTATCTGCGTAAGTATACTTTGATTAATTTGTTTCAGTTTGAAGAAATATGGTATAATAAAATTATGGGGTGTTCGTTCACACCTGACCTCATAGAATGGAAATATGTCACAAAGTTTAACAAGGTTTTTTAATATAGATCTGCAGAATATTGTGATAAGTGTTTCAATGTGAATAGGTATGGTATAATAAATTATGGGGTTTATCTATTTTATTTATATTTTCATCATATTTTGCTTTGGTTTTGATACCCCCAAATTCAACCCAAAATTACAACCCTTCCTTTTCATAACCTATCATACTTTCATAAATCAGAGTCCATTTTCTGTAGGCTGTTTTTGAACCCAGTCAACGACGGGTACTTTTGCTAGCATATATGTACATATCATTTTCATCTAGTATATATGCACATATCATTTTATATATATATATATATATATATATATATACTAGCATGGGTGCCCCCCCCGGCGTTGTCCGGGTGTTTGGAGGTATATGCTGATCAAAAAAAAAAATAAATAAATAAAAAAAGGTCAATTTTTTTTAACTTTGACCCCTATTATAACCCCTTAAAATTTATTGTTTTGGGCTCAAATCAAGTTATTCAGTTAGATCCATGTCCAAGAAACCTTTATCTAAAATTTCAAGTGTCTAGACCCAAAATTGTCTGAGGAGTTTGGTTCTCAAAGATCAAATCGTTGAACTTTGACTCCTTAATAGCCCAATTTCTGGCTGAAAACCGATCACATAGATTTTCCCAAATCTCAGTACCCTGTATAGCAAGTTTCGAGTCTGTAGACTGAAAATTAAGAGAGTTCAGAGATAGGGCAAGCACACACACACACACACACACACACACACACACACACAGACACGTTCACTTTTATAGATATACAAGCATTTCAGCCACGAGTTACCCGGGTGTCAAAAAAAAAAAAAAAAAAAAAGTGGTAGTAGGAAGGCAGGCTTGAACCCGTACCGCAAAGGAGGAAAAGAACAGGGTAAAACCTAACGTTTATGCTGTTACGATCACTGCCAAATCGGAAGTGACATTTTATAAAATTATGGCTAGACAATCTAAAGGATAGGATAACTTACAAAAATATCGGTGAAAAAAGTGACATCCCCCCCAAGAAAAGTGCCTAGTTAAAGGGGAAGATATTAATGTTTTTAGCCAATTTTTCGATATTT